>NC_140484.1:12938260-13410760 GCF_964271855.1 Acomys minous | reverse complement strand
ATCATCATCATCTTTGGGGTCAGAGAGATGGCTCAGCAGGTAAAGATGCTTGCTGCCAAGCCTGAGGGCTTGAGTTTAATCCCTGGGTCCTGGCGTAGTGGAGAGAGAAGACTAACTCCCTCAAGTTGATCTCTACCCTCTACATGTGGCATACACATGCCTCACCACAAATAAATAAACATCTTTAATCTGAAAGTAACTGGACCTGTAGAAGTGGAACTTGCACGCACAGGGTCAGAGGATGGCCCACTCAAACCAGCTTGGACACAAGTGTGGGCTAGTTCCAGGGCCAGGGCCGTGGCCAGCACATCACAGCTGCTCCATGCAGTGTCCCTTCCAACAGCGATAGGAGGAAGTGAGTCCTCAGGCAGGGGTGGGGGTGAGGCAGCATTCCTTTCTTGTGTGGTTCTATAACTTGGGAGGGGGTGGGACCAGAATAGGGATTCGGATTTGGGAAGTTTCCCCAGGCTTCTAGACTCCTTCCAGCTCATCAATGAGCCCTTTCAGGGTCTGCACTCTGCCCAACTGCATTATCATTTCCTGCCCCCTACACACTGTACCCATTGATGGGCAGGCAATCCCACCAGTTTATCCTGGAAAGATGGAAGGAGCCTGGGCAGAACTGAGAGGGGAAGAGGCAGAAGAAGGCAGGAACCATGCGTGCTCCGACACCCACACCCAGGGACAATTTCAACCCCATGTTGTTGAACCAGAAGGATCCATCATCTGGGAAATTGGCTTTTAAAAGATTTGTCTCGTAGACAGAGTGATAAGGACCATGAGATAAAAGCGGGCGTCAGTGCACAAACGATAGATAGGCCTGCATCTGCCTCTCCAACATGGCCCACTGCTGGGGGGCTGAAGGGTTGTGAGGGCTAGGAACGAATGTCTCCTCTTTATGTTTTTGTGGGTCTAAATCACACTCGCATCCTAAGGAAGAAACTCGAATATCTCGGCTTTCCCTTCCAGATAGAAGACGGGTGCTGCCCATTCACAATAATACCCCAGTACCTGCTTCTGAGGCACAAGGGTGCCTTCCCACCCTGCCAGGGCTCATGTCTATGCTCCAAGACCGCCTGCCTCTGGGCTTTCTGATTGGTCTGGAGAAGGCACCAGACCAAAGTCTTCCTTGGGATTTGTCAATGTGGAAGAGGGAGACAGCCGGTGTCTAGGGCACAGGGAGCCGCAGATACGAAATCAAGAGCTACGTCCAGCTACCATCGCCTTGTGAGTTGACAAGGGCCAAGCCCCACAGCCCCAGTGCTGACCTCAGCACCTGGCCAACTGCATGAACTTCTCATTTACTCTCTTCTAAGCCAATGGGAGCATGAAATAGTCATCTGTCACCGAAAGATCCTAAAATGAATCAGCCAGCATCAAAGGGCTGTGTTCCATGGTAATATGTAGCTATGTACTACCGTCTTGCTGAAGAAACATGCCTGTGTGAATTAGAGACACACACTTACCATCCACATGTACAAACTGGGCGGCAAGCGCCTTGTTTGGGGCAGACAGACGACTGACCCTGGGTTATGCCCAGCATGCAGTTCTGTAAGCTGCTTCTTTCGTTTCTGTCTTGTCTGTGTGTTTGCTTTTCTGTACAGCAATGATGTGGCGGCTTGTGTCTCATCATGGAAGTTTATAGATATGTCTGCCCAGGCTCGCAGTGCCCACAACTGCCTTCTTGCCTCCCCATGGTTTCCATCCGAAGGCCAAGGGAGGATGACAGAGCAAGACTGTGAAGGACCATCGTGGAAAGCGACAAAGCCTCAAGTGTCTGCATGCAGCAGCCAAGACAGTGACAAGCCCAGCTGCTCTGTGGGGACTCCCTCAGCTGCCCCTCTGTGCCAGATTGGATTCTGGCCCTCAGCTCTGGCCAGGGCCTTCCTGTGGGAAACACAGGAGCCCATCAGGGACTCGGGCCACCATCTGGCTCTTCCCAACTCACCTGCAGGTCAAAGAACTTGCTGTACCTCCGGTAGATGGTCTGGGAGGTAGAGTCGGACCAGGTCACGTTGATAATATATACCTGTGGGAGAAGAAGAGCAAGTGAGTAGGTGACCAAGACAGGGCTCTAAGGGGCGCCAGACACCGCTTAATATTCCTGGTAGGAGGGGGCTGGAGAGATGTCCCAGAGGTTAAGAGCACTGGCTGTTCTTCCAAAGGTCCTGAGTTCAATTCCCAGCAACCACACGGTGGCTCACAATCATCTATAATGAGATCGGGTGCCCTCTTCTGGTCTGCAGATGTACATGCAGGCAGAGCACTGCATACATAATAAAAACATAAATCTTTAAAAAATAAATATTCCTGTAGGAGTGCCACAGCTGAGATCATTCTTTTTCTCATCTGTCACCAGGGCCTGGCTCACTGTCAGAAACCATGTGACGCTACGATGTATGTTAATTCGTGTGTGCACATACGCACACGCACACTCCACATACCTGAAGAAACTGTCACTGAAGTAATAATGAAGATTCTCTGTCTAGGGTTAGAACAAATGCCTCTGAAATCATTTCATTAATATGTGTTGTGAATGAGAAATATAAATTTGAGGTAATTAGATTTGGGGGGGCAGTCAAAGGATGCTTTCACAGGGGGTTCCTATGAAACACAGATATTACGAGGTAGCGGTCCTCACCACGGTATGAGGAATTGTATTAAAGGGTCAAAGCATCAGGAAGGTTGAGAACCACTGGCCTAGAGGAACAAGTAAGAGTCAAAGCCACGGACAGCCCACGACCAACCGGAGACAGAACTTGGGGAGCAGACAGAATGCAGCCAAAAGCCCGCCAACCCTCAGGCCCAGCAGCTCCCTGCTACCTCGGAAGAAGGGCTGGGTTTTCACCTGGGTCATAAGCACTCTACAGCCCCTCCCCTCTCCCACGTGAATGTCTCTGTGCAGGTGAGACATGAGCAGATGTGTGCCCCCACCTGGTGCTGCCTGGTGTCCTTAGGTAATGGGTCCCCAAGTGGCCAAGCCCACCAGGAGAGACAGAAAGAACTTGCCTGCTGGTCATTAAACTCGACCATTCTCCTAGGCCTGTGAAGCAGAGCCTAGGAAGGACTTAACTGGGGCTTAACACCCATGCGCCTTCCTGTGTGTGGTAATTAGGGGCTTCCCTTTCACCTCCCAGGGAGAATAAATCACAGGCTAGGGGGCCTGGCTGCTGGAAAGATGCAGGCAGGCCTGGAAATTGGGAGATGCAGGCAGGTCTGGTAGTTGTTGCAGGCCGAATTTTTAGAAAAGGAGGAATCCAGGGCTCACGGCAGTGACTTGTCAAGTAGGAGTTGTCCAAGCGAGGGGAAAATTCTGGAACCAGCCCCAGCTGGATCTCACCCACAGCACCCACTTCATTGGCTGTAAGGCCCCGCACCATCCCAGCCCCTCCCCCAGGCTTCCTTCCCCACGCTTCTGGGACATGCCACAGGTTGACAGCCCTGGAACCAGACAGGGTCTTCCTGTAGATAATACCGACCCCAGGCTCCATCCTCTCTCTGTTTTCTTCCCGACCTTAGATAGCCGAGATTATCACCCCAGAAGAGAGACGGATGCACGGAATTCCAGCCTCTCCCAGCACACCCCTAGCCCCTCACCCCAACACCAGAGCCATGCTTTAGAGATAAACTATGGAGAAAGAGCAGGTGTTGGGGGGATGGAGGGGAGGGCAGAGGTCACTGGAGAAAGCCAGCTCTGTTTACCCGCACAGATAAACTCCCTCTGGCTTCAGGAGCTGCTAGGTAACATTACCCAGCAGCTGGACCTCCAGAAAGGGCTGGCAATTAAACACCCTGGTTCCAAACGCAGCCACTTGGGCTTATGTTTCCTGAGTGGAGTTTTCCTTCCTAGTGGATTTTTAAAAGGGGATTGATTCCATTTCAAGGTCTCTTGTCACTTCAGCAGATGGCAGGCAACTAGGAAACCTCTTTAGAGACCAGTAGCCATGTCCCGCTTCCTGTGGGCTAGCCAGTCTATCAAGTTCCTCAGCAGCTCAGAGAGGGAGAGCTCCCAGCAGCGCACGGGCAGTCAGACAGCACCTCATTACTCGACCTCCCGTTCTGAGGTCATGCTATCTGCTTGGCACACATGGCCCAGCCATGTCTGAGCTTTCTGACCTTGACTGCCCAGTGCGCTCTGCTGCCCGCTATAAACCAAGCTCCTGTAGGTCAATAAACTCACATGACCTGAATGCGAATCACTTACAGGTCAGATCCTGAGAACCAGGAATAAAGCCCAGGCTCACGGAGGGGCATCCAGGATGGGACCTGGGATGTCCCCAGTAAATTATTGCAAAGCTGTGGCCCAACCATTCCTAGAAGGCCCCAGACTGACTTGGGTTTAGTCAGTAAAGCTAAGTGTCTGTTGCTGCTTTTGTCATAGAAAGTAGGGCAAGAAGTAAGGAGTTAGGGATTGTGGAAGGAGCTACGCACCCCTATGTGGTGCACACTGTGGCTGCAGTTTACTGAGAACAGCCTTATTTTTCCTGGCCCCTTGCCCAGCCAACCTGGCCCCAGGCCAAATGGAAACTCCAAAGTAATGCTCCCCACCTGCTCACACATGGCTCTGGGGTCAGGTGGCTAGGACCAGGACCACTGCACCCTGAGCAAGTGGTATTCACTACCCAATGGTTGCCCAGTCTGGAGGCCGTGTGTGTGTGTGTGTGTGTGTGTGTGTGTGTGTGTGTGTGTGTGATCTAATCTATACTACAGTCTTTAAACTACATGTTCTTCCTTGGGGCTGTAGACATACAACAAAGGGGACACATTGCTCCTGGCGTGGGCTCTCACTGTTTTCTAGGGCCTGGGAGGTCACAGGATCACTCCAAATCCTCTGGAGTCTGTAGATGGAAGAGAGGCCTACCATTTTGGGCTAATCGGGTTTAAAAAATTGTGGCTGTAAAAGGCAGAATGAAAACAATCCAAAAACCAATAAAAGGCGTCTACACTTGAGGCCAAGTTATTGCACTGTCTTTTTGTTGAGGAAGGGCCCATGCCCCAGACTCTTAAAGGGCAAGAGATAGACTACAAATCCTTCTAACTCAGTGCAAGAGTCTTTGCCAATCCAAAACCAGTAAAATCGTGTACAATAGCCTGTGGCCACTTAGCTCAATTTGAGTGGGGGGAGGGAGAGGGGAGCAAGCTGGATGGTGCGGGAATAGGGGCCTATTAATCCATATGGCCTCAAGTTCACAAAAGGCAAGGATGGGGGGGGTGAGGTACAGGGGGGAGATGTATAAATAGAATTGATCTTATGTCCTGAGAAAAGAGAAGGGCAAACCATGACTTCATTGTACAGGCCTGGAAAACAATGACGTCTGCTGAGAGGGTGCCATACTGTGAAGCCAGAGGCTTTTTCGAGTTCTTTCCTCCCACATTTCCTGGAAGGGAAATACACATATAAGCTGGGCACTCCCAGGATCCTCAGAACATGAAAGGAAGGATTAATTCACCATCAAAGCTCTATTCTTCACGTCCCCAGATCTAGAAACTGAAGAAGTCACTCCGCAAACCTTGCTCTTGTCTGTGCAAACAAATGTGCTCATTCGGAGTGCGCAGGACAGCCACTCCTGTTTGCTGAGCACTTACCGAGCTCCAGACCCTGGCAGGGACTTTATTCTGACTGTTAGGTATCTTCACACTCTCCTTCAAGACAGCATTAACACCTCCAGCTCCCCAAGAGGCTGTGGTCACAGGTGTGACCTGCTGAGGTCAGACAGGCCCCTCCAGGAGGCTTTGTCCTCTTTTTCAAGTTGAACTTTTGTTGTTGTTGTTTTAAACAATTCTTTGTTTGCTTGGTGTAGGGGGTTGGGTACAGGTATGCGTATGCACGGGCTTTGGCCCGGCACACCCTGGTGCCTGTGTGGGAGTCAGAAGTCAGAGGACAACTCAGAGGCAGCTCTCTCCTTTCAACCTGGGGGATCATGGGTTGGAACTGAGGCCATAAGACCTGGTGGCAAACACCTTCATCTACTGAGCTATCTTGCCAGTGCCCTCCTTAATTGTTCAGTCGCTATTACTTTAAATTACTTATTGTATATATTCATTTGTACATGGTATTATGTTTCATAAGGACATTTGCAAACCTGTGTCCATCCAGGTTGGTTATATGCCCCCATATCGTCTACCCGCCTTTTCTCACCCCTCCATCTTGTTAATTTCACCTCTCCTGCCATGTCATACATGACACATGATTTCCACATCTATATAAAATACAGGGACCACTAATGAGCAAAAACATGCAGTCTATCTTTCTGAAGCTGCCTCAATTTGCTTTCCTTCAGACTATACTAACATTACTCTTCTTTCAAGTTGAAAATGTCCCACTGTGCATAGAAACCGTATTTTCCTCTGTTGTGGAACCCCGCAGAGTCGTAGGAGCCATAGGGTGGTTCTGTAACTTGGCTACTGTGAGTACAGCTGCAATAAACACCCATGTCCAAGCATCTCGGTGATATGTTGACTCGGAATCCTTCAGGTAAATATACTTTGTCCTCCTGAACTAGCAGCAGATTGTGTGGGACTTGACAGACAAATGACAGACCAATGACGGAGTCTCTGCCATAAGGACGGACTCTGGGGGCCAACCTGCAGCTCTGCCTGTTGGTTTCTCCTTGAGTAGGTAACCAACCAATTAATCAGGCAGTACTGAGGCTGCCCATGTCACTGGTGAGTGGGGACGCTGCATTAGGACCTCTGTGCTTTGGGTCAGCTACACTTTCCCTGAGCCCCCCATTCCTAAAGCAAAGGCAATAACTCTTGCCTCACTGTGAAGATCATGAAGAACCCAATGCGGGGGTACTGTGGGCTCTCAATCCTTGTGATTCCTTTTCCCATGCTTTGATACAAACTGCCTAACACGGCCTTTTGTACTCTAAGAATTTTATTCTCTTTCTCCAGAACACCCAAAGGGCACCCAACTGCACAAGGCCTGCAAGGGAATCCACTTCGGGTTTCCAGATTTCTGGGCGTGATTCCCACTGGGACATTCTCCAGAACGCCGGAGTGCATGTGGTTGCCCTTTGTACCTTTCCTTCTTCCAAGCCTGCCACCACTTCTCAGGCAAACCAGTCTGTCAGAGAGGAGTGGGGTCACTCTCGACTACCAGGTGCCTCAGTGGAGAACCCAGAAACAGTCAAGGGGCATCTTAGGCAATGCCCAGGCATCAGAGAGGGTGGCGGACATTGTGTCCAGCTGGGAGGGCAAGGCTCACTTTATGATGGATATGAGGTGAAAAGCTTTATTTGGTGCATTTGACCTTCTGGCATTGTGACACTACTATCATTAAATGTCATGCAATCTAGTTATAAAACACATGAATAAACACACACACACACCCCTTATGTTTTAAGCAAGCTTGCAATGAGCTAAAACAAACAAACAAAATGTAAAAACGAACGTTTGTGTCAGGCCACATCTACAGCTATCATGTCGGACAAGTCTGCTAGACGCACTGTGACACTGAGGAGCCTGAGCTCCGGAAACATCAAAAGCCTTCAGTGCCTGATTGCAGTGGGTGTGGCCACCACTCAGCAGCTCCAGCAGAGTTAGGAAAGGAACTTCTGGCTCCACACTCTCCCTAATCAACACCCGACCCTGGCCCACTGCCCTCCACATCCACATCCTGCCCGGGTGCCTGCGCCTTTGTCACATCACTGAGCCAGGCAAAGGTTAACACGCACAGCTTGGTTCCGCTTCCTGGGCAACGCAGCAGCCAGGGAAAGCCAGAGGTCAGCTGCTCCTTTACACACAGCCTTCAGGGAAGTGACCTTTCCACTTCCTCCCCAGCTGACACACTCACACCTTCCTCTCTGCTGTGCTCAGCAAAGCTTTACTTGGTGACACCAGGCAAGTAGCTGTCATTAGGAAACTGGTGCCTGGTGTGGCCAGGAACAAGCTTTTTGGAAAGTATTCTAGTGATCCTGATCCCTAATCTTACACATTCTTTGACTTAGCAGTGTGAAGTGTGTGTGTGTGGGGGGGGGGGGGGAGGTGGAGACAGATTGTATATGTGTGCAAAGCCAAGTCCAGAACAGCCAAGAAATACTGAATGTTCACTGACTTTAAAAGTTATATAAATTAGCTGGGTAGTAATGGTGCACACCTCTAATCCCAGTATTTGGGAGGCAGAGGCAGATGAATCTCTGTGAGTTGAAGGCTAGCCTGGTCTACAGAGTGAGTTCCAGGATAGCCAAGGCTACACACAGAAACCCTGTCTCAAAAAATAAAAAGCCAGGCATACGCCTTTAATCCCAGCACTCAGGAGGCAGAGGCAGGTGGATCCCTGTGAGTTTGAGGCCAGCCTGGTCTACAAAATTGAGTCCAGGACAGCCAGGGATACATAGAGAAACCTTGTCTCAAAAAAAAAAAGTTATATAAATTATAGCTTGTATACATGCTGGTGGTAAGATACCCTCTTTTATAGCATGCTAAGAAAAAAGAAAACCAAGATCACAAAGCCAGTATACTACACCACAGAGCCATGTGTATCTTGCATGTATGTGTACGGGGGCTGTGCTCCTTCATGTATGCACACACTAGAAAGAAAGAAGTGACCGCTGATACCTGGTTATTTGGGAGAAGAGATGTGAGGGGAGAGACAGGAACAGTTTCCTTTCTACCTTGAGCATTTCCGTATTTACTTCCTTTTGCTTGGCTTTCATAATTTACCATGAGATTTTGATCTTGGAAAACACTTGGTCCCCTTAGCCTGCCCCCTGGCTCTGGTTCTGGATGCCCTGCTGACATCATCATTCCTGTGGGGCAGTGGAGAGTTTCAGGTTCAAGGCTGGAGTTCCTGAAACTAGGGTCTACGGCCGTGGCTACGAAGAGTCACCGAGGATCCTTTAAAACCACACTGCCTGGGCCTCGCATACCAGTTAAACTAGAGCCTTGGAAGTGGGAATGGTTTGGGGGGGTTTTAAGAGCTCCCAGGTGGGTCTCCTCTTAGCCAGGGTTGAACCATTAAAGTCAACCAACACCCCCGCCACCAAGACCAATGACTAGCCGGGAGGGGAAAAAAAGGGAGCAGATGCCTCACTGGAAAGCATCACTGTAGAAGGTGTCCTACAGAGTTCAGCTTTGCCTTCACAATGTCTACGACAGGGAGTCTGGACTCAGACTTCTCAGAGTCCTGCCCACAGGCGAGAAGGCAAAGCCGGAATCAGGCCTGTGCCTCCCACTATCCCTGGGGTCTCCATCAGTGATGAGGGGTCAAAACCAGCCCTTCTTGGCTCAGGAGGAGCAGCTAAAAGAATCAGCAATGCCTGCCCGGAGGAGAGAGCTAAGTGGCATATGTCCTCAGTATTTAAAGGACTCTCAGTGTGGTAGGGGTGGGATGGGGGGGGTGTGGGGGGAAGGGGGGTGTCAGGTCCAGCAGGCAGTGGATGAGTGCAAGCTACAGGAAAGCAGGTCTCCATCCAGGGTTAGGGAGAATTTTCCATCTGCCAGAGCTAAGCAAAGATGGAAGCAGATGCCATATGAAGTACTGGGGTTGCTAGACCAAGGAGACAAGAGATCCCCAAAATGTCACGTTGCTTGAAGACACCCTCTCTCTCTCCCTCTCCAACTTCCAACACCATGAGCCCAGAGGCCCTCTGAGTTTATTGGTTTTGGTTTTTTCCAGTCAAAATCCCCTGGGAAAGCAACTTCGTAACTAAAAGAAATTTCCTGCTTTCACCAAACCCAGCCAGGCACCGTGCTGGGCACTAGAAGTCCAGGCAGCGAGCCAGACATGGCTGTTGTCACGGATCTGCTCTAGCTCAACAGAAAACACATGGGATCAGGCTGAGGCCCTGAGACTGAGTGCAGTGACGACCACAGGAGAGACTCCACGACAGACTGAAGGTCAGGGAACACCTGACTGGGACCTACATGAAGACAAAGTATCAGTCACCAAGTGGGGAAACAGTGGAACATCGGTGGGACCCAACTCAAGACTGGAAAAGAGTAATACCTCCCACCATATGCAAAACTTAACTCAAATGGACCAGAGCCTCAGCGGGGTGCGTCTGTAATCCCAGCACTCTGGGTGGCCGAGGCCGGTGGATCTCTGTGAGTTCAAGGCCAGCCTGGTCTACAAAAGTGAGTCCAGGACAGCCTGTCTCGGGGCGGGGGAAGGAAGAAGGACCAGCACCTCAAATGGGAGAGACAGAGGGCAGTCCTAACAGGGCACTGAAGTAGCTCAGTGGAAGAGCAATTGTATCACACACAAGGTCCTGAGTTTGATTCCCTCACTGCAAGAAAGTCTTTACAACCTCAAGACAGTGAGTTCAGCAGCAGGAGACCAAAAAGACAGAAAGGAAAGGAAAATAGGCAAACCCGAATCCCACAAAAATCACAGCCTTTTATGCTTCAATTAATGTTAGCAATAGAGAGAACCCACAGCACAGGAGAAAAGTATAATTGTGGGGGCCGGTGAGATGGCTTGGCAGTGAGGAGCGCTGGCTGTTCTCTCAAGGGACCTGGGTTTAATTCCCAGCGCCCACATGGCCATCTGCAGCTCCAGTTCCAGGGATACCCTCTCACAGACATACATGCAGGCAAAACGCCAATGCACTTAAAATAAAAATAAATTATTATTTTATTAAGTATGTGATGTCTATTAAGGGACTTTCATGTAGAATGAGTGAGCTCTGAAGCTGTGGCATGTGGTTGGGTACAACTGCACTGGGGACTGCCTGAGTATAAAGCCTTCACAGTAAGCACATCTATGAGCCAGAAAGTGCACAACGGCTTGCTCAGAGCTGAGGGCGGAGTGGGGGGCGGGGGGTGGTCGCTGCGAGGGTTTCTTTGCCACAAGAAGAAATGTCCTAAAACCTGACTGTGGCAGTGGCTGCATAACTCTGTGACTGTTCTAAGACCATGTGTACGACATATGAGTCATACTCAAGAAAGCAGCTATTCAAAAGTAAAACAGGAAAAATGCCACTTAGTGGCTGTTCAGCTGCGGTGGTGGCACCTATAATCCCAGCACTCAGGGAGGCAGAGGCAGATGGATCTCTGTGAGTTCAAGGTCAGCCTAGTCTGCAAAGTGAGTCCAAGACAGCCAAGGCTACACAGAGAAACCCTGCCTCAAAAACAAAAACATGCCACTTAAAGGTGTGTGTGTGTGTGTGTGTGTGTGTGTGTGTGTGTGTGTGTGTGTGTGTGTGTAGGCCAGAGGCCAATTTGGGGTATCTTTCTCTAACACTCTTCACCTTAGTTTTTTGAGACAAGGTCTCTCATCGAACCTGGAGCTTCCAGTGTCAGTTAGACTGGCTGGCCACTGTGCCCTAGGTCTGTGCCTGTGTCTACCAACAGGGCTGGCATTACAAGCATGTGTCACCACATCCAGCTTTTTATATGGGTGCTAGGGTCTTGAACTCAGGTTCTCATGCTTGCACGGCAGGAGCTTTGCCCACTGACCTATCTTCCTAGTCCTTTTAAAGGGTTCTTGATTCCATAATACATCCCCCTCAGCTGAATTCCTCCAAAGCCCAAACAAGACCCACTGCCTCCTAGAAACCCTCCTTGAGCTGGTTCCGTACCGGGTGCTCCCCCTGTCCCTCATATGGTGTGACACCCACAAGCTTGGAGAAAACCTATGCTCGGTCTCAGCAGTCCCTTGTGTGGTGGATCAGCAGCACAGTCACAGTAGGCAGTGCTGGCTCACAGCAGGTGTGGCCATCGGAGCCAGGAGGAAGACGTACCTGCTTTCCCAGGTTGGCAAGAGCGAATCCAGGCGCTTAATACCGTGGCTGGAAGGAACCAGTGGTGTACCCAGAAAGTTTGCTGGCCTCGGCACACCTGGTGTGTAGTAAAACACCCAATCTAGCAGTAAAACTGGGATGGCTGCCGTCTCCTGTGTGTCCAGGACAGGGCACTGCACTGATAACCCACTAGCCTGCTCTGCCCTAGACACTGGTTGGACAAATAAAATCAAACAATGTGCACCTCCGCTCCTGGGGCCTCCGGGCTGAGGAGAAATAATACCCCAAATGGATGAGTTCTGGGAGGCTGTCTTCTACGCTAGGATTAGAATTCCTGAGATTGGGTAATTTAGAAAGAAATGGAGTTGCCAGGCACAGTGGCACATTCCTGGAAGCCCAGCACACGAGAGGTACAGGCAAGAGGGTCAGCTCAGGGTCAGCCTAGACTACAGGAGACCCTGTCTCAAAAAATAAAAATAAATCATCAAATAAATGAAGTTTACTTTGGTTCAAGATTCTGGGAGCTGGGAGCCCCGAGGGCACAACTACAGCTTCTGGTGGGTACTTCAGCAGTAAGCAAGTGTCACACGGGATGATGGGGGCAACCTTGCTTTATGACAACCAGCTGCCTGACAAGAAAGCCACTCCCAAGACACAGGTGTTAATACTACCTCTTAATGACGTCATCACCTTCAAAGGGCCCCAGGTCTCAATGTCATCACAGTGGCCCAAGACTTTAAAATGAGTCCTGTGGAAAGCAGCTATACTTAAATCATAAAAGGCTTCCCAGAAGTTGTCACACTGAAGGGGAGGGGAGAGCTATAATGGCAAGGGACAGCCAGGACAAAGGGGACAGCCTAAGAAGTGAGACTAAAGCTGAGATGGTATACAGCAGGCTGCGCTGGACGGCAGGAGGCTGGAATCCCCAAAAAACAAGGAGGAACAGAATGCCAAGTCCTGGTTCTGAGGATGAGGGGATGATGAAGGCAAAAGACAGCATGGCGGTCCACAAAGGCAGGGGCCAAGAGCCAGCAAGAGGGTTTCTCAGGCAAAGACAGGGAACCGTTTGGGAGTGGAAAGGGGGCTAAGATTAGGTGTCGGGGAGTCCTGAAGATGAACACAGACATGCATGTGGTAGGAAACCGAGGGAACCACAAGCTGGTGGCAGGCATGTTGGTGTGCCTGGTGGTGAGAAACTTTGGGAAGCAAAATGTTGGAATGGGGGGGTCCCCTAAAACCAAACGGAGGCGTGGAAGCCCAAAACGGGCTGTTTGAAGGTGAAGAAACTTCACGCCAAAGGCTTCAGAGACTCCAGGCGGCCTGGGGTGATCTGACTGGGGCATTTTGACTCAGAGAGACCATTTTGACTCAGAGTCGGAGGAAGATTGAGGAACTCCATCTGGGCAGTACCTAGGGACCGTCAACCACTTTCTTTGGTGCAGCTGTTGACTAGCACCTTGGGGCACTTGATGCAGAGGACACAGTAGCTTTGAAAAGGAAAGGAACGAAAATGCTAGAAGCCATGGTTTTGTCTTACGTTTAGTTCACTCCCAGGCACAAGCTCTTAGGAAAATCTAAGTCTCTTTCTCTCTCTCTGTCCCTCCCTCCCTCCCTCCTTCCCTCCCCCCCCCCCCACACAAAACTTGTCTTAAAATACAGAGTGATTGGAACGACAGTGCCAGGTCACATCTTTGTAGCCCCTAAGCCTCGTCTTTCTGCCCCTGCCTAACCTGTGCCCATGAGGGACCCGCTCCTCTGTCCCAGCCAACACTAGGGCGTCATTTGCTCCCAGGTCCCCTTGGGGAAGAAGAGGGCTGCCAAGTTGGCTGGAGGAGAGCCTTGTGCCGGGGCCAGGGCAGTCTGCCAGGCACTGCATCTGCTTGGGCCTCCTCTTGATCCTAGTTCCTCATCAGAGGGAGGCTGGAGGTAAGAAGGCAGGCGGCCAGCCCCCTTCCACCCGCCTCTGCACACAGTCACGTCATGCAAGCATTCCCTGGGGGAGGGTGGTCCCCTCCCTCTGACCTCAGCCTGCTTCACTTGGCCAGATCCCACCCCTCTCACACACACCCAGGCTCTCGCAGCCAAAGGCGTGAGCTATACATCCTAGCCCGCCCAGGCAGCACTGGAGGTCCCAGAGAAGAAAGCGCTCCTCCCAGCCGTCGCTGTGTATGTGCCAGCCGCGCTGCAACAGGCACTGAGGACGAAGCACTCAGCCAAAACTGCTAAATGCAACCTCTCCAGCTTTTAACACATGGGTCGGGGGTGGGGGGTGGGGGGGGAGAAAAGCTGGGGATGCCCAATGGGCAATGCAAATTACATGTGTGAGACCCAGCTTTGCCTCTTATTTGGAATGGGGTCTTGAATGAAATATGTAATTCTTGAGCCTTCCACGCCTATAAAACAAGAGGACATGACTTGGATGGTTTGAGTGAGGAGTACAAGTTTTGCTTTAGCATTTTTTATTATATTGTGTGAGGTTATGGTGTTGGAGGATGTTCTGTTGACTGTATATTCCAATGCTGATTTCTGTACTCAGACATCTGGTTTATAGTCCAGATGTTGGCACTGTTATTTCTTTTGTTTTGTTTTGTTTTGGTTTTTTTTTTTCTTTTGTCTATTGGGTTTGTTGTTGTTGTTTTGGGAGGTTTTTGTTGTTATTGTTGTTGGTTGGTTGGTTGGTTGGTTTTTCGAGACAGGGTTTCTCTGTGTAGCCTTGGCTGTCCTGGACTCACTTTGTAAACCAGGCTGGCCTCGAACTCATAGTGACTCACCTGCCTCTGCCTCCCTGAGTGCTGGGATTACAGGCATGCGCCACCACACACTGCTGGCACTGTTATTTCCATGAAGCATCTCCAGCTTCGATGTTGTGTTAAGATTGTTCTCCATCACTTATGATTGGTTAATAAAGAACTGAGCAGCCAAGAGCTCGGCAGGAGAGGATAAGGCAGGACTTCCAATTCCAGTGACAGGGTCCTAGGTGGAGAGCAGGGAGAGAAGGTCGCCACGAGGAGCAGAAACAGCCAGGGTGAGAGTAAGATGGCAGGTAACGGGGCGAGTGGCTGATAAGTAGACCAATGCCAGGATTAGTCCCGTCAATGTAGACAGAGCTAACACAGAATCTGCCCGGCTTTAGCGTATGAAGCTTATAAATAAATAATAGGTTTCCATGTCATAATTTGAGAGCTGGAATAGGCAAAGACCGGCCCTAATTTTACAGTGTGATGTGTGTATCTGTGCACGAGCACATGTGCCACAGCACGCATGTAGAGATCAGAGGACAGCTTTGTGCAGTCAGGCCTCTCTCCATCTACTCGCTTGTAGGTTTCGGAGATCAAACTCAGATCATCAGGTTTGCCCAGCGAGCACCTTTGTCTGCTGTGCCACCTTCACGGCTCTCAAGTGAAGACCACGTGAGAAAATACCCGCAGAGCATTTATCCTGTGCCTATCCCGTAAGAAACATGCCGCGGCGGTGGCTCCTTCACGTTATTTTCTGGGAATTCTCTGCTGTGCCTGGAGCAGGGATATGAGGGGTTTGGACTCCACCATCCCAGTCACCATCAGCTGGTTCCCACACGAGTGCAGGATCTGGACAGACCGCCACCCATACACTGACCTCTATGAGGTATGGCCTTAAGCACTGTCCTTACACAGTTGGCGGCAGCCAATCACCAAGCAAGCATTTCCTGACACTTGAGAAAGGGATAGGCCATGGCTCTCTGTTAAGGGGCTGCCCTGTATCCATACACAGACCCTGTGGGTGCTTGCCCTATCCAACAGAACACGCTGAAGTTCCAAAGGGGTTCAAAGCTTGCCCAAGGTCACATGACTAAAACATCCCAGCGGGGATTACGATCCTAGTGAAACTGTCCTTTCCTACCTTGTGGTAAAACCTCACACTACCAGTCACTGCATCTTAGAAAACTGAGGGGACTTGGTGGTATCCCAAGGAGTGAGAGGGAGGTGAGGAGCCCACGGACAGATGCGCTGGGCTGAGGGAAAGGACAGGCAGTGGGCAGGGCCAGTGGGGACAGCCAAGCCAAGCCAGTCAGTCACCTTGGGACCCACCCCAAGTCCCACCCAGAATAGTCCCTTAGGCTGGGCCCTAGCAGCTGGTGGCCACTCCCTGCCTCTAGAAGGAAGCTCATGGCCTTGCGGAGCTATTCTGGAAGCTTGGTGCCCCATGGCATGTGTCCTACAGGACACTCCCTAGCGACCTCTTTTCCACTGACTCTTCAAGACCAGCCGCCTTCTTTGCACAGAAACCTCCAGAAGACGGAGAAGTGGCCAGTCAGAAGAGACGACAGGAATGGAGTCTCCTCTGTCGGTGGCTTTGGGACTCAGTTTAAAATAAGAAGCAAGAGAGAAAGCAGAGCTGGGGAGTGACTGACAGGTGTCCCGGGCTCCTAACGTCCCCTGCTCTTTGAGATAGTCTGCGGAAAGCCCTCCTAGAGAAAGGCTGTAACAGGCCAGAGCCTCTGCTGCAGGCAACTCATCCTCAGCTCAGAGGCAGCGGGGAGGGATTGACAGAGGACACTTGCCATCGGGGGTTGAGGTTCACACCCAGCCCCAGCCCCAGCCCCAGCCCCAGCCCCAGCCCCAGCCCCAGCCCCAGCCGGTCTGAGGCTGAGGCCTCGTGTTAAACAAGCACTGAGCAAGGCTGGGAATAGGCTTGTATGGAAGACAAGTGCCCATGCACGTCGTCCTTGCCTCCAGGTCCCGGCACACTGCTGACCTCTGTACTCCGTAACATGAGTGGACTCTCAGCAGAGGGGTCCGGGGACCAGGTGTTTCAAGCGCAACACAAAGAGGCTGCACTGGACAATGAAACACAAGAACTAGGCTCTCTGGAGAAAGGCTTTGAACTCACTGCTCAGTGTCTGCACATGCCCAGAGTCAATGAGAAAGTGGCAAGTAAGGCAGTCCATTCCGTGTCTGTGTCTTTGAGCCTATCTGATTCTCCTGCCCCGCCTTCAGCTTCTGCAGAGGCCCACTACCTATGGATGCCTCACAGAGAAGGAGGAGCAACCCTCACCTGTGCAGATGAGCTTAGGCAGAAGACACACGCTCCCCCTCTCCTTTCTCCAACCTCATCTGCAGCGACTGCACCTCAGAAATGCGAGTTCTAGGGCTACGTCCTCGGGACCTGAACGTCACAGAGCCACTGTCTAATGAGCAGGTGACCCGGGCCCTGGCCCCTCCCACTTCTGCATCTGCAGCCACAGACTGTATCCAGGCCCTTGACTTCATGTATCTTTTATGAGAATTAGTCACGGTGAGATGGCAGCTGCTGGGGGTGTGGTGAAGGGAGCGGGGATTACTACTCGATGGGCAGTTTGCATTTTGCACGGCACAGATGACACGGGTGTTTTATTCCCCCACGCTACTGTAAATGGAACTGCTCTCTTCATTTCTTCCTCTTGCCTATTCCGTTCCAACCTTCTTCAAGGTCGTTTCGAAAGCTAAGACTGGCGCCTAAAGTCCCCATGTCGCCTTCCTCCCCATGTCACTTATAAATGAGAAGCCCATCTCAGCATCATCAAACATTCCGAGTGAGAGAAAGAGAGACAGCCCCGGGGCACATACCAGAGACCGTCCTCACTCCGCAGCTCCACACAGCTCAGTTCTCAGTGAACTGAGAACAAGGTTGTTCTTGGGTAAAACACAGTTGTATGTAACAAACTATCTTTTCAAACCATAAAGGAACCCTAACAGAATCATTAGCAAGCGTTTCAGGAAACGAGGGGTGCTCTTATAGGCACAGGGACTTGCTTTGCACACCTACAGTTTTATAAAACCCAGTTTATGAAGGTGCCCATGTTTGCTCAAGGCAGCCATAGGCTGGGTTCCCTACAGGGCATTTCAGGCCTATCTGCAAGCGAGGCTACTTTTGCTCAGAGAAGTCCCACTAAGGTCACAGACATAGAGACTTGGGTGTGCAGCCTTGTCTGCAGTCTTCACACCTGCTCTCTCTACCTAAGGTCACAGACACAGAGACTTGGATGCACAGCGCAGTCTGCGGTCTTCACACCTGCCCTCTCCGCCTAAGGTCAGAGGCTTAGGGCTTAGATGCACAGCCCGGTCTGCAGATGACAATCCCATCCTTGCCACCATGCCACTCAGCATCCTTAAAGAAGGTTCTAGTTGTTTTGCATTTTCTCTCAACTGAGCCCAGAATCCCAACCCATGATTCAAGCATGCATGCTCTCCTGCTCCTGAATGCAATCAGACAGCTGCAGCAGACCCATGAGAGACCATGGCGGACCATGACAAACCCTGACTGCAAGCGGAGCTCAGGATGTGAGCAGGGCCAGTTCCCCAGCTCAGTTCCTTCAGGTTGCCTGTGTACACTTCAGGACCTAGCAGAAGCCCAGACCTCCTTCTGTACCAGCCCTGCCTATACTCAGGAGCAGAGAACACCTGATGCTCTGCCTTAGCTGCCTGCAAAATGAATATGGCAACAGGAATGGGAAACCAAGTCACCTCTCCCCTTTCTCTCTCCCACCACTGTCCTTTGCCAGGTGTCCCCTCACCCCGAACATCTGCCACATCCAAGAACAGCCAAGTAAGCAAAGAGGCCTCTGCTCCTACTCAGAGATCACTTCCTTCCTCCTACTCATATGGGTCCCTTCTGAAATGCTCTGGCTCAAGCTGGTCCAAACAGTCAGTCTGTGGGCTCCCTCTTCTCTGGAGAGGGACCACTTTGGCTCACCCATGTGTCTACAGCATCTGAAACTGTATCTGGCACACAGCAGCCACTTCATAAATGCTTGATGGATGAATGAAAGGAGATCAGATGAGACACTGCCAATGGCGTGCTTTTACAAGGTCAGCAAGGGGATAGGGAGCACTGCTTACAAGGGTTCGTGGTCCGTGGAAAGGCATTTTCAGCGCAAGCATGAAGGAGAGACCAGAGAAATGATCAAGGGCTAAATCTAGTTCTTCTACACCGGGATAGCCCACAGCTAATGTGTCATCCTGACAGGGTCATACCCATCAGCACAACCACATCTAATCGGTTATCCAAGGAGTCAGCACAGAGGACGAGTAGGCGGGTGATGTCACTTCCTCAGAGCCAAGAAGACTTAGCCTTCAGCTCCGAGGCATCAGTTGTAGAACCAAGGCCATGTGTTTGGGAGTGTGATGAAGACTGGTCCCGTTCTGATAGACTTCCTGCTGTCCCCTAGGCTCCCTTCTCTTCTCCCCAGCCTGAGTTCTTCCTCCAATCCCCCGTTTCACCACCCCTCGGAGCCTACCCTCCCTGAGCATTCTGGTAAAACAATCTGTCATGGTCTCACACCAAGAGAATGTGTTTTGGCACTGGAAGGGCCCAGCTCCACCACCCCTGTGCTGTACAGTGCTGAGAAAGCTACATAACCTCTGAGTCTTGATTCTGTATTTATAAAACAAATCTCATGGGAGTGCTGGGAAAATTAGAGGGGGTTATGCACCTAAGGCGCGGAGCTTGCAGCTGGTACGCAGCATGCTCGACGCACCGTCACTCCTGCCAGCCCCTCTCAAGAAGTCTCTTAGGATTTGTGGTACCCAGTTCTACCAGGCCCAGTGAATTATGTGTCCCTGAGGTGGTCTTCTATTTACGACTAAGACTAGGGTTTTAGGAGGCAGAACATGGGGCTAAAGAGATGGCTCGGCAGTTGAGAGCACTGGCTGCTCTTCCAGGGGACCCAGATTTGACTCCCAGTACCCAGTGGCAGCTCACAACCATCTCTAACTCCAGTTCCAGGAGATCTAATGTCTTCTTCTTGGCTATTTAGGCACAGGATGTATGTTGTACACAGACGTACATTCAGGAAAAACACCCACACACATACAATAAAAATAAATTTTTTTTTTTTTTTAGATTTTTCGAGACAGGGTTTCTCTGTGTAAAAGTCTTGGCTGTCCTGGACTCGCTTTTATAGACCAGGCTGACCTCGAACTCACAGCGATCCGCCTGCCTCTGCCTCCCAAGTGCTGGGATTTAAAGGCATACGCTACCACACCCAACAAAAATGCATATTTTCATAAGGAGGAGGCAGAGGTGGAGGTGCAGAAAATGATGCCACCAGCAGGGTAGGGTGGGTAACATGGTCTTGCACGGAACGCTGAAATGCACACAGGTCTGGCTCTGCCACCGTCCATGAAGGGCTGGCTCCCCACAGCTCCTAGGCATGCTCAGAGCTGGAGACCATGGCTGTCATCCCTGCAGGGCTGGCACTGCAGGCCACTGGCACATCCTCTGGGAGCAAGGAGGAGGGAAGTATGTGTAACGAGACGCAGCGGTTCTCTGCTTGTGCATTTTGGGTAGCAGCTGATGTGCACCTAGCCAGGGATGGCGGGAGAGAATGATTCCACTGAGGAGAGAACCAGCAGGCCAGTGCCAGGCCCTCAGCAGCCCTGCAGAACGAGAGCCCGCTCTCTACACCTGGTAGCTCTTCCCTAGGACTCACAGACAACGTTCTCGTATTTCGGGTCTGGTGAGCGATTTTTATGGCCACCCCTCAAACAGCTTCTCCCAGCCCATTAAAACAGGCAGGCCAGCAGCTCAGAACTCCCCTCCCTGGGGATGGCCCCTCAGATAACCTAGCCTGACTTCTTAGTAAAAGAAAAATGATTTCTAGGTCTCTCTCCAGTGAAAACCTCACCTGTTTAACGGGGTGAGGGGAGGTGGGTAGAAAAGGCCAGAAGAGACTCAGCAGCTACGTAGGCCACACGCAGAGTCAGGGACCCTCCTGCTCAGTATGCTGCCTGGATACCAAGGGCTCCACTACAGCCATGAGCTCTGTCAACCAGGGTCTAACTTCCTTCCTCTCAGAGGCAGATAACGAGCCTCTTCCGTGTGTGAATCTGCCTTTTGGGTCTTGGCAGAAAAAAACATCATTTCTGTTCTGGACTTCCTGTTCCCCCTCCTCACTCCCAGCCCAAGTCACAAGCAGACTCCTGCAGGACCAAGTCAAGATACATAATTTTGGCCGGGTGGGGTGGTACACACCTTTAATCCCAGTACTTGGGAGGCAGAGGCTCGTGGATCTCTGTGAGTTTGAGGCTACAAAGTGATCTACAAAGTGAGTCCAGGACAGCCGAGGCTACACAGAGAAACCCTGTCTTGAAAAACCAAAAAATAAAAAAATAAAAAAGATACATAATTTCCCAGGTGAGAGATAATGTCATAGCCACAAGTAGCATGCGCACACACATTCTTCTTTAATGGAACCATTGCCCTAGCTGTCCTGACAGCTCTTCCCTCTTTGAAGTCTCCACTGGGTCTTTTGCCCACTGAGAAGGAAGTTCAATACAGCCAGACTCTTATTTTCTTAACACGGTGGAAGTATTTGGCCTTTGCTGTAGTATTTAGTTTTCCTGATATAATACATAGACAGCACTTTTTTCATGGTAGGCTTTCAAGGGACTGTTTATTGAAAGGCGATCTGTAGGATACCACACACTGCCAGAGAAAGACAGGCCTGCAGATGGGTGGGGGACAGAGGAGCCATGGCAAGTGTGTGCTCCTAACCCACTTATGGGACACACGCAGGCCTCTGATCCCTCCGTAGCGGGTGTGATTTACAATGTCTCTCTGGAATTAAAAGGCTCTCTGAGTCACTCTCCTAAGACTCCCTACCCCAAAAAAGCAATAAATGAGACTAAAACGAACATTTATAAGGGAAGGGCAGGAGGTAATGCCTCTTTTTAAAAGAAAGATTTTGTTTATTATTTTTTTTAATGGTCTGGTCCTAGCCTTTGAAGATGATGGATAGCATGTAATCTGTGTCAACCGCCCAACAAGTATTTACTGAGCATCTGCTAAGTGAAAAGCTCTGTGGAGCAAGACGGGGGTTGAGCATGGGGAAAGACACTACACTGCCAGTCCACAGCTCACAGCGTGATTGGAAAACTCAGACAAGCACAGAACGCTGGACCCAGCACCATGTTCAGCCTCACTGAAACAGGGCTAAATAAAACGAAGGGCAGGAGCTAGAGAGGCAGCTCGGTGGTTAGGAGCTAGAGAGGCGGCTCGATGGTTAGGAGCTAGAGAGGCGGCTCGGTGGTTAGGAGCTAGAAAGGCGGCTCGGTGGTTAGGAGCTAGAGTGGAGGCTTGGTGGTTAGGAGCTAGAGAGGCGGCTCGGTGGTTAGGAGCTAGAGAGGTGGCTCGGTGGTTAGGAGCTAGAGAGGCGGCTCGGTGGTTAGGAACACTTGCTACTCTTCCTGAGCCAGGCTCCCTGCACCCATGTCCTCGGCTCACAACTACCTCTAACTCTAGGTCCAGCGGCTCCGATACCGTCTTCCGGCTTCCTGGGCCACCAGGTATGCATGTACCATACAAAAATAGATGCAGGCAAAATAGTCATACAAAAAAATAAAATAAAAATACATTTTAAAAATAAACAAACGGGCTGGAGAGATGGTTCAGAGGTTAAGAGCACTGTCTGTTCTTCCAAAGGTTCCTGAGTTCAATTCCCAGCAACCACATGGTGGCTCTCAACCATCCACAGTGAGATCTGGTGACCTCTTCTGGCGTGCAGGCAAAACACTGTGTATGTATTAAATAAATAAATATTTTTTAAAAAACAAATAAACAAACATATATAAAAATAATTTTAATAAGAAAGTAAAAAAAAAGGCAGAAACAAAACTAGTAATAGTCAATTTCAGCAATATCAGATGTCACAGAAGAGTTATGACTGAAGTTGGGGAGTATTTGTAGCATTCTTTTTCCTGTAGTTATCCCAGCAGATAAACCTAGTGGATTTCAACCTGCAAGCCAGGCACAGCTTAAACACAGCTAAATGCCAAGGCTGGCTTCTGAGGTGGAGGAGCGAGGCGGGAGGGCTGGAGCAACACCCCCACCAGGTGAAACCACACCTCTCGGCCTTCTGGGACAGTCTACAGGCCCATCAGAGAATGGAAGATAGGAAAGGCTGAGTTCAGATTAAGGGAGAAAACAAAGGAGGTTCAGTTTTGAAAAGCTGGCTGCGTGCTTCAGATAATGGAAGGTTTTAGGTTTCTGGTCCCATTAGTGAGACCTGGGTGGAAAATTATAAAAAGGACTTTCATTATAGGCGAGGGAGATGGGCTGGGAAGGAACTAGGAAGAGGTTAGAATTTACGATATCACCCAGTGGAGTTTGGATTGGTTTGTGGGGAGGAGTGCCAACAGTCGGGAAGACCTGTAGGTAGTTTCCAAGTGGGGTGAGCACACAGGGAGGCAAAAGCCTTACGTACACACTGGTACAGCCACCTGAAAAGCATTATGGCTGTATTTACTCAAACTGAGTCATTTAGTAGCAACCCTACCACCAGGTCTACATGCTAGAGAAATCTGTGACATTTGCACAGGCTACAGTGCACGTGAACGGTGCCACAGCAATGTTTGCATTAGAGAGACTTGGAGGCAACCCAAGTGTCCATCAAGGGGAGAGTTAAGCAAAATGCAGTGCATATGGTTACAGAACACTATGAACCAGATACAAGAAAATGCAAAAGGATCTTACAAACATAGCAGTGGGTAAAAAAGAAGTGACCAAATGTCACTGTACAATACCACCTACGCAAACCACACAGCCTGTTTTCTGGGGATACCTGGGCTTAGAGTAAACAAATCAGAGTAGACATCAGAGAGGAAAAGGGGAAGGAGGAAAGATCAGATTAAAGGGGAAGATAAGATGTGGGTTCTGCAGTACTCATAATACACACACACAAAAAAAATAAAAAATAAAAAAGAACCACCAACCTGTAAAACAAGGTTAATTTATCTAGCTGCACCCACGTTGGAAAACCCAGCACATGACCAGCAACACATGAGGCAGGGCCACGAGTCAGGCAGCACTAGCAAATATTGACAAGTGTTCTGCTCAAGGGTTAGCAAAGCTCTTGTGCTAGAGGAACTTTATGCCTATTAGCCTGGGGCTTAAGAGCAGGACCCAGTCTGTCCTCTCTTCATAAGGTGTAGCTCAGATGACTCTCAAATGTCAAAGAGACATTCAAGTGGTATCTTAAAGGAACAGGACAGGTAAAACACATAGTCCAGACAGTGCAAATAGCTTGGCATAAGAAGAAAGAGGTAGAGGGAGAGAGAGAGAGAGAGAGAGAGAGAGAGAGAGAGAGAGAGAGAGAAGGCTGTCACCTACAATGGGTGATGGGAGAGGGCATCCTGGTAGCCTTGATCAGAACTTCCAACACTAGGTTCTACATCCAAACTAGGCACTAAGCTGGCCCAGGGTAGGAGCAGGTAAGCCCTAAGGCAGCACTTCCTCCCAGCTTCCCACCGAGACCTGGGGACCACTCATGCAACAGCTCCCTGCCTATAAACTGTGAGGCACACGCTCGAGAGATAATGCCTTTCCATATGCTTAAGGCCGTTCTGCCAGGGCTGTGTTACTTGCAGCTGAATGCCTCCTAAAGGATGTGCCAGCTTTGTGCTGGCCCAGCTCCAACTAGAGGAAGAACAAACAGAGCCCAACTTCACACTGGAGCAATCCAAAGCACTCTGGACTTCCCCATCAGCTGCCCCCAAGAGAGAAGCCACATAGCCCTGAGCCTCAAGGGAAGAGTCCGTCTGTAACTATGGGGACTTTGACCAGAGCTCAGTAAAGAAAGGGGTTGGGGGAGCTGGGCGATATTAAAAACAAATAAAGATGCTATTCTGTCTCTTCCCCCACCCCCTACCGGAAAGAAGGTCCCTAGGGGGACAGATCAGTGAGGGCCTTGTGCAGTTTCCACCCATCCCCCCGCCAGCTCTGATGGGGCCAGAGGAAGTACAGCACAGCAGCAGGACAGCAAGACCTGTACTGAGGGACCCAACCTTTGAGTGCTGGCTGAGGAAGGGGCAACAGCTCGCAGGGGAGTGGGGGTGGGGGTGGGCTGGCTCCAGCGTAGCCTGCACTTGCAACCAATGGCTGGCCCTGCTAGTCATAGCCAAGATCACACCCAAGGGATGAATCGAGCCCCCCAAGTAAGCCATCCGAAAAGGTGACATGGATGAAAGTATTCCTAATGAAAGCCAGTCATAAAAGACCACATAACAGATGACTGGGTTTATATGTGACGTCTAGAAGATACCAGTGCAAAGACAAAGAGTGTGTTAACAGTTGCCAGGGGCTGGGGACCAATTTGGGGGGTTTGCGAGATATCGTGACATGTTCTGCAATTGATTATCACACTGCAGCTGTGTAACACTGTGAACAGTATAAATAAATAATTGAACTAGACAGATTCCCTGGGCCAATTGCGCACTATAGGAATTATCTCTCAAGAAAGCTGGTCTCAAAGCTGGGGTACGGGGGGATGACTAGCATCATTGACATGGGCTAACCTCCACCAAGGATAGTTCAGTGAGGACACCAGCCCCTGCTGTCCACCCTGTTTCTACCTTTGATTCATTTCCCTCCATCTTTCCATCTCTCCCTCCCCCCCCCCCGCACCTCCCCAACCCCCCCCCCCCCCCCCGCTTCCTTTCTCCCTCTCTCCCTTGTTTTTTGGAGACAAGGCTGTATGAGGTGGGTTACTATGACTGTGAAAAACACCAGGACCAGAAACAACTTGGGGAGGAAAGGGTTATTTCATCTTCCAGCTCACAGTCCATATGACAGGAAGGCAAGGCAGGAACTTAAATTAAGGCAGGAACCTTAAGGCAGAAACTGAAATATAGGCCATGGAGGACGCTCTGCTTACTGGCTTGCTCCCCAACTTGCTTTTTTTTTTTTAATTAATTTATTTTATTGTATTGTATTTTTTTCAAGACAGGGTTTCTCTGTGTAGCCTTGGCTGTCCTGGACTTGCTTGTAGACCAGGCTGGCCTCGAACTCACAAAGATCCGCCTGCCTCTGCCTCCCAAGCACTTCTACCCGACTTCAATTTGCTTTTTTATACAACTGGGAACTACCTGGCCAGGGTTAGTACCACCCACGGTAGGCTGCCCACCCCCATCAACCATTAGTCAAGAAAATGCTCCCACAGACTTGCTTACAGGCCAATCTGATGGAGGAGGTATTTTCTTAGTTGAGGTTCCCTGCTCCCAGATGGCCCTTGCTTGTGTCAAGTTGACAAATATACTAACGAGTAAACAGGGCCTCCTGTATTCCATGCAGCTAAGCCTGGCCTTGGGATCCTGATCCTTTTTTCTCTGCCACCCAGGGACTGAAATTACAGGCACCATCACACCCACCAAGCTACCACTGATCTTATCTCTGGGCTGCCCACTGACTGTCTATGAGCCCATGCTTTTAGCCCCATTTTACAGAGGAAAAAACTGATGGGGGGGTAGGAGTAAGGAATTTGCCCCAAATCACATGGTTGGTTAGGGTCTCCCACTCCAGAAACCCTGCCACTCATGACCAGGGTGCTACGGCACGATATCCCAATCTAAACTGACTCAGTATTCAGGGTTCAACACGTCCTGACATATACATGAATATACACACAGCCTGGCCTCTTAGTACAGAGTGACTTTTGAACATGTGTACTGTTCAGACTGTCGTGGGTGAGTTCCCTGCTTCCCAGAGCTAGCCTTGGCTAACGCTGAACTCTTTGTGGGGTGAAGGTGAGCAGAAGTGGCCACTGAAAAATTCTTGGGGCCCCAAACATGGACTGTTTGCTTCTTCCGAGGAGCTGTTTTTGGGCTGGCCAAAGAAGGTCCTCTCCAGAACAAAACCGCCCAAATGCCCCGGCTGAATGTCCCCTGTTCTCACAGCTTCTCTGGAGTTCTCTGCTCTTACAGGAAGAGTAGCTGGGCCACTCCAGATGCCACCAGTGCTTGCTCAGAAACTCACACTAACCAAAAATCACCCTGCATTCTCCCCAAGGATCCAGACCGACATAGTCTGTGCCTCTGCCACCTCCTTCTTCAAGGCTGGACAACACAGTGATGCCAAAGGTGCCTACGAGAAGGAGGCGATATTTACTCCCAGGGCCTACGGTACAACTTTCTTTACTAACTAGGGCTTCCCTCAGGATCCGCCCCTTGGTCCTCCTCAGCCTTTTCTTGCCACTCCCCAGGTCTTCCCTTGCTTTCTTGCAGCCCTGGGGTCACGCGGTTTCCTGATTCAACTAGGCTTCCAGGGCTGCTGTCTTGGGTAGAAAGAGAGACTTTCTACTGGGCAAGGAATAACACAGGAGCGAAGGCTGGCCCAGTGCCTGCACTACTAAATGTACTAATGTGCTCCTCTGAACGACTGACATTAGCCTCTGATCCTCAGCTTTCTGCCTAGCAAAGGGAAGTTAACCCCGGCCAGTGTAACCCTGGCTTACACAAAGCCGCAGGGAAGGGACTGCTAAACTCTTTCTACAGACTCCTTAGCCCTACTACAGGGAGCTCGGAGGAAGAGAAGATGATCACAGACAGCTTTCATCACACACATACACAAAGAACACAGACATGTATATACAGCAATACGCACACATAAACCCCACACTGTATCACGCACCACACACATA
Organism: Acomys minous; assembly: GCF_964271855.1. Taxonomy (NCBI): domain Eukaryota; kingdom Metazoa; phylum Chordata; class Mammalia; order Rodentia; family Muridae; genus Acomys; species Acomys minous. Next base: position 13,383,643 of record NC_140484.1, on the reverse strand, counting down.
CACACAAGGTCACAGACATGTATATACAGCAATATGCACACATACACCCCATCACCCAGCACACACACACATGCACCACTTTACACTCAAAACATAAGCAAGCGCATGCACAAATACACACACGCACACAGACACACACCCACACACACGCTCCTCTTTTATTGTCTCAAAAATGCTTTTACCAATTTAAGAACACCTCTCCCATGCCCCTGCCCCACCCCCATCATTGTGGAAGAATGCCTTGAGTGGATGTGACAGTTGTCAATAAAGCACTGTTTAGCCAATCAGCAGGGCAGAAGGATAGGCAGTGGAAGGCGGGGCTTTGAGGAGAGATTGGAGGAACAGATTGCTGGACAGTTGACAGGTGGTGAAAGAAGCACTGAGGATGATCAGATTGGCAAGTGATTGGGATATATGTAGGTTTTGAGGTCATAGGACTCGAGTAGTTTATTTTAGTTTACTAGTAGTTTAGATTCTGCCCAGCATAGTGCTTGCAGCTTTAAAATACACTGCAGCCTCATTGTATCAGTTATTGGCTTCCTAGGCCATACAGATAAGAAACTTTCAACAGATCATTCCAAACAGGAAGCTTTTAATGTTCATTCCTTGTTTTGCAGGCAGAAATTTCATAACACACAGCGTCTCCCTCATGTAAGTCTCCTCATGGGCGCAGAGGCCAGCAGGCAGGACCTACGCCTCCTTACACTGCACCTCCCGGCCTATGATGCCCAGGCTGGATGCCCACCTTCTCCCAGAGCTTTTCCTGTTGATTTCCTTCCTGGAGCCTGTACAAGGTCAGAGTCCTTCACTTCCGAGGCTCCACTTCCATGGTCTTGCCTGCACTGGCCACATCTATCCCTGATTAAGCCCCCAGAAATGTTGTGTCTCTCAAGTCTTTTCCAACTTCTCTGTGACGAGCGAGAAGGCCAGACACTGCATCAAAGCGTCTGGCCCGGGGGCCCTAGGCTCAATGTTTCCAGTCCTAGCTCCACCACTTGCTACCAGGAGAAGTTTGCTGCTTTAGGTGGGCTCAGACCTTACGCCACTGATTGAAATCCACGCTAACTTCGCTCTATCACCTGCAAGTACACCCCATGGGCTGAGAACTCGCTATCACCTTCCCACGCCATTTCCAGGTTCAGGTACACGGACCGAGCAAGCTCCCTGGTCTACGTGAGCCCTACCTGACATGAAGACCCCTCCTCATGCCTGGCAGCTGGCTAAATGGTTATCACAGAGAACCTAGTGCGTGCTTTTGTGCCCTCCATGATTCCCAGAGCAATCCAACAAGGAAGGTCCAGCTATCTGAGGAAACAGGACAAAGTAAGGCACCAGCTCATATTCAGCCAGCTAGGAAAAGGGCTGGCATTCCCTCACCTGTAGGCCGCCCTCCCCCTAGGATGTCTTTGTCACAGACACCACGTGGCCCTCTCAAGTGTTCTAAATATATGCCCGTCAGGCCCTGGAAGCCCAGGGCTTCTGGGAAGTTGATGCCACCTGCTGTGTCTACTCAAAGATGGCAGGACACTGCCTTAGCCCTTCCTAGTCTCATTCAGTCTTCCCAACAATGCCACCCGGTGGTTCCGGTCTGCCAAAGGGCAGGGAAGTGGAGCACTGTGTGACTAAGGGACCTTCCCAAGGCCACAGGGCAGAAATGCTGCAGCTGAACTGTGAACTGGCAGTCTGGGTCCAAAGCCTTGAACTCCTATTCTCATTTCTCTCTGGAACATGGCCTCTTTCTGCTCCCTTGTCTATCAGAGGGAGCAGCAACCTCAGGTGTTGAAAATGGAACCATATAGCCTTCTCTTCTTGAACAAAACCTGACAAAGGCCATGGGGGTGAGTGCCCCCCCCCCATGCCTGCTACCTCTCTTAAAGGGTCAAGCTCTTGGGGGAAAAGTACATAGCCAGGAGCCTGGGGTGCTCACAGCGTCACCTGGCACCAGGGCCAAACACACTCAGGACTAAATGTCAGGTGAGATTTTGTTGTTGTTGTTGTTTGTTTTTCTCTATTTGCAAATGATGAGTTCTCTGTCTGGCTGCTCTCATACAATCTTTCAAGACCTAACCCTGAAGGCTGAAAGCAAGCAGAAAGCCAAGATGGCAGGAGTTCCTCAGAATAAGGAGCCAGGGAGAAGCCATCACAGCAAGCTGACTCACAGTGGCAGCCAGGAAAGCACCCCCACAGGCTTGGCCAGTAGGAGACAAGGACAGCCCCACACGCCATCTTATGCTCCCAGGAAGACACTGCCAAGAAGAAAGTCCCCACTCGTGCTTCTGCCCCCAGCCCCCCTTACAGGCATGGATCCTTGCCCTTAAGAAGTTCTAACCACTGAAAGAAGACAAGGACATGCAAATGACCTGAGCAGCCTGCACCCAGTGAGTCACCCCCCTCGCACACAAGTGACCGGTTCTTGACCTGACTCGGGAAGAACCGCTTGTAATACACAGCTCTGTGCCCCAGCTCTTCCTCCACATCTGGCAATTCTGAGTGTTCTATACACATTAGCCAACTTAACCCTCACTACCAAGGTGGGTTGTCATCCCACCTCACAGGCAAGAAAACTGAGGTGCAGGAAGCGTCAGCAGCTCCCCCAAAGACCACACAGCTACTTTCTGAGTGGCAAAACTCAACTTCAAGCCAGGCAGTCAGTCTTCAATAACTCTACCAGGGACGGAGAAGACAGCCGGCTTGACCAATATGGGTTGGTGGCGTCCGTACGTCTGGAATTCCAGCATTCTGGAAGTGGAAGCCAGAGGATCCGAAGTTCAAGGTCATCCTTGGCACAGTGCAAACTTGAGGCCTGTAATACATCATATCTGAGAGAGAGAAGGGTGTGTGTGTGTGTGTGTGTGTGTGTGTGTGTGTGTGTGTGTGTGTGTGTGTAAAACCTGCACTGTGGCATGACATCCTGCAACATTAGCTGCTTTTACAAAGGAAGCTGAGCCTCAGTTATACTTTGTTCAAGGTCACTAGGTAAGTGACAAAGATGGACTGAGGTGATACAGGACTTTAGATCCTATGGATCCTGGCCTCATCCTAGGACAGAAAGGCATGAGGGCAGTGAGTGGTGATCAGGCTGGGAGAAGGCAGGCTCTGTAGTGTGAGGCTAATGGTCCCAAGCCCAGAGCTACTGATCCCGAAGGAGTCAAGGCTAAGCAGGAGCCTAAGGCTGTTGACAGACTGGCCGTAGCAACCATGGAGCCAACAACAGCTGTTGTTTATTTTGGGGCCTAGGGACTAGTTAAGACCTGTTTAGTTCCAAAGATAAACTGAGCAGGGTAAAATGTTGGTTTCCCCTCTCCCAAGGAAAGCGGGGGGGGGCGGGGGGGGGGGGGCCAGCCACCTGCTGGCCTTCCTCCTGCTGGTCAGGGTGTCAAAAGTATCTCGCTAGACACCATAAATGGGCCTCCACCAACAGGGTCCCCACCCTGACTTGTAAATAGCCCAGGAGCACAATCTCGCACAACAAAGCCACCCCCTGCAGTGTGGAGTTCCCATAACAAATGGTTTTTCCTGTCTAGGGAAAAGAGAGGGGCTAGCCTCCTGCTGCTTTTGTCCTCTCACTCAGATGCTTGTTAACACCCCCTCTTTCAAGTAGAGATCTGTGTGATGCCAGCCTAGGCCGCAGTGTGGCAGGGCTGGTGAGTAGGAGTCTCCGGGAGGCTAGGGAGCTCCCAGAGGATTCTGGTGTCCCTGCCTGGCCTTAGTCCCCACTCTACCTCTTCCCTGGCTGGTGACCATTGGTAAATCAATCTCTTCTTGCCTCCTGGTCCCTTGGCAGCACAGCAAGGACCGGGCTGTGCCTTTTTCACAGGGCTGTGGAAAGGACTAACCAAGTCAGGGTGCTTAGGAAAGTGGGCACACACCAGACTGGCTGTCATCGGCATTGTGGTATTTGTTATTTAGCCCCCTGGAAGACAACTTCCCTGGCCATCACACAGCAGATTTAGGCTCCCAGGTTAGTCCATAATGGAGTTAATGAACAGAGACACCTGGTTCTCAGGCTACATGTCTATCTGCTCCAAGGAGAACAGATGTTTCCGTGGGCAGTGCTGAGAGCATCTTGATATCTCTTGACAACAGCACACCGGGAGCAATGTGTGTTTCGACATCCGAACAGGCAGCTTCCACAGCTGTGGTAAATAAGAGTGGGCTGAGAGGAAAGATTTCCATAGGCCGGAGAAGCCTCAAGTCCACAGGTTTGCCACAGCCATCCAGGGCCCGTCACAACCTGGAGCCTCTCCTGGAACGCAAACGATGTGAAAGACGCAAGACTGCTGTGGTCACTCACAGCACAACAATCCCTCTCCTGCTTGCGGCTTTCCTGCAGCACTCGCACACAGGAGCCTTAAGATTAACTTGGAGCAGATAAACCTCCCTACAGAATGCAATGCTTTCAGGGGGGCCCTGAGGGGCCCTAGCCACGGCACTGCTGACTGTGTGTTCCTTAGGGGTCAGGATCACCTCCAAGCAATGTCTGGGCCAGTCTGAGTCTTCAATAAGTCACCAGGAAGCCGCCAAAGCAGAGCAGTGCAGAGCACACCACCCCCAGGATGGGAGGGACAGCGACTCCATCCTGCTCTGTCAGCTGGCTGTGCATGCACGTGCGCACCACTCTGAACATCCAGCCTCCTTGCTCCTCCTTGGAATGGGCAGCTGTAGTTCTACCTCAGGGCCTTAGCACTTGTTGGTCCCTTCTCCCTCAAATGCCCACAGGCCTCACTGCCTCACGGCTACAGAGGACCACCCCTGCCCCCTCTATACACTACCACAGGGACCTCCAAAACAGGCTCACCTGCAGCCTTCCCTCTGCTCTAGTTCACTACGGTATTTATCCCCCATCTAATATACAGCATATTTTTTTAATCTTTTATTTGTATGTCAATTGCACAGGGAGAAGCTTCTTGCCCACCCCGTTGTGCTCTCAGTGCCTGGAGCATAGGAAACCCCATATACTGGACGGATGAATGACAGCTGGCTAAGAGCTGAACAACCTGACGTCAATCAAAACCCTAAGACCCTATAGAAAGTATCTGAAGAAGTGAAGTCAGGGGAGCTTCCAGAAGGTTCCAGAAGGTAACAAAAACTGGACAGAATCGTGAAGGATGGTAAACATGGGAAAGACAGCAGCTGACACTTATTGAACATCTGATCACCACAGAGAATCAACAACCATATGAGGTGTTATATTTATATTTTTATTTATTTGGTTTTTTTTGAGACAGGGTTTCTCTGTGTAATAGCCCTGGCTATCCTGGAACTCTCTTTGTAGACCAGGCTGGCCTCAAACTCACAGAGATCCACCTGTTTCTGCCTCCCAAGTGCTTGAATTAAAGGCCTGCACCACCATGCCCCCTTTTTCTTTTTCTTTTTCTTTTTTTTTTTTTTTAAGTTTTTTTCCATACAGGGTTTCTCTGTGTTACAACCCTGGCTGTCCTAGACCTGGAACTCTCTTTGTAAACGGGGCTGGCCTTGAACTCACAGAGATCCACCTCCTTTGCCTCTAGCCCATTGACGGGGCCATTCCACCAACTCTCAGGTATACAGCAGAAAACTCTTCTCTCTTACTGAGGACGTCTGGGTTTAAAACTTGGCTTCCACCACTTAACTACCAGGGACAGAAGAAGCCCAGGCCACTGGCTGCACTTAGCAGGGGCTCCCCTGTATACTTTCTCTTGACTCAGCGCAGCCATTTCCCAGGGCCTACCACTCTCAGAAACCACAGTGGGAAACGCTTTGCTCAAGTTGCCAATGAGAGATGACTAACGTGAATAATTAATCCCGGCTTGAAACCAAAGCTCAGGCATCGTTCCACGTGACTTTAACTATGTGTGAGAAGGATCGGCAGACCGACCCACTGGGGTTGGAACCTGCAGCCGTCTCTGCATACCCCAGTCTCACCGGTCAGAGTCGGTACCCCCACCAGAAGCCGGTCTGTACCACAGCGCACCCTTGGCCCCAGCCTGGAAGGTGAACTCAGGAGGCAGCTTCCCTCTCGGAGCCTCAGAGCCAGCCCCGTGCCAGGCAGCTAGGCCTCCTCCTCTTCTGTCACACACACAGAAATGCTCCCACACAGGCAAGTCCCTTAAAATAGCTTTTTGGGTTTCAGCCACCAGGAAACAGAATAAAGCTGGATCAGAACTGGTTCCTACCCTGAAACGTTTACAAAGGAGCTCCTTCAAAGGACGGGGCAACCCCTTCTCATAAAGAACCCCCTAGGTAGGCAAAACTGTACGGCACGGTTCCCAACAAGGGGCACGTCCCATAGGACAGCACGTGGGTCAGGAGAAGTCCCCATGACCCCTGGGGCAACCCTGGAAAGGGTCCAAGTGTGTGAAGTACAGTGACAGATGAGTCCAGGCACAGGCCAGGGGAGGGGACAAACATGCCTGAATATGTCCTTAACTGACAATGAAATCTCCACTCTCTAAACTGGAGCCTTAAAGTCCCAACGGCTTCAGAAAGGCAAATCCTGATTAAAAGCCAGAGGCTCGCAGGTGGCCAGCACAGCATGCATGGTGGCTGTGCAGTGACTGGCGGTGAGGTAACACAGGCCAATGTCTCCATCAACTAAGTAGATAACTTGATCATGGAGGGTGCTCTACTAGGCACGGCACAATAAAGGAAAACGGTTCAAAACCACCCACAGGCCCTCTGTTCCTTACCCCACCTAGGATGTAAATTCAACATGGCCACCCCTTTCTCCCTGGAGCTCTGGTCAGAGCTGATAAGAGTGATCACTTTCCGCCAGGTCTGGAGGTCATCCACGCTTTGGGGATCCCAGGGATTGATCAGACACCCTCACTGACTTAGCACCGGCAAAGCACACAGAGGAAAGGACTCTGCCCCATCCCATGTGTGCGTGCCTCCGCCCAGGCTTGGGGAGGGTAGTTTCCTTACTGGACAAAGGGAAGTGACAGCAGAGGGCCAAAGAAAGCCCAGTGCAGGGGCAGAAAGCACAGCTGTTTCCTCTTTACTAACTCAGCCACCTGGGTGTCACTTCCCCCCTCAGGTAAGGGCAGCAGGCATGGAAAAAAGAAAGTAATCTCAAAGGTTGTACTCCAGAAGATCTTCACTGAGGAACCAATGTGTCCCCAGTGTCCCCCTAAGGCAGGAAATCGCCGGTCAGGTAAGCCTTGCTTAGAAAGTCCCCAGGTATACGGAAGCGCTTTCTATCATAATATTACCTGTGCAGCAGAGACAGCTCAGAGGTTAAGAGAACTGGCTGCTCTTCCAAAGGCCCTGAGTTCAATTCCCAGCAACCCATGGAGGCTCACAATCATATACAACGAGATCTGGTTCCCTCTTCTGACCTGCAGGTAGAACACTGTAAACATAATAAATAAATCTTTTTTTTTTAATTACCTGTGCCGTGTTGGGCATGGTGGCACATGCCTTTAATCCGAGCACTTGGGAGGCAGAGGTAGGCTGATCGTTGTCCGTTCAAGGCCAGCCTGGTCTACAAAGAGAGTCCAGGACAGCCAAGGCTACACAGAGAAACCCTGTCTCGGGGGTGGGGGGGCACTTAAAAAATATTACCAGTGCCAAATGATTAAGACACATTGGGGGAGGGGGAGGGGCCTCGCACACATTCTGAGGAGCTCTGTAAGGTAGGCCCAAAAGGCAGCAGCCATTTCTAGATAGGCAAATGGATTTTGAAAGGGGAAAGTGACACGTGGCAAGTGTCACAGTTTGAGAAGCCAAGCAGCCAGGCCTCATCTAGTCTTTCTGGTAGTGAGGCGTGTCATCTGGAAGCTACAGAAACTCTGTTGGGGGCAGGGTAGGTTTTGGAGTCCTGGAACCTGGTGAGGGTTTCAGTTGGTGTAGTTTCCCCTCTCCAAGGTGTCTAGGAATGGATGCGGCTCTGAGGCATCTGTCCTCACCTGTACAGTGTAGGTGCCAGCAGCATGCGACTCCCTGAGCCTCCCGGCCTCACCTGTACAGTGTGGGTGCCAGCAGCAGCTCTACAGTGTGAGGTTATCTGCTGAACATCCCTTAGCATGTATGAAGTATTACACAAAGCCACCATCACCACCACCAACACATGGGAACATGGGAAGACAAGGCAGAGAGAATGCAAAGACCCAAAGGCTGGGAGGAGTGCTGGGAACCGCTGTCCTCTGGATGTGATGGGGCCACTGCACTCATGAACTCAGAACAGAACAGCTGGGGTTACCTGCACGACATCAAATCAGTCAGCATTCCAACACGGGTGGCGGAGGGGCTCAGGAGACCCCCCACCCTAGCTGAGATGCTACTAACAGCTGATACCTTATCTGAACTGAGAGACGGTTTTTTTAGGTGTGGCCCCTGGTAGGTTGCCCATGCTCCAAAGGATGACCCCACATGCATGCAGTAGTGAGAAAATACTAAATACATAACTCAGTGAGTTATGGAAGGAAAAACAGGACATGAAGGTGGGAGGGGGCAGATGGCTAGGCGGGAGGAAGGGTGGGGGGAGGAGGATGGGGGAAGGGGAGGGAATGGATCATGACGCTTTGTATGCATGTATGAAACTGTCAAAGAAGCAGTTTTAATTTTTTTTTAAAGGAAGTATTCCTGACCATTAGCTGTTATTTCTATTAGGACAATCCCCTAAAGAACCAGGCTACTGCAGTACGTGGGTGCACGGGAGGGGATCAAATGAATGGAGAGGCAGTATGACACGCTGTGTGTGAAACTTGAGTTCTGATGGGTGGATGTTTCAGAGCGACCCTGGGACTTTCCAGGCATCTATCTGGGCTCCCGTCGAGCTATTCAGAATTAGGTCTCAGAGACTACAGGGAAAGCCCTGCCTTTTTCTTGCTGCCAGACAGTATGGGTGGAAAGTATTCCTCTGAAACACGTGTGTGTGTGTGTGTGTGTGTGTGTGTGTGTGTGTGTGTGTGTGTCTCACACGCGCGTGCACAAGCAGCCACCTCCTCACTCCTGGGTGCTCCCGTCACTTCTCCTCTGCCCCTCTGCTTCCCCAAGAACCTTTTATGTGACCCTCTGATCATTAGGAGTAAAAGCTATAAACTAGAGGGGCTGGGGTCCAACTAACACCAACCCCCAAAGCACATCTAGGAAAAGCTGTTAGTGCTGAGCAGAACAACCCTACAATCGGGCGGCTTCCCCTCCCCCTTCTCCCTCCCTTTCTTTCTTTGTATGTGCTGTACATGCATGTTCACGCATTTATGTGTGGAAGGCAGATGTCAACCTCCAAAGTTGTTTCTTAGACACCATCTACTTTTTTTATTACATTTGTGCATGCACGTTTTGTGTGTTGGTGGCAGGCATCTTGACCTGCTGAGCCCACACCCTTAAGGCAAGGTCTATCATTGTCCTAAAAATTATATCCCCACTATCATTGTCCTTAAAATAAATAAATAAATAAAAAGTGGAGCCCTCGCCTTTAATCCCAGCATTCGGGAGGCAGAGGCAGGTAGATCCCTGTGAGTTCGAGGCCAGCCTGGTCTACAAAGCAAGTCCAGGACAGTCAAGATAACACAGAGAAACTCTGTCTCAAAAAAACAAAAAACAAAACAAACAAAATCAACTATCTAGCTATCTAACTAGATAGACAGCTATCTAACCAGATAGCAAGACTAACTGACTAGCAAATGCCATCCTGCTTTTTTTTTTTTAATGTATTGGATCTGGGAGTTGAATTTAGGTCCTGGTGCTTACACTTTCCAGACTGAGATATCTCTCTACCCCCTGCAGCTAGTTCTGAGCCTTCAACCCACTAACGATCTGCTTATTCTGTCCCCATCCCTCGGGAGAAGAGCCAGGTTCTGAGGTGTCTGTCTGCTGGCTGAACGCGGAATTCCCTTGGCTGCCATGGAGGACCTTGCACCTGGCCTTGCACCTGGTCTCAACCTTCATCACATGCTCCTTTCTCTCCGCCCATGTTCATCCTGGGTTCTGTGCACTTTCCCTGCAGGGTGCGCCCCTGGCAGGGTGTCCCTTTCTCCAGGGTGTCGCTTTTCCTGGACTGTCTTCCATCTGGGTTCCTGTCTTCCCTAGCAACCAATCTCAAGCCCCACCATGAGGGCTGCCTTCTCCACCCGCCTGCCTCCCTTGGAAAACTCCAGTTCTTGGAGAGAACTTCCTGCTCTGGGCCGCTTTGAGACTGACCCAGTTTGGCGTATAGCAGTCTTGTACTTCAGATATGCAGACACTGCTCTAGAATCTTTATGAGGATGAACTCACGTAATATCATGGAACTAGGTCCTATTTCCACCTACCGTATTTGCAGATGTGGAAACTGAGGCACAGGGACACAAGTAACTTTGTTCCATATGGCATGGCTGTATGTGGTGGGGACAGTCCGGGCATCCCAGCCTTTGAGTGCCTCAGGACATTCTGTCTGGATTTGCCCGGACTCAGCTTTGATAGGGAATCAAGTAGCAGCTGACCAACTTATTAGGGGCCAAGGTGAGAACCACGGCCTTGCCACAGAATTACTCTGAGTGCGAATCCTAACAGTGTGTAACTTCCATTTCTACATGTATAAAACCGGCACAAAACCACCTCCCTGGCATGGGTATTGGGAAGCCCAGATCAGATGCCTTCAGTTTCCACACTGTTGCCATGCCCGGCCCTAACCCCAGGTCAGTCCCTACCCTGCTTGCTATGCTTTTTGCAAGGCCCTGGCTGGACTGTGGCCAGCCGTGTGTGTGTGTGTGTGTGTGTGTGTGTGTGTGTGTGTGTGTGTGTCCCTGCTGCTACCGCAGTGACTTGCCAGAGGTTATCTGAGGCCTCTGCCCACTGCCCCTCTCTTTCACCTGCTTGCCTAGAGCTCAGAACCCTGCAAACGACAGCAGCCCCTATCTACCAGGCAGGGGGCAACCTGCGCTCTGGAGAGCAGCCTGTCCAAACACTGACCACCCTGTTGGAAGCTTCCATTATTTTTGGCAATTGTCAGGGGCAGAGAACACCACTGGCCCTCACTCAGAACCGATTTCCAAAGCCAGAATCTCCACCTCATTTCCCACACACCCCCCTTGTCCTTCCTGTCCCTGGGGTTCTGGCCCAGCCCGTTATCCCTTTCCTGGATTCTCAGCACTCAAGAGGAGTAAGTGTGACTACCGTATGTATAACCCTATTATTTGTTTTATTTTCTTTAATTAGGAGGCAAAAGAGAACAGGGTTGCCTGTTAGACTTTTCTGGCAAAGAAACTGGTCAGTGACTCAGGATGAGGAAATTAGAAGGCAATTTCCAGGGATGGCTCCGCAAGCCCTAAGTCAGAAGTTCCCCCAGCACTCCCCTAACTCACAACCCCCACTGCTCATTAACTCAGCTGGCCCCAGAATAGCTCTTCGGAAAATGCAATAGCCGGTGCTCATATTTCTGAAGCTGGACCCGGACTCACTTGACATCAAATAGGTTTATTTTTCCCTTCCCTTCCCCCTCTGCCTGCCACCACACACGCTGACGACTCCAACCCTGGTTTGCCATCCGAACACTGTCTCCACTTGCCACCCCCCACCCCCCCCCACACCAAATCCCTCACCCTCAACTCTGAACAGAGGCATGAGAAGGGCTGGCTCTGCTCCTTGTCCCAACGGTCTGAAGGATGTGGTTGCTTGTTCCATGGACAGGGAGCCTCCGCAGCCCTGTGAATCACCCATAGATCACTTCCCTCTCCAGAGAAGAAACAGTTCGTGTGTGTGTGTGTGTGTGTGTGTGTGTGTGTGTGTGTGTGTGTGTTTAAGAGATAGATGAGGTATGTGGTGCTCATATCCTGGCATCCTGGCTAGAATCCTTCTTCTCCTTTTGTCCTTACCTGGGACCTGGGACAACCCCTCCTCTTCTGTACCAGCCCGCCTTCTTTCTCTTCTCCCCTTATCAGGAATTCATCACTAGGCCCCGCTGCTCAGCCAGGAGCCCCTCCAGGTCTGAACAGCTGCTCCCTGTTTACTGGTGTCATGTATGCTGGGTGCTTTCCACAGGGCAAGCAGGCCAGTGTCCATCCAGGCTCTGAACAGCTGGGCCTTCCCTTCGGCCTAGTCCTGCCTTTTCTCTCAGCTTCCCCACACTGGTCCTAGTTGTACTTTGGAACAGTATGCAGTGGCTGCCAAGAAACTTCACCAAAGTGCCATGAGGCTATGGGTGAGGACACTGAGCCCAGAGTCACTGCTCCAAGCGTGTACAGTCAGGAAGTGCCAGAGGCACTATTTGAACCCCAATCTGTCCAATAGCACTTCTTCCGAAATGCAAGTCCTTAAAGGGTTTTTTCCTATGTGAGGCTGCACTTCTCACTCCTGTGGGGCTACAACAATAATTTCAGTGCTTAGAAAATAAAAACAAAGAGCAGAGAAATGAATGAGTTTGGTGCCAATTCCTAAAAAAACATAACTCCCGGGACCACAACCCAAATTTATGATGATCTAAATGCAGGGAGAATATGTTATTTTCAGAGGTCCACCCGTCATTCTTCTTTCCAGGAGTCGTTGGAGACAGAGACTGTTCTCCCAGGAACCTTGCCCTCCATGGCCAGTCAAAGCCAGTTTCGTGGCACAGGACACGAACACCACGCTGTGTCACACTCTCACTGTCTACAGGCCTGTGCCTGGCCTTACCAGCCACTCTCTAAGTGGGAAGAGCCCTGTCTTGGGCTTCTCCTTGGGAGTCCCAAGCAACTAGCTAACTTCACCAAGCTTTGGTCAATCCATCTGTAGTAAGGACACACTCTCGTGGACACACACACACAGTACAGTACACAGTACAGTAGATGAAACCATTAGGCTCCCTGTTAGCGTTGGGCACCATGGAAGGTAGCTGCTCACACTGGCTACTATTTGCATTTCCTAGAGTCCTGGGGAGGATCAGAGCATTCACCCGCTGGTATTTGTCTGAAATAAACACGCAGGAAAGGAAATGACTGTGAAAGCAGGGCACCTCCCAAACCCAAACAGACATAATGCCTCCTTGGCGTTGGATAAACAAGCTCCTCCGCACCACCATATGGCTCAAGACACACCTGGGCACACCTGTGAGAGCCAAGAATGCTATGTTCCTCCTCACAACCCTGTTCAGAAAACTCTCCAATGCTGGCAGCTGTGGCATCTGCAGGGCCATCCTAAAGACAATGGGTCTGAGGCCCAAGCCAGTTAGTTTGCCTAAGGTCTCCCAAGGAACAGCTCACGAGAGCTAGGACGGAAAGCCCAGCTCCCAGGCAGGGGAGGCCGACACAAGCAACAGCTGCTCACCCTTCCCAGCCCCACCCCAGGCAGGAGCTGGCAGAGAGGAAGGAAGCCGAGGGCTGGCTGCACCATGCACACGACGGAAGATGGAGGCTACTTGTCTGCCTCTCATAAACAGACTTCAGAGCACCAGATGCCTCCGATTTCTGCAGCTGCCCCTCCTGGTGAAGATGTGCGCGCGCGCACTCTGCCGGGTGTCCTGAGAGAACCTTTACATGTGTCTTCGTTGCTCTGGTGCCAGCCCTGTTCTCCCTGCATGGCTCCAAGCCTCCCTCATCAGTGAGCCCTGGATGACCCCGCACAGCCATCAAAGTCTCTGCTCTGCAATTCACCAAAGCACAGGTTCAGCACGTGCCACCAGCACAGGGAGGTTGGAAGGGGACACGCTTCTTCAGCGTAGAGTCTCCCAGGACACATGTGACTCGAGCGCATCTTGTCCTGCCAGCTAACCACACCAGAGTGCCTTATCTACAACACTTGCCCTTTTGGCAAGTGGGGACCACCTCAGAGCCCTACTGGACTCTTTCAATTATTGGGCACCCCTGTATAAGTGCCCCTAGTGTATAGTGATGTCTCTCTCTCTCTCTCTCTCTCTCTCTCTCTCTCTCTCTCTCTCTCTCTCTCTATCTCTCTCTCTCTTCCTTGTCAACTTCAGACTGGACAAAGCACACACCACAGGCCAGAGGCCAGCGAGCCTGGGTGCTGGGACTAGCAACCCTGTAAGTAACCCACATGTGGCTCTCCGTTCCCTCATCTGTAAGTAAAGGGTCTGGCCCAGCCAGCTCCACAATGCCATATGATGTAGCACACTCCTCTCACTGTTCTCTGGAACTCTTGTGATCCCATCTGCTAGGTGACATCACCCTCTGCCCCAGGAATCCCACTATCCATCCATTCTGAATGCGGAAATGGAGATGACCCAGGAAACACTCTGTCTGTAGAAAGGGAGGAAATGATCATTTCAAGGGAAGTAGACAAGGACTTCTTTTGTATTTCCCACACAGTACACTTTATTATCAATCTTAAAGTGCCATGTCTCTCTTCCTCTCAGCCAGACCATTAATAGCTATTTTTCAAAACCTTTCTTAGCCGGACTCTCACCAACAGTTAGCTACTATGTGCTGAGTGTATTGAGAACGGGGCTACGTCCTTCACAGGGATGATGTCATTTAATTCTCCCGACAGCCCTCTGTAATACATACTATTATTATCCTCACTTTAAAAATGAGGAAACGGGTTGGAGAGATGGCTGTGCAGTTACAAGCACTGGCAGCTCTTCCAGAGGGCCCCTCGGTTCAACTTCCAGCACCCACACAGCAGCTGACAATTTTCTCTAACTCCAGACCCAGGGAATCCTACACCCTCTCCTGGCTTTCTGCAGGCAAGCACAACACCTGTACATATAAAGTGATTTAAATGTTTTCTTCCAAAACAAGGACACTGAGGTCCTTGAAGTTTTAAAGAATGTGCAGGGGTCTGGAGAGATGGCTCAGAGGTTAAGAGCAGTGTTTCTTCTTCCAAAGGTCCTGAGTTCAATTCCCAGTACTCACATGGTGACTCACAATCACCTATAATGTGACTTCATGCCTTCTTCTGGCCTGCGAGGTACAAGCAGGCAGAGCACTGTATACATAATAAATAAATAAATAAATAAATCTAAAAAAAAAAAAAAGAAGAAGAAGAAGACCAAACACAGCTGGGCGTGATGGCACATGCCTTTAATCCCAGCACTGGGGAGGCAAAGGCAGCCAGTTCTACAAAAGTGAGTCCAGGCTGTTACACAGACAAACTCTTTGTGGGCAAGGTAAGGAGAGACTAAACACTAGCCTATCCTGCCCTTTCAACACTTGTGATAGCAGGTCTTGGTCCTGGTAGCTGCTAGTTTGTAGCCAGTGTGTCTTACGTTGTAATCTTGGGCATAGCTGCTCAGAGCTAAATGTAATGTTTCATGGAAAATCCAGAGCTGGAAAAGCACCTGCTAGGGTCTCAGGGCAGAGACTACCATCTGTTGAAAGCAGTACCGACCTCACCTGAAGGCTGAAAAAAAGAATCCTTAAAACAGTATTCAGTCCTTCTCCACCAAAAAAAAAAAAAAAAAGCCAAGAATGTTGGTACCATGCTCAGCCCTAAGTTGTGTACAAATGGACACCTGTCCTTGGAGCAAGGTGACCACCTGGTAACCCAAGCCTTTTAAAAGTTTTCTCTTTTTATTCTCTGTATTTATAGAAGTGCCTCAAACTTGCTGGTCAAGGGCTTTCCTACTTTGCCGCCTCCTCAGCCCCTAGAGGAGCTTTGGGCTTTTGTTTTGTCTTTTTGTAATGGCAAGAGCAGCTTTCAACAACAGCTGGCCCAAACTGCAAAGGATCCCTGACTCTGTATCAGGGAGTCCACCCCCCACCCCCACCCACCTCCCTCTCGGATCACTCTTAACCTCCTTCCCAGCCTGAGTCCAGCCCCACCATTCAACTGTAGAGAACTCTGCCTTCAGGTCTGCTGTGATGCAGGCAGAAAGAGTAGCCCCAGGCTGCTATTACGCCACAAACCCCAGCCTCCTTCCAACAGGGAAATAAAAAGCACTTCAGAGACTAATGTGCAGTCTAGGGCAACAACCAACAGCCTGTTTTAATTGATAAAATTAATGCTCTGAGCTATCTAAATGCTCCTTTAAATGTCTAATTTGCAAATAAGAGGCTGGCCTACTGTCTGCACGTCTTCTGTGCTTTCCGTACCTTACTGTGGGGCGCTTCTATCTCAAGTCCAGGACCAGAGCTCAGCAAGCCATCCTCAGGCAGCAAGGACAGTGTTTACTTCCAAAGGTGTGAAGGATTGGAAGACAAGACAGGCTGAGATGAAAGGGGACTGTCACACACTCTGAAGCCCAGCTGGTCAACCTTAACCGCTTCTCATTAAGTTTGGGTAAGGAAGGGGGAGGGGCGACGGGGCAGTCAACCGTGCCTCGGAGACCACAGACCACATTTGCCTACTCCTGTCTAGAGTTAGAGCATCACTTATGAGGAAATGACCCGGGCGAAGGGTCACGTCCAGAGGAGGGATAAAAGGAAAGGCCACAGGTCTCCTCACACCGCGGAATACAATGGTTTCAAGAAGGTAATCAAAGCTCGAAGCGAAGAGCGGGCAAAGCGCTTCCTCTATCCCCAGTCTCCAGCCGGTGCAGGCAGAGCAGCAAACGTATAAGGAGAAAGAGAAGTGTGGGTCTCCGTTCAAAGCAATTGAAAGCATCCCAGGCCGAGTGAGCGTGAGTGCCCCGTGTCCCTAGGGAGCGCGGCAAAGATGCTCTTTCCCAAAGGAACTGCTCCGCAAGGGGCTGACGAAAGCTTCCCCCACCATCCATCCAAGCGGCGGGCGGACACATGACTTCACCGTTGTAACAGACAAGGGCAGCCACTTGCCAATTGCAATGCCAAAAAAAGAAACCCGGGACAGGGGAGTGGAGGAAGGACAGAAAAGGCTTCCCTAGAGATCACAGCCCTACGAACAAACTCCAGAGCCAAGGGCTGCTCCTGAGGGCATGAATCTCCAGGACTGGCCAGCACCCCCCCACACACACACACACACGCTCCCCGGTCAGGGAAGCAATACTCACGTAGTGCTTGGAAGGGCTCCTCCGCTTCTCCACGTCCACCACAGTGGCATCTTGCACGCAGTAGGAGAGCATCTTCCCCACAAAGCGAGCGGCGCCCCCCGGCGGCGTCACCTACTCATCCCGGCCGGGTTCCGGCTCCTTCTCCCGTTGCCCGAGTCCCCGCGGCTACGCGCCACCCCTGCCCCACGCGCCGTTCGCCGCCCCGGTTCACGGTGCCCGAAGCTGCGGCTCCCGGGCAGGCGACTGTCCTGGAGGACACGAGGGCTCCGTGCGCCTCGAGCTGCTCCCGTGGGCCTGCGGCGCTCGCCCCTTCCCTCCCGCGCCGCCGCGCTCCGCTCGCCTGGCCGCTCTCTCTGCCGCCCGGTGGGGCCGGCGGGAACTGGCGGCGCAGAGGACGGCTGGGGGTGTGTCCCGCCGGCGAGGGCACGGGCTGGGGGCCGGGCCTGCTGTCAGCGCGCCGGGGAGGGGCCGGCGGCGCCCCTGGGCCGCGCTCGGGCTCCTGGGGGCTCGGCGCTGGCCGACGCTGTGGGCGCAGGAGGCGGAGGGAGGGCGGGCAGGGAAGGGAAGGGAGGGGAACTCAGCTAGGGGAAGCGCGGGGAGGGGCTCCGGGCCGGGGGAGGGGCTCGGGCGGACGACGAGGGGCTGCAGCCCTGCGAGGCCTGGAAGGGCTACTCTGTTCAGTACCCAGACTCAGGGTAACTTTGGAGGGGGGGAGGCTTAGGGACAGTTATCTCTGGCTTCCCCGTCACAGAGGATCTGTGGCCACCTTTCTGTCCCTTGAACCACTGCCATCTCCCCAGATCTCTTCAAGGAAAAGTGGTTTTATTACCCGCCTGTTTCTGCCTACAGCTCCAACAGGAGAGCGGGACCGAGAAGAGACCTGCATTAAATCTTCCAAGCCAGCCTTCTTTTGATGAACCACCTGACCCCCTGCGGGTCACCACGGGTGAATTCTCCCCGGAAATGGGATCTATTGATCTGCGGCTGCCTTCATCATCGATCAGGGCCTGTGCAACTAACCAGCGACGTCATTTCCCAATGACAAAGTTACAAACATCAGTTTAGCCTTAAGTCCGGACTCCCCTGGGACTCTCCCAAGGCTAGCAACTGGGCACACAATGGTGGGAAAACTCCACCGTGTCGGGGGGGGGGCGGGGGCCAGATCGTCATTAGCTCCGGGATCTGGCTTCCTCACCATCCCTCCCTCTGGTCTGTCAAGCTGGTTTTTCAACTCGGCTTGCCCATCTCTAGTCTTGAAGGCACAATTTTACTTAGCTCAACTTAGAAATCACCCCATCGATTTCTTTCTTCTTCCCTCCCCCCCCCCCCGTTCTGCTTTCAAATATTTAACCGAGTAGGTGTTTTCATAATGAATCCAATTGTTTCACAATACAGTAATGTTTTGTGCTTGGGGGGCACAAAACGAGGGCAAAGGATCCTGTGAGCTGGGTTCCCCCCCCCCCCCGCCGCCCCCTTGTCAGAAGCCCTGGGCCATTCTGAGACTTTCTTCCAAATTTTTCTGGCATCAAGTACCCAACGATCCAGCCTGAGAATGGACATACAGACACTGAACCACTACACATGAAAGACCTGAAGACAGATTCAGGATGCAGCGAGGGAGGTGATTCACTGGATAAGAGCGCTGACTGAGAGTGAGGGGGCTGGAGAGAGGATGGCTCCCTAATAAGAAGAGCCATGGTAGCATTTATGGCGGATCCGGCTTCAGTCCCCAGCATCCACTCAATTCCAGCAACCAACAATAACTTCAGTTCCAGGAGATCAGACACCTTCTTCTGACTTCTTTGGGCACCCAGCATGGCGTACATACATACACGCAGGCAAAACACTTATACACATAAACTTTTTTTTAAAAACCTTTTTTAAAAATTGTTTTAAGAGCTGAACAAGCATGACTGCCAAGAGTTCAGAGCTCCGTTACTAAGGTAGAGCCACGTGTGTAGGACAGAGACAGGAGGATTGCTTACTGACCAGCAGCTAACCACAGAAAAAAAAAATTAGTTGCAAGTTCAGTGAGAGATCCTGTCTCAAGGAGTAAGGTGGAGATCCACATGCAAGTGCGCGCGCGCACACACACACAGGCACACGCCCACGCCCACGCCCACACACCCCAGATGGATGCAGGAGTCTGGACCCCAGGCACAGGACTTCTCTATCTCAGAGACAGTAGTGGGAGATGCTTGCTGGAGCTGGTAGGAGACAGAAGCAGGTGCCCTGCTCAGCGGGAGTGTTCGGTTAGTGGGGAATGGCAGCGCTGAATCTGTCTTTCCCTGCAAGGTTTGTTCTCCAAAGCGTCACCAAGAACATAGATCTGCTCAGCTCTGAGCCATGGAATGTGAGAGGATTCAGCCCTCACACTGCCCCAAGTCCTCTTTGAGATTGTGTCAGGGCAGCCTGTGTGTGCTTTAGGATAAGCTGATCCACGGAAGCACTCCTCACTCTGCACTGTAGCTGACCAAGCTCCTAGATGTGCTAATTAATCCTGATAAGGCCCTGGTGTGGCACGGTGTTTGGTGGTTGAAGGGGAAATGGAGGAGCAGGCTCAGTTTGCTGGGGGGAGGGGAAGGGGGGAGGAGGTGGGGGGCAAGAATCAGCAGTTAGTTCAGCCAAAACAGCATCATTTTGCTCCTAAGCAGACTGCTCCTCCTCACTGGGTCTGCATTGACCCGAACACCAACCATAAGAAATGGGGGAGCGGGGCTGGAGAGATAGCTCAATGGTCAAAGGACCCGGGTTCAATTCCCAGCACCCACACATGGCAACTCACAACTGTCTGTAATTCCATTTCCAAGAGATCTGACACCCTCACACCAATGCACATAAAACAGAAATTAAATAAATTATTAAAAAAGAAAGAAAGAAATGTTGGGAGAAGCCTGGCACAGTGGCACACACCTATAATCCCAGCACTCTGGGAGGCAGAGGCAGCCGGATCTCTGTGAGTTCTAGGCCGACCTGGTCTACAAAGTGAGTCCAGGACAGCCAGGGCTACTACACAGAAAAACCCTCTCTTGAACCACACCCCCCTCAAAAAATAAGTGTTGGAAGTGATAGTTCCATGCTGTCCTAGTACCTTGGTGCTCATGTGCCTGGTGACAGCCTTTGTCTGCCTAAAAAACTCCAGACAGCTGACATCTCTCAAATTGAGGTCTTTAAGCACAGTTTAAACATACACTCGGTTCCTCATTTTGCTTCTGAAGTATCTCAATTAGGAAAACAAACAACAACTGAGGGGCTGGAAAGATAGCTCAGTGGTTAAGAGCGTCGGTTGCTCTTCCAGAGGTCCCACGTTCAATTCCCAGCAACCACGTGGTGGCTCACAACCATCTATAATGGGATCCGGTGCCCTCTTCTGTCTGATGATCTCTTCTGTCATGCAGGCATATATGCAGATAGAGCACTTATATACATAAATAAATACATCTAAAAGAAAAGAAAAAAAAACTGAGCCAGGCAGGCATGGTGGTGTAAAGTTTTAATCCCATCACTTGCAAAGCAGAGACAGTTGGATCTCTATGAGTTCGAGGCCAGCCAGGTCTAGAGAGTTCCAGGACAGCCAGGGCTACACAGAGGAACTCTGTCTCAAAACAAACAAAAACAAAAAAGAGAAAGAAAGAAAGAAAAAAAATTTTTGGAACATCACCTTTTAACCCCACCTAATGATGTCAAAATGGGCAGAGGTTTTTCACACCTGTAGGAGAAAGGATCTTTGAGTGGGAAGTGGTGCGGCCGATACTTCCTGCTTCTCCCTTCAGTGTTCCCAGAATGACCTGCTGTTTGCTGAGTACTTCCTGTATGACCCACACCCCTAAAATAATAGAATCCAGCAGAAATGGACTTGCAGATGGGGCCTGTGTCTGATGGAGGTCCACGGACTGGTCTGTGCTGGAAATGTCAGCTCAAAATACACTGCTGGACATGAGATAAAAACCCATTTTGTCACCTCCACCTATAAACTGGTAGGTGAGTCCAACCCAAGAACACTACGTGAGCTCAAATGAGAAACTGTAGATGTAAAAGAGAAAAGAGAAAAAGTTGAGGATAAGTAATGGTAAGAGTGCCCAAACTAATGCTGCAAACTCGGATCTCAAACTCCTCTTGAAATCTGATTCTTCTCGAAAAATCAGATTAAACAGCAAGCAAACTTGGACTTTGACCCCACCCACCCCTCCCTACCCTCAGCTGAAGCATTCCTGCCACCTGCCCTGTCCTCCACCCAGGGTATGGCTGTGAACGTCCAGGCGCTGTGCCAATGGCTGAAGTCACAACAGATAGTTGCAGCTGTGGCGGCTTCGAAGGGCTGTGTAGGAGAGTGGCTGTCTAGAGGAGTGAGTAGACAGGAAGCGGCTGACAGGAGAGCTGGAGAGTGGGCTCAGACAGGCCTTATCCCACCTGGGCTTCCATCCCAGCTCTGCCACAAGCTAGCCTGTGACCTCGGAGCATCCTGGGGATCTTTTTATCCAATGGTGGACATACTCAATGGTGATGGATTGCTGTTCTTTAGAATAAGGTCTCACCAGACCATCACCTAGAGATGTGCAAATTTGAGTGAAATTTGGGGCTCCCACCTGGCCCAAGTGCTATGGACTCTGTCAGCCCTGGCAGCTGGCCAGGGCAGCGTCTGCCTTCCTGACCCTGGCTGACCTCTGGTGGGACGTGCAAGGCTTGACATGAAAAACCCCCAGGGTGCATACTTCTTGCTCAGTTTCTTCTCCTCCTCTTCTTATAGGTTTGCTTTAGAACTGGCCCTCGCTGTTAACTTGTTCAGGGACATACTCAGAGGATCCCATCCCAACCCACCTCCTGACTCCCTGGGTTTGGAATAGAAAGCAAGGTCAATTTCTCAGGAAAGGCATTTGCTAGCTTAAAATTTTTGTCCTTTTTTTTTTTTTAAAGACTGATTGATTGATTATGTATACAATACTCTGCCTGCATGTACACCTGCATGCCAGAAGAGGGCACCAGATCTCATTATACATGGCTATGAGTCACCATGTGGTTGCTGGGATTTGAACTCAGGACTTCTGGAGGAGTAGTCAGTGCTCTTAACCTCTGAGCCATCTCTCCAACCCTGTCCTTTTTATTATTATTATTAAACAATGCACACACACTGCTTGATTGATTGATTATTGCTTGATTGACTGCGGGTGTTTTGTCTGCATGTATGTCTGTGCACCACCTGAGTACAGTACCCAGGAAGTCCAGAAGATCATTAAATCCTCTGGAACTTGAGGTATAGACCATTGTTAGCTGCCTTGTGATCGCAGGGAGTCAAATCTGGGTCCTCTGGAAGAACAGCCACTACTCTTAAGGCCTGAGCCATCTCTCCAGCCTCCTTTGTTTTTTGTTTTTAAAGTCAAGGTCTCACTATGTAGCCCTGGCTCTCCTAGAACTCACCCTGTAGACCAGGCAGACCTCAAACTCACAGAGACGAGCTGACTCAGTCTCCCTATCACTGGAATTAGAGGTGTGGTGCAGTCCTTAATGCTTGGGTAGAAACAAGATTTCAAGACCAGTCTTAGCTACGTGATACACACAGACACAGACACATGTGATAACTAATGCATAGGCACACACACACACACACACACACACACATTTTTTGTAATAATTTATTTATTTTTATCTTATGTACATTGGTGTTTTGCCTACACGTATGTCTGTGTAAGGGTGTCAAATCTTGGAGTTACAGACAGTTGTGAGCTGCCATGTGGGTGATGGGAATTGAACTCGGGTCCTTTGGAAGAGCAGTCAGTGCTCTTAACCGCTGAGCCGTCTCTCCAACCCACAAACGAATCTTTTTAATTAAAATATTTTTCAGCTGGGTGTAGTGACACACACCTTTAATCCCAACACTGTGGAGGGAGAGGCAGGCAGATTGCTGTGAATTCAAGGCCAGCCTGATCTACAAAGCCAGTCTAGGCCAGCCAAGGCTACACAGAAAAAACCCTGTCTCAAAAAACCCAAAATATATATTTTTTCATTGTGTATATTCCCCCTATAAACCCAGATTTCTTTCCCTATACCAAAGGTTTTCAACCTTACTAATGCTGTGACCCTTTAATTCAGTTCTTCATGTTGTGTGAACCCCAACCGTAAAATTGTTTTTCTTTCTTTTTTAAGATTGATTGATTATGCATACAGTGCTCTGCCTGCGTGTACATCTGCAGGCCAGAAGAGGGCATCAGATCACATTATAGATGGTTGTGAGCCACCATGTGGTTGCTGGGAATTGAACTCATGACCTCTGGAAGAGTAGACAGTGCTCTTAACTACTGAGCCATCTCTCCAGTCCCATAAAATAATTTTCATTGCTACTTCAAAACTGTCATTTTGCTACTGTTATGAATCATACTGTAAATATCTGATATGTGACTCACAGGTTGAGAGTCACTGCCCTAGACGGTTTTACTTCTTTGTTTATGTCACGTAGGCACATATACATATGTGGTTTTATATATGCATATAAAATCAGGAATCATTAGGAAAGAAAGCATGCAATATTTATCTTCCTGAAACTTTCTCGATTTGTTGGAAAAAATTGTCTCCAGTTGCATCAATTTTCCTGCAAATAGCACACATCTTCTTTCTGGACAATCTCACTGTGTACGCATCACGCTTTTTTTTGTTTTGTTTTTTGTTTTTTGAGACAGGGTTTCTCTGTGTAACCTTGGCTGTCCTGGACTCGCTTTGTAGACCAGGCTGGCCTCGAACTCACAGCGATCCGCCTGCCTCTGCCTCCCGAGTGCTAGGATTAAAGGTGTGCGCCACCACGCCCGGCATCGCATCATACTTTCTTTATTCATTCCTTTTGGTTCTGGACATATGGCTTTGGTAAGTTAGCTTTTGTGAAGAAGACTACAGTAAACATTGGTGGCCACCTCTAGCAGGTTGACTTATATGGGCAAATACCCAGAAATAGATAATACTGCTGAGTTGCTTCGGAAGATCTAGCTTTAGTATTCTGACGTCCATACTGGCTACACTCATTTGATTTCCTAGCAGCAGTGTATATGGTCTCCCTTTCGTCGGCTTCTTCTTTCTTGGCTTCTGGACACGGGGAAGGACGGAGCACCAGAGTTTCCCCGTCTACACAGCCCCGCTGCTAATTGCAGTCATGATGACAAGGCGTGGCTGCTTGCTGCCGAGCGAGCCATCAGCTGGTGAGAGCCACCTTCCCCTGAGGCCCCACGTAGGATGTTCATCGAGCAAGTGTCTGCCCGCTTCTTCACACGGCGCTTCAGAGGGCCTCGACCTCCTGCTCCACACTGGTAAGAGTTACTATTAATATTTTTTTTTTAAAGAACCACTTGGGTTCCTAGCCTTAGAAGACGACCAGGACCCCCAGAATACCAGGAAAAAAAAATCTGGTAGTTCGAACAACCAAAGAAGGCAAGGACATAATTAGATTCATAGAGAGAGAAAAACCTTATTCTGTAACTGTAGGCAGCACCCCTAATCCTGCCCAGACATTTGGTCCCCAGACCAACACATTATGTGTTCAGGCCATCAGAAATGAAGGCGTCGACGGTTCCATACTGTCTAGAGTCATCGAAAGGGAAGGAACCTCAATTGAGAAAAAAAACGCCTCCATCAGACGGGAGGGCATTTTCTTGATTGGCAGTTGATGGGGGAGGGCCCATCCCATTGTGGGTGGGGCTTTCCCTGGGCTGGTTGTTCTGGGCTCTAAAAGGAAGCAGGCAGAAGGAGCTATGGAGAGCAAGCCTGTAAGCAGCACCCCTCCATGGCTTCTGCATCAGCTCCTGCCTTCAGGTTCCTGCCCTGTTTGAGTTCCTGCGCAGACTTCCTTCAGTGGTGAACCAGGACGTGGAAGTGTCAGCAAAATAAACCCTTTCCTCAAATTGCTTTTGTCATGGTGTTTCATCATAGCAACTCACTAA
The DNA here is from genome assembly GCF_964271855.1 of Acomys minous. NCBI lineage: Eukaryota > Metazoa > Chordata > Mammalia > Rodentia > Muridae > Acomys > Acomys minous. The sequence goes on along the minus strand of NC_140484.1, from coordinate 13,358,926 downwards.
CACAGGTGAAATCCCAGCATCCTTTTGGTATAAAATATCATCCTGTATATTTCTGTTTTAACCACAAACAACCCTAGATTTTCATTTTCAAAATCCAGATTTTCTAGAAGCCAGAAATTGAATGATGAGAGAGAAAGAGAGAGAGAGAGAAAGAGAGAGAGAGAGAGAGAGAGAGAGAGATCCATTGGGGAATTTTTCTCTTTCTTTTCTTTTTTTCTTTCTCAAGACAGAGTTTCTCTGTGTAGCGTTGGCTGCCCTGGACCTTCCTTTATAGACCAGGCTGGCCTCTGTCTCCTCCAGTGCTGTGATTATAAGCTTGTGCTATTGCCTGGTCTTCCTTCCTTCCTTCCTTCCTTCCTTCCTTCCTTCCTTTCTTTCTTTTTTTAAATGCTTCACGAATTTGCGTGTCATCCTTGCATAGGGGCCATGCTATTCTTCTCTGTATCGTTCCAATCTTAGTATATGTGCTGCCAAAGCAAGCACTTTTTTGTTTGTTTGGTTGGTTGGTTTTTCTTGCTGTTGTTGTTTTGGGATTTTTGTTTTGTTTTGTTGCTTTTTCGAGACAGGATCTCTCTGTGTAGCCTTGACTGTCCTGGACTCACATTGTAGACCAGGCTGGCCTCAAACTCACAGGGATCCACCACTTGCCTCTGCCTTCCGAGTGCTAGGATTAAAGTTGTGCGCCACCATGTCTTGGCTTTTTTTTTTTAATATAGCCTGAAGCTAACAAATTAAACAATGGGTTTTGTTTTGTTTGTTTTCACTCCATTCTCTTCCATTTTCTTTCATTTCTCTCTTCAGAAATATCTTTGAAAGCAGATCCTTGTTCTATTTGAACCCATGAGTTTGTTCGTTTTCAGGTAAAATATTTGAGACACTCAAGAGCTCAGGTCAAGTGTGACTTCGACACAGCCCCTTTTATAAAGCATATCTTCCCAAAGTTGGCTCATTTTATGCCCCACAGGTAACATAGGTGGAGAAGGGTTGAACATCTGGTAACCTGGGCTGGCTGAGATGTGTTGTCGTAAGTCAGTAATCTGCAAAAGGTGAGTAATCAACCTGAGTAATCTTCCTTCCTGAATCAGGCACAGTGCAGGTCTTCATTAGGACTCAGGGTTACAGGAACTGGACACCAACTAGGGCTGTCTAAAAGGGGGTAGGGTAGGACTATGTCCTCTATTTATTTATTTATTTTTATGTTTTGTTTTGTATTTTTTAATGAAATATGTCCTTTTAAAAAAATTATTTATTATGTATACAGTATTCTGCCTGCATGTACATCTACCCACCAGAAGGGGGCACCAGATCTCACTCACTATAGATGGTTGTGAGCTGCCATGTGGTTGCTGGGACTTGAACTCAGGACCCCTGGAAGAGCAGCCAGTGCTCTTAACCTCTGAGCCATCTCTCCAGCCCCTGTTTTGTTTTTTTGAGACAGGGTTTCTCTGTGTTAGCCTTGGCTATCCTAGACTTACTTTGTAGACCAAGCTAGCCTCGAACTCCAGTGATCCGCCTGCCTTTGCCTCCCGAGTGCTGGGAAGGAACTATGTCTTAGTTAGGGTCTTATTTGCTATGAAGAAACACTATGATCCAGATTCAAGGCAATTCTCATTTTATTTATTTATTTATTTTCCGAGACAGGGTTTCTCTGTGTAACAGAGCCCTGGCTATCCTGGACACTCATTGTAGACCAGGCTGGCCACGAACTCACAGAGATCCGCCTGCCTCTACAACCCACTTGCTGGGATTAAAGGCATGCACCACCACACCTAGCAAGGCAACTCTCAAAAGGGAAAACATTTCATTGGGGCTGCCTTACAAGTTCAGAGACTTAGTCCGTTATCGTCATGGCAGGAAGGATGACAGTGTGCAGGCAGACATGGTGCTGGAAAATCAGCTGAGAGCTCTATATCTTGGTCCTAAGGCATTAGGGAGACTCCCACACTGAGCATGACTTGAGCATCTGAGACCTCAAAGCCCAATCCTAGTGACACACTTCCTCCAACAAAGCCACACCTAATAGTGTCACTCCCTATGGTCCTGTGGGGGCCATTTTTATTCAAACTGCCACATTCTGCTCCCTGGCCTCTAGAGGCCTGTAATCATATCATAATGCAAAATGTATTTAGTCCAACTTCAAAAGTCCCCGTAGTCTATCACAGTCTCAAACTTGTTTAAAAGTGCCAAGTTCAAGATCTCTTAACTATAATCCCCTGTAAAATCAAAATGAAAAGGCAGATCACATCCTTCCATCATGCAGTGGTGCAGGATGCACATCACCATCCCAAGAAGGAGGAGAAGGAGCATAACGGAGAAACTCTGGACCAAAGCAAGACAGGAAACCAGCTCCGCAAACTCCAAACTCTGCATCTCCAGGTCGAAGGTCAAAATGCTCTTCAGATCTCCAAGTCCTTTCAATGTTGTTGACTGCAACACATTTCTTTCTTGGGCTCGATCTACTCCCTGTTTAGCATTCTCAGGAGGTATCCCACAGCTTTGGCATTTCGGGGTCTCCAATGCAACCCAGGATTCACCTTCAGAGCGTCATACAATGTTCCCTCAGATTGTACATTTTGTATTTTTTCTTGCTGAGCTTGTTCCTTTTCATTCCTTTGCATTCATTAATGCAAAACCACGAGACAGAGTCTATACTAGGATTTGTTAAAATTTCCTCCGCCAATGTCATTAACCCAAAACTCTTCAATTTAGTCTTAGGCAGACTTTTCAGACAAGGGCAAAAAGCAGCTAAATTCTTAGCCAAATATCACAAGAACAGTTTCTAGGCCACATACAAATATTCTTTTCTGAAACCTCTTTTTGTTGTTGTTGTTGTTGTTGTTGTTGTTCTTTTGTTTTGGTTTGGTTTTTGGTTTTGGGGTTTTTTATTTGTTTGTTTGTTTGGTTGGTTTTTGGTTTTTCGAAACAGGGTATCTCTATGTAGCTTTGGCTGTCCTGGACTCGCTTGTAGACCAGGCTGGCCTCAAACTCACAGCAATCTGCCTGCCTCTGCCTCCCGAGTGCTGGGATTCAAGTCGTGCGCCACCACGCCCAGCTCTGTTTTGCTTTTATGAAACAGGATTTCTCTGTGTAACCATCATTGTCCTGGACTCACTCTGTAGACCAGGCTGGCCTCAAACTCACAGAGATCCTCCTGCCTCTGACTCCCTGAGTGCTGGGATTACAGGCGTGTGCCACCACGCCTGGCTCTCTGAAACCTCTTGAGCCAGGCCCCCACAGTTCAAATCACCATCAGCACCACTGTCTTCCATGCTCCTACAGGATGGCCCATTAAGCCCTGCTTAAAGCATCCCACTGCTTTCCTAACCCCAAATCCCGATGCGCACATTCCTCCGACAAGCAGCAACAACCCTGGTATCAAGTTCCCTCTTAGGATTTAATTGCTCTCAAGAGACACCATAGTCATGGCAACTCTTATAAAGGAAAACCTTTAATTGGGACTGACTTACAGGTTCAGTATCTTGGCGAGAAGCATGGCCCCATGCAGGCTGATGTGGTGCTGGAGGAGCTGAGAGTTCTACAGCTTAATTGGGGCAGCAGAAAGTGTACCACACTGGGCATGGCTTGATCATTTGAGATCTCAAAGCCCACCCCCTAATGACACACTTCCTCCACAAAGACACACCTACAGCTAATAGTGCCACTCCCTATGAGCCTATGGGGACCCATTGGGATAATATTTTTGCACACTGTGTGAAGATGTGTCTCTGTCCAGAATGTGTCACCTGCCTAAGGTACCTTCTGATTGGCTTCGTAAGGAGCCGAATGGCCAACAGGAGAAGACAGGCAGGACTTCCAGATGGAGAGAGGAATTCTGGGAAAGAATCAGGATTCGCGAGCCAAACACGGATGAAGTTGGCTGTACTGGGACTGAGGAGAGGTGACTGGCCATAGGGCAAACATGACTAGAATAAACAGGTTAATTAAGTTTTACAAGCTAGTTGGGAACAAGTTTAAGCTATAAGGCCTAAGCCTTCATAAATAATATGAAAGCTCTGTGTTATTTTGGGATCTGGGAGGTTGAGACAGTCCTTTGATAGGGGGCCTTTTTTATTCAAGCCACCACAGGCTCTATTTATAACAACTAGTAGCAGTTTCTCGTTGAGTCACAGCCATCTGGACATCTTGAATGAGTAGCATCCGGAAGTAGCAAATCTTTGAAATACAAGCAATGATTTTCTTTCTTTTTTTCCTCATGCAAATGTACATGTGGGAACCTCCTGTTTCTGCCTCCCAAGTGCTAGCACTGAAGACTGCACTGTTACGCCAGGCTTTTTGTTTTACTTTCTGACTATTGACTTTTTTTCCCCCCTCTGCTTCTTTACAGAGGGGTAGGAAGTCTCCTCTGCACAAGGGTCCACCAACCCCTCAATCCAGATACATCTAAGTCTCATTGCCTGCCTCTGGGGTCCAGTTCCAAGTTCGCTAGGAAAGAAGAATCTGATTGGCTGAGGTTGGGTCATGTGTCCGTTGTGACCCAAGCACTTGTCACCAGGTCGAGTTATATAGAAGAAACTTGATTATAAGCCAACTGATTAGGGAATCAATTAGAGGAAAGAGGGCTGGTCCATGCCTTTTTCTAGGAAAGAAGGTCATACATCCCAAATACAGCTACTCCATTGTTGTTTGATTTTTAGGAGACTTCATTAATCAATGAATTGATTTTTTAAAAATTTATTTATTGAGAGTGGGGCACAATGAGTGCATGGAGGTCAGAGGGCAGCTTGTGGGAGTCAATTCTTTCCCACCATGTAGGTCTTGGGACTGAAGTCAGGTTGGCAGGCTGGGCAGTAGGCATCTTTATCTCCTGAGCCATCTCACCAGCCTGATCATTTATTTATCCACTAAAAAATTGTGTTGAGTTACCAACATGAGACACGCACGCTACTGCGGCAGCGGTCAGAGGCAAACTGCCATTTAGGAATTGTATAGCTTTTGTAGAAGATAAGTGTGGTTCAAAAAAAAATCATAAAGAGGTGGCTAGGGAGATGGCTCAATGGTTAAGAACACAGGCTACTCTTCCAGAGGACCCGGGTTCAAGTCCCAGCACCCACACAGTAGCTCACATCTGTCTCCAGTCTGAGGGTAGTGGATTACAACATACTCTTCTAGCATCTGTGGGCATCAACAAAGGCAAGACGTTCATATGGACATTAAAAAGTAATAAAAATCCGGGTTTGGTGGTGCACACCTGTAATCCCAGCAAATGGGAGGCAGAGGCAGGCAGATTGATGAGAGTTCGAGGCCAGCCTGGTCTACAAAGCAAGTCCAGGACAGCCAAGACTACACAGACAAACCCTGTCTTGAAAACCTCCCCCCTCCAAAAAAAAGTAATAAAAATAAAATTACAATAGTGGCAAATTTTATTTAAGCAGAGCAAACATATACCGAAGTATAAATTCTGAGGATGAAAATGCAAAGTTTTACATTTTAAAATATTTTTTTAAATATATATATTTATTTATTGTATATATGAGTGTTTTATCTGCAGAAGAGGGCATCAGATCACATCATAGGTGGTTTTGAGCCATCACGTGGTTGCTGGGAATTGAACTCAGGACCTCTGGAAGAGCAGGCGGCGCTCTTAACCACTGAGCCATCTCTCCAGCCCTTTAAAAGATTTTAAAATGTAAAATAAACCTACCCACCACCAATCCCATAATGCAGTACACATTTATAGAAATGAAAGATGGGTTTGTTGGTTTTTAGCACAGGGGCTTGGTGGAGATGGGTGTGCGTGTGGAAGGGTTGGGGGGCATGGAGGGGAAGGGAGGACTCTGAGGCTTTGAAGGTCACCCAGTTTGGACTTTGGTCATGGTCTTGAGGTGGAGAGCAGGAAGCTGTAACTGCAAAGGGACCTCTGTTTGGCGGGACTGTGGGGACCCTGGTGATCCGGACAACGGTAGCTCTTGCTCATGGATTTGGTACTCACAAACTCCTGAAGTCTATAAAGTCCTGAAAGATGTTTTAAGGGCTTTTATTGTTGCTTAGTTTTTAGTTTATAACTTTCACTTTTCTAGAAATAAAATTTTTCCTTTTTTTTTTTTTAATTTTGGATATCTTTCTCTGTCTCTAGCTGTGCGTCTCTGTCTCTCTCCTTTTTTCTTTGAGAATAATCAGTTTTCTGGCTCATTAATTTCTTGGGAGGCATATTCATTTGTGCGTGTTTTTCAAATAAATTAGTCCTTCCAAGAGATGAGTGCCAGGCTGTGCTCCTCTGCACAACGCTGCCCTTGCAGCTGGGCTAACGCTGCTGACTAAAGGACTGTCGTGGGCAGGGGCAGGGCTGGTCGCCCAGCACGCCGTGCAAGTGCCAAGCACTCTGAGCATACGCACTCAACCGTGCTCCCTGAAGATGCAGGGCGGGTGGTGAAGAGGCGGTGTTTCTGGCTCACTAAGTCCCACTGTGCGTTGTGCTGGGAATTGTAGTGGGAAAGCGCTACACTTGTATCGTCAATCTCACAAATGGAGCGCCATGCTTCTGTGGAGCTCAGTCTAGCTGGCAATAAATTGTGCAATGGAAAAGCACTACATTTGGGCCCTTCTGGCTTGTTACTCTAAAGGTCTGTTCAGCATGTATTAGTGAAAGCTACAAGAAAGAAGTTTTCTGTTAAGTGTGTGCCTCCTCTTTTACACCCACTCGGCGTTGGCTATTGTGGTGAAAACTGGACTACTTACAACCATCAGTCCTTGGAAAACCCCGTTCTTTTAAGTCAAGGTTCTCGGCCATTTGCCTGTGTTGTCTAGTACAACTGAAGTGGCCTGTTCAGGCATTTAGAAGCAAAATGGAAAAAATTTTCACCATAGACAGACAGGAAATCCTGTAGACAACTCTGAATTAAAAAGTAGTGAGAATGCCGGGCTCAGTGGCGCACGCCTGTAATCCCAGCACTTGGGAGACAGAGGCAGGCAAATCTCGGTGAGTTCAAGGCCAGCCTGGTCTACAAAGCAAGTCCAGGAGAGCCAAGCCTACACAGAGAAACCCTGTCTCGAAAACAAAACAAACAAATAAAAACCAATAACAACAACAAAATAGAAGTTGTGACATCACTGAAACATCAGGTGCAAACTCTCTAAGTGTAGGACCCAGCAAATTCACACCTAAGAATAGACCCCCATAGCCAGGGATGGTGGCACATGCCTGTAATCCCAGCACTCGGGAGGCAGAGGCAGGCAGATCATTGTAAATTCAAGGCCAGCCTGGTCTACAAAGCAAGTCCAAGACAGCCAAGGCTACAGAGGGAAACCCTGTCTCTAAAACAAAACACAGCAGAAGCTGGCATGTGATTATGCATGTAAGCTGTAACTTCAGAGCTGTGCAGAGTGGAGACGGGAGGACCTCTGTGGTTTGCTGGCTGCCAGCCCAGCTCTAGAGCAGGGCTCTGGCTGGTCTCAAAAGAATAAGCCATAGTGTGATAGATCTGGACCAAGTGTCCTCTGGCCTCTGAGAGTCCAAACACATACACCACACCCACACACGCAATTTAGAAAGCAATAAAAGTTGACGAAAGACACATACAGCTTATGCATAATGCTGTAGGTGATATACATATTTTAGAGATCTATATATCTGCAATAAAACCTTTTTTTTCCACATCAGGTTGACCTTGAATTTGTGACCTTCTTGCCTCATCCAAATGTACACTGGCACAGTGACCACACACCAAAAACAGTGGTTATTCTTGTATTTATGAGAAAGAGGATTCTGTAATTGTAGGACTTCTGTTTTGTTTTTTCTTTCTTTCTTTTTCTTTCTTTCTTTTTTTTTTTTTTTTGAGAGAGAGAGAGAGAGAGAGAGAGAGAGAGGGAGCACAAGTCTCATGCATCCCAGGCTACACTCGTGAGCACTAGGATTACAGGCAGGCCTGTGCCACCATGCCACCTTATGCAGTTGTAGGGACTTCCAGGCTTATGTGGTGCCGGGACTTCATGCATATGAGATAAGCACTTTACTGACTGAACTACACCCCCACATTCTGCAATTGTGGTAGTGGTATTATAGTTTGTTCAGAAAGTAATTGAAATCTGGGGGTGGTGAACAGAATTGTAAGCCCAGAACTTGAGAAGAGGAAGGATTGCAGCAAGTTCATGGTGTATCTGAGCTATGTAGTGAGTTTAGGTCTTCGAGGCTATCCTGGGCTACATAGCAACATTCTATATCAAAAAGAAAAAAAAATGAAGTGTGCTAAGCTTTTTTTTTTTTTTCTGAGAGAGGATTTCTCTGTGTAACAGTTCTAGCTGCCCTGGAACTCTCTCTGTAGACCAGGCTGGCCTCGAACTCACAGACATCCTCCTGCCTCTGCCTTCCAAGTGCTGAGATTAAAGGCATGCACCACCACCACCCAGCTGGTGTGCTAAACTTTTAATATTCATTAAAACTGGGTTATGTGTTTTATAATTTATATAATAAAGGGTTACTCTCCTGTATTGTTCTTTGTACTGTGAAGTGTTTGAAATATTCATGGTTTTAAATCATTTAGTAGAAGTGAAAACAGGAAGCCAGTGGGGACAATGAGTGAGCTCTAACGAGCCCAGAAAGCAGAGCTGGTGGCTATGGAGGACAGCTCTGCTCAGTGTCAGTGTCAGTAATCCACCAGCACGCTGTGCTCCAAGTGCCGCATCTAGCAACTTGATGGCACAAAGCGCTTGCAAATAAATCTGTAAGTGGCTTGCTTTGCAGTCCTCTGACGTTTTGCAATGTAACTTTTCCAGACGTTTGAAAACTCGGAGAGCCGGGCGTGGTGGTGCGTGCCTGTAATCCCAGCACTTGGGAGGCAGAGGCAGGCAAATGGCTGTGAGTTCAAAGCCAGCCTGGTGTACAAAGCGAGTCCAGGACAGCCAAGGCTACACAGAGAAAGAGAAACCCTGTCTCGAAAAACCAAAAGAAAGGCTGGGCGTGGTGGCGCACGCCTTTAATCCCAGCACTTGGGAGGCAGAGGCTGGTGGATCGCTGTGAGTTCGAGGCCAGCCTGGTCTACAAAGTGAGTCCAGGACAGCCAAGGCAACACAGAGAGACCCTGTCTCGAAAAACCAAAAAAAAAAAAAAAAAAGAGAGAGAGAGAGAAAAGAAAATTCGGAGAGACGTTTCTCTTTGAAGTTGTATTCAACAACTGCCCCCATTCTAAAGTCGGTCGCATGTGTGGAGGTCAGAGAAGGCTACTCTGCCTCCTTCAACTTCCATTGTTTAGCAAAACACACCCTCAGATACATTAGAACCTTATGAGGTATCCCATTTGAAAAAAGTAATCAGGTATCTGTTAGGTGTGGTGGCCCAAGCCTGTAATCTCACCAGCAGGTTGGGGCGAGAGGACCAAAGAGTCTGAGGCCTGCCTGGGACAGATAGTGAGAGCTCTTGACTCAAAGCAAGCAAGCAAACAAGTCTTTTGGTCTGAGTATGTGTGTGTATGTGTGTGTGTGTGTGGTGTTTCTCTGTGGAGCCCTGGTTGTCCTGGACTCTCTTTATAGACGAGGCTGTCCTGGAACTCACAGCAATCTGCCTGCCTCTGCCTTCCAAATGCTGGGATTAAAGGCATGAACTACCACTGTACAGCTCATTTTAGTTGTTTTTTTTTTAAGGTTTATTTATTTATTATGCATACAATGTTTTGCCTGCATGTACACCTGCAGGCCAGAGGAGGGCACCAGATATCATTACAGATGAATGTGAGCCACCACGTGGTTGCTGGGAACTGAACTCAGGACGTTAGGAAGAACAGTGCTCTCAACCTCTGAGTCATCTCTCCAGCCCCTCATTATAGGTTCTTAATGTGTCCTGTATGTTGCAAACTTACACATTTGAACTTTTAATACCACTCAAAGTTTCATTTATCTGTCACGTCTATGTGAGCATGAGAACGTGTGGAGTCCGACAGCGGTTTTCAGGAGTCAGTCTGTCTTTTCACTTGATGGGCTCTGGAGACTGAACCCAGGTGGCCGGCTCTTCTACCCACTGAGCCATCCGGTTAGTCCAATTGCTATTTTTTTTTTCTTGTTTTGTTTTTTTTGAGACATGGTTTCTCTGTGTAGCCTTGGCTGTTCTGGACTTTGTAGACTGGATCAGGCTGGCCTCAAACTTATACGAGATCCCCTTTCCCCCTTCCTCCCTCTACCCTCCTTATCCCCCCCTCCCTCCCTTCCTTTCTGTTTGATTTTTTTTAGATGACGTCTCTCTGTGTCCTGGCTATCCTAGAACTTGCTCTGTAGACCAGGCTGGCTTCGAACTCACAGAGATCTACTTGCTGCCTCTCGAGTGCTGAGATTAAAAGCATGCGCCACCTTGCCTGGCCTCTCTTTCTTCAATTTATCTATTTACTCTTGGTTTTTTGAGATAGAGTCTCATGTGTACTAGTTGTCCTTGAGATTACCAGTGTATGCTGTGCCCAGCTAGATTTTCTTTTTTCTTTTGTTTTGTTTTGTTTTTTCAAGACAGGGATTCTCTGTGTAGCCCTGGCTGTCCTGGACTCGCTTCGTAGGCGATCTGCTTGCCTCTGCCTCTGCCTCCTGAGTGCTGGGATTAAAGGCATGCACCACCATGCCCAGCTGTAGATTTTCTTCTTAAATGTCTCATTTTTCATCAGTGAAGGGTAGCTATCTAAATTGACTTGAAGGAAAATACTACACTAAGGAAATACTCTTCTGGCAGCGACATCTCATGCAGTAGGCCAGCAGCTCTGTGAGGAGACCATGTAAACCAGGTCATGTTGGGCAAGAGAGCACTGCTGAGCCAGCAGCTCTGAGGTGGCCACCCCACCCCATTTGGAATGATAACACATTCAGCTATGACTGTTATTGTTTGTGTCTTAATACAGTTCAAATATGTCCAATTTTTTTTTGCTTTGTTTTGTTTTCTCTTTTGTTTTTCGAGACAGGGTTTCTCTGTGTAGCTCTGGCTGTCCTGGAACTCTCTTTGTAGACCAGGCTGGCCTTGAACTCATAGAGATCCGCTTGCCTCTGCCTGGCTTAAATATGTTCAGTTTTGACTACTGAATCTTTACAAAAATATGCCGCAGAATCCTCTTTACATGACGAGATTTATTAGATGAGCATCCGGCGTTGTCCGTTTCCTCTCAGCTTATCCCAGAGGCCGGCAACTTGGGTGGACTGTGGAGTTTCCTTACACAGAGGAGGCTGCAGGGCTAGAGAGATGGTTCATGGTTAAGAGCACTGCTCTTGCAGAAGGCCCTAGAAGCACCGCACAAGTGAGGGGCTGAAGTTGGTGGATACATCCCCAACTTCCTTGTCCCGGACGGACAATTCTGAGGCATGTATGTTCTACGCTGTGTCTTTGAGGGTCCTGGGGGGGGGTTGAGCTCTAGTGACCAAAAGGGCTAGCATCTCACCAGCACAATGTCACTGGCTTGCTCCTTTTCCCAGCCGGCTTCCCCATGTCCGTCCTTGCCATGCTGTTGTGTACTGTGTTACCACAAGGTCATCTGCGTGCAAGTCACTGCCGCAGTGCATGGACCCCTGTAATACATACACGCCATGTGGGAGGAGCCACGCCCAGGGTATAATGGCACAGCTAGTACAGACTGAAGTATCTCCTCAGATCACAGTGCTTCTCCCATTTACCATACACGTGCTCTTGTAGAACTGCTTCCTTCACCATGACAACTGCCTCCCCAGCCACAACAATTACTTGGGATTGGACATCTGATCCAAGCCACTGATAATATCTTCATCCTTGCTAGGTGTAGATATTATCAACCCACCACAGTGGCTGGCTGATGAAGACTGTAACTCATAGTAGGCTAAAAGACTCCTTCCTTAGGACTTTTTTTCCCCCTGGTTTCTCAAGACAGAGTTTCTCTGTATAGCCTTAGCTGTCCTGGACTTGCTTTGTAGACCAGGCTGGCCTCAAACTCACAGCAATCTACCTGCCCCTGCCTCTCTAGTGCTGGGATTAAAGGCGTGCGCCACCACGACCAGGTCCTTAGGATTTTTAATTGGTGCTATGGAAAGAGAGAGCTGTGAAATTAGAGACAGTTGTCCCCAGCCAGGTCTCTTGTCACACATGGGTTTCTGTTCCCAGTGTGTGCTGGCTAAATGTCATCTTGACACAGCCTAGCGTCATGGAAGCTCAAGGCCAAGCAGTGGTAGCACATGCCTTTAATCTCAGCCCTTGGGAGGCACAGGCAGGCAGATCTCCATGAGTTCAAGGCCAGTCTGGACTACAGAGTAAGTTCCAGGACAGCCAGAGCTGTTACACAGAGAAACCCTCTCTCAAAAAACCAAGGTGGTGGGGGGGGGACCTTGAATGAGAAAATGGCTCCATAAGATGAGGCTGCAGGCAAGCCTTTAGAACTTTTGTTTGTTTGTTTGGTTTGGTTTTTTCAAGAGAGGGTTTCTCTGTAGCCTTGGCCATCCTGCACCCACTTTGTAGACCAGGCTGGCCTCGAATTCACAGCGATCCGCCTGCCTCTGCCTCCCGAGTGCTGGGATTAAAGATGTGGACTACCACGCCCGGCTTTTTTTTTTTTTTTTTGGATACAGGTTTTTCTGTGTAGCCTTGACTATCCTGGACTCACTTTGTAGATTGGGGTGGCCTCTAACTCACAGCAATCGGCCTGCCTCTGCCTCTCGAGTGCTGAGATTAAAGGCATGCACCCCCACCGCCAGGCTCTAGAATATTTTCTTTATTAGTGATTGCATGGGTGGGGGCTGGGGGGAAAGGCACTGTGGGTGGTGCCATCCTGAGCTGGTGGTCCTGGGTTCTATAAAAAGCAGGCTGAACAAGGCATGACAAGCAAGACAGGAAACAGCACCCCGCCCCTCCATGGCCTCTGTGTGAGTTCCTGTCCTGACTTCCTTCGGGAAGGACTGTCACCTGGAAGTGTGGGCAGAGCAAACCCTCGTCTCCCAGCCTTGCTTTCGGTCATGGTGTTTCATCACAGCCACAGGTACCCTGCCTAAGACACAGTGAGGGGGCACTGCCTATCCTCAAAGGAAGACATCCTCATAGCATCTGGATCTTAGGGACAGACGATTCTAAGCCATTTCTCTGTCCCTTACTGCAGTCTGGGTTGTGGAGCTTCCCCAGTTAAAGTAAGAAACCACAGAAAGTGATTGTTACAGTGAGAGACTTACTATGGTTGTCCAACTGTGGAGGGAATAGCTGCAGAGGGAAAGAGGGATGTTTCACATACTGTGGTTTTCAGGAAATTTTTTTTTTAAAAGATATGGTCTCATGTAGCCCAGGCTGTCCCTGAACTTACTAGTAACAGAAACTTCTGCTTCTCCTGCTTCTATCTCTTGACCTCTTGGATGCTAATATTACAGGTTTTTTGTTTGCTTCTTTAAAAAAAAAGTTTCTAGATCTTCCACAAACTTCTTCAACCAATATCTTTTCCAAACTCTTTTCCAATTCTGGCATCTTAGTTGTTCTACTGACTAGGTTTTCCTATCTCTTTATTATTTGGGGGGGGTCACATTTTTTTCTTCACGTAGCTAATTGGGGAGCAGGGGATGAGTCCTGGCTGGCCTTGGCTTACACATCCTCCCACCTGAGTCTCTGGAATGAAATGACTACAAACAGGAGTCACCGTGCTTGGCTGGACATCTAGCAATTGTGAATGAACATTGTGAGTGATGCATCGTAGATACTGGACTCTATTATTGTCCACTGAAGGACAGTTCCTTTGTTTGTTTTTTGAGATAGGGTCTCTCTGTGTAGCCTTGTCTGTCCTGGACTCACTTTGTAGACCAGGCTGGCCTCGAACTCAAAATGACCTACCTTCCTCTGCCTCCTGAGTGCTGGGATTACAGGCGTGCACCACCACACCCGGCCTAACATTTCTTTATTTTATGCAATTTTTCTGTGTGAAGTGGTGCTCCTGCTATTGAGTGCATGCGTGTGGAGGATAGGAGTGGTTTGCTGCTTCTCTCTGCCCATCATGTAAGCTCCAGGATTGGTGGTGTCTTTACCCGCTGAGCCATCTCATTAGCCCAAAACCCATGTTGTTGCAGTTGGCAGCTATGTTATTACTGGCAGATCATTGGTAGCTCACACCACGTTGATTAAGGCTTGACTTTTAGGTTGATCTATTCTTTGAAAAAAATTTAAGATTATTTTAATTTTAATTTATGCACACTGGTGTGAGGGTGTCAGATCTTGGAGTTACAGACAGTTGTGAGCTGCCATGTGGATACCGGGAATTGAACCCGAGTCCTTTGGAAGAGCAGGCAGTGCTCTTAACCGCTGAGCCATCCCTCTAGGCCCTCTTTGAAATGTTTTAAATTTGTATGTACATGGGCGTTTTGCCCAAATGTACACATGTGCACCCTGTGTGTAAAAGGTCTGAAGAGGCCGGAAGAGGCCGTTGGATCCTCTGGGACTTGTTATAGATGGGTGTGAGCTAGCACACAGGTGCTGGGAATTGAACCTGGCTCCTTAGGAGAAACAGTTAGGGCTCTTAACCACTGAGCCATCTCTCTCCTGGTATTCTTTCCCCTTAAAGTGTGACCCTTCCATCTTTTCAGCAAAAAGTTCCTAAAGCTTCCCTTTTCCATAGTAGACAGCACTGAGATTTCTGCTTATTCTGGTGTTTGGTTTTGTTCTTGCTTAGACTTCTGTGAGTCTTGTACATGTACTGTTCAGAGGTTGGTCAGGATTTGAGGAGAATTTATACACATATTTTGGGGTTTCCAGTCCTGTGACTTTCTTCCTTCTTAACTCCCCCCCCCCCCCAGTTTCCAGCTGTTTCAGATGCAAACCCCTCCTCTTTAGCTTTCTGCTCTAATTTAGTCCCTGCATGGCCCCTCCCCTATGCAAGCTGGCCAAAAGTACCAGAATCACAATGACCCAAACTGTGGTGTGTGTGTGTGTGTGTGTGTGTGTGTGTGTGTGTGTGTAGGGCAGATGACAACTCAGGGGAGTCAGTTGTCTCCATCACATGGGCCCTCAGGTCATCAGGCTTGGTGGCAAGCACCTTTACCTGATGAGCCATCTTGCCTGCCCAAAACCTGTGTTTGAGTAAGCTCCCCCAAATCCCAGCATATTCTAATTTCAGGATGCTTTCCTTAGGAGAAGAGGCACACAATTATGGATTTTTTTTGGTAAATAATAATTTATTTATGTGTACTGGTGTGAGGGTATCACACTGTCTGGAGCTACAGACAGTTCTGAGCTGCCATGTGGGTGCTGGGAATTGAACCTGGGTCCCTTGGAAGAGCAGACAGCGCTCTTAGCCATTGAGCGATCTCTCCAGGCCACGACTATGGGTCTTGTCCCCTTCTTTTTTTTTTTTTTTTTTTTGAGACAGGGTTTCTCTGTGTAGCCTTGGCTGTCCTGGACTCACTTTGTAGACCAGGCTGGCCTCGAACTCACAGCGATCCGCCCACCTCTGCCTCCCAAGTGCTGGGATTAAAGGCGTGCGCCACCACGCCCGGCTTTGTCCCCTTCTTTTACTGCAAGGTTTTCCATCATCGCACAGATGTGCCCCTCCTCCTCAGATTCCACAATTGCTATCTGTGGGGGAGGTTAGCCTGCAAATCACTGTATTCTGTCAGACCAGAATTCACACACACACACACACACACACACACACACACACACGTTTCATTTCTATTTCATATGACTGTTTGCTTACCTATATGTGTATGCACCATGTGCTCCCAGTGCAAAAAGATCCCAGAGGAGGGTGTTGGGTCCCTGGAATTCGAGTGTTCCCATGTGTGTACTGGGAACAGAACCCGGGTCCTCTCTAACAGTATCCAATGCTTTTAATGGCAGAACCCTATGTTCCAGACCCACAAACTAGATGTGGTGGGGAACCCCTGTAATGGCAGCACTTGGGAGGCAGAGACAGGAGAATCAGAAGTTCAAGGCCCACCTGGGCTGGCCTGTTTCAGACCCTGTCTTGAAAAGAAAAGAAAGAAAAAGGAGGAAAACTATGCAGTCTAAGCCATATGATGGGCGTCACATGGTTTGGGGAGTAGCTTCTAGCATGCATAGGAGTGTCTCTATGGCAACAGTCACCATAGCACCAGGCCCAAGGCAGAAGACGTGCTAAGTGAAATTGTGCAGAGAGAGGATGCACTGTGGTGTCTTCCTCATCCTCGTCCTAGAAATCCTCAGAACCTTTGCACCTGTCTGGTTCCCACACCTCAGCTAGCTTTGGGAAGAGCTGGTACTCAGCTTGGTTTCTCCCTCCTGCTCAGTCCCCAAAGTGAGGAGTAAGAGCCAGGGACTCACCTTCAAAGACCCCTGGCTCCTCAGTATTTCACTGTACAGGTCCACCAGGGGAGAAGGGGGTGGTCCAGGGTGAGAACACACATAAAATAACAAAATAATCACTGCCCCTTTCTCCTTTCTAACCCCACCCAAAGGAAGTAGGCCCACCCCAGGGAGACGGTCCACCCAGGTATCACTTTCTCAACAGAAATGTACACACAAGTCCTTTGGTGATTTCACTAGAATTAAATTCTGATTTAGTACATAGTAAGGGCCAAACTTTATTTTGTCAAAAATCAGAAGTTGAAAATGTAGCCATTGATGTCTCAGGATGTGGCTGCTTTGGAGATATAGTCCCTTCCTAGATGTCTTTTCTTTCTTTATTATTATTATTATTATTATTATTATTATTATTATTATTATTTTGGTTGGGGCAGGGAGTGGGGGTGGGGATAGGGGCAGGGCTTATGTGTCCTACGCAGCTTCACACTCATCATGTAGGAGCCCCTGAACCACATAGCCTCCTCCGTCTCCAGAGTGCTGAAGTAGGCATGTGCCACCGTGCCCAGGAATTGAACCCACAGCTTCCTTCATACTAGGTAAGCAGGCTACCCTGTCTGTGCTGCACCTCCAGCTGGAAGCACAGGTATTACTTACTTACTTATTTATTTTTAAATATTTATTTATTTATTTTTGTGTGTATAGTGTTTTGCTTGCTATGTATCTGTATGAGGGTATCAGATTTTGGAGTTACAGACAGTTATGAGCTGCCATGTGGGTGCTTGGAATTGAACCCCAGTCCTCTGGAAGAACAGTCAGTGCTCTTACCCTCTGAGCCATCTCTCCAGGCCTGAAACACAGTTTTTAAGGCAGCAACTCAGGTTAAATGGGGTCATAAACATATGGTTCTAATACAAAATGATTCGTATACATTTGTTTGTTTGTTTGTTTGTTTTTCTGAGACAGAGTTTCTCTGTGTAACAGTCCTGACTGTCCTGGACTCACTTTGTAGACCAGGCTGGCCTCAAGCTCACAGAGACCTGCCTGCCTCTGTCTCCCCAGTACTGGGATTAAAGGCATGTGCCACCACTACCCAGCCCATAAATGTTTTCTGTTGTTTATTTTATTTGTTTTTGTCTTGTCTTGTTTTGTTTTGGAGACAGGGTTTCTCTGTGTAGCCCTGGCTGTCCTCAACTACTTTGTAGACCAGGCTGGCCTCGAACTCACAGCGATCCTCCTGCCTCTGACTCCCGAGTGCTGGGATTACAGGATTTATGGGCGTCTGGCTCCATAAATGTTTTTTAAAAGAAGAGAAAGAAGGGAGGAGAGAGAGAGAGAGAGAGAGAGAGAGAGAGAGAGAGAGAGGAAGGATCACGTGTAAAGGACCAGGGAGACGGTGGCTATTTATAACCTGAGTGCAGAGCTCTCAAAGGAAAAGCCGTAGACTGGGACTTTCCGTCTCTGGAACGGTGAGATTCCCAGTGTCTAAGACTCCAAGGCTGTAGTGAGGTTGCCCCAGCAAACCATAGCACAGGTCTGGGAGGAACTGAGGCTGCTTTCCTAACAGGCCATGGATGTTGCTAATGCTTCCGGTCTAAGCACAGCATGCTGAACGTCAGAGGCCTAGAAAAAGTGCCTCTGTTCCCTGCATGGCTCCCTAGCTGGGGGAGAGGACATTTTTTTTTTCTCAGATTCTGCCTTTGCTCATTCGCCTTTCCATAGCGGTAGTACTTTTTAAGGACTTAAATATAGTAGTACCCTTCAGCTACTGCAGCTGAAGGGAGCAAGTTCTCTCAGCAAAAATGAGAGGGCAGGGGCCAAGGATGACTGGCCTGTGGGCAGTGGGCCGTGCCACCATGTCCCTGTGCTAAGATATAAGCTCCATGTGGCTAGAGTTCCTAAAATATCAAGATAAATCAAAATTTTGGATTTTTTTTACATTAAATCTTCAGGATTTTTTTTTCCCCCGAGACAGGGTTTCTCTGTGTAGCCGTGGCTGTCCTGAACTCTCTTTGTAGACCAGGCTGGCCTTGAACTCACAGCGATCTGCCTGCCTCTGCCTCCTGAGTGCTGGGATTAAAGGCGCATGGGCCACCATGCCCGGCTCTAAGTCTTCTCTTCAGATTTTTAAAACCTTCAAAATGTTGGCAACTTTATCTTCTTAATTTTGAAACTTGTGAGAGTAAGGACCCTTGAAGAGGCTAGTCATATGTTTTATTTTAGAAATATGTGTGTGTAAATATATACATATTTTTATATATGTAAAAAAATCCATCAATCTGTACAAATAAGATTTGTGCAATTAACTTCTTTCAAGGCACGCCACAATTAAAAAACATCTGCATAGGCATGAAAACACTCTTGTCTCTGGGGACAAGGCAGGGAAGGGACAAGTGGGTCTTACCTCTTTCTAATAAATACCATGCCTTCTTAAAGAGGTAGAGAGTAAACGGGGCATGATGGCACACACAGACTCCCAGCACTCAGCAAGCTGAGGCAGGAGAATTGTCTGAAGTCAGCTGCCTACATAATGAGACCCAGCCTCAGAAAATGGGCTGGGAAGATGGCTTGGTGGGTAAAGGAAGGATCAGGTGGGCAGGAGCCACCCAAGCCTGGAACCCACAGGACAAGGATGGCTGTTGTGGCATTTGTCCATAATCCCATCATCCTGCAGCCAGAAAGGCAGCAAAACCAAGAGAGCGGTCTGGAGGCGCGTAGGCCAGCTCTCCAGGAGTAAGCAGGGCAGCACAAACAGGGAAGACGCTGCCTCCAAGAAGCCGGGAGGAAGAACTGACTCCTGCAAGCTCTTCTCTGACCTCCTTATACACATTGGTACATGTGGCTGTCCAGATTATAAAAACAAACAAACAAACAAACAAACAAACAAACAAAACAAAAATCCCCCCAAAATCAAATGAAACAAAAGTGTAAGGTGTAGTGGTGAGTTGGAGCACATGGCGGGTGTCAACAGCTGATCCACTTCCATGGGACTTGGGTGGGGTCCCCTTTGTGAATTTCTGTCTGCTTGGAAACTTGTCACAGTTAAACATTGCTATATTAGAAGAAGCGATCCCTGTGAAGGCATGAGGCCAAGCCACGCCTGGAGGCCACTGGGCCAAGCCCTTGGCTCCCTCCCAACTGTGATACTTTAAGGAGGCACAGTGCTGCCTCCATCAGTAAACACCTGCTCCCTCTGCGGCAGGGGTTTGTCCTGAGGTCACCCTCCCCCTCCCCCTACAGCCCAGCATCCCACGTAGCATGCATCATCACCAGTGGCATTCTTGGTGCAACTCAGCTGCAGTCTAGAAAAGCTTATGTGCTGTCGCTGACTTAAAGACACTGTGTTGGGTCTGTGGCTTAGGATCACCAGAGAATGGCTTCTCTCTCTCTCTCTCTGACCCTGAAAGCAATACATTCTGTAGTAGGCCTGGGTTGCAGGCCTGTAGGCAAGTTAGTCTCTAAGACTCAGTTTTCTGGTCTGGCAAATTGCAGTGATCATAGTATTGACTGTTTGGATTTACGTAACGATTGAAGTTTGCTGTGTGATAGTGGCTACTACTGAGTAGTTCCTACTAAGTTGATTTTACTTGGAATATCTTTCTTATATCATGGGTTAAGTCTGAGGCAACAGGGTGGTTCCACTGATATCTGACCTGCAAGCCTCAAGAAGAAAGGGCCAAGACGTTTGGAATTAGCTTCCAACCTGCAAGGAACCACCCCTGTATGGCTTTGGAAAGACTTGCAAGTGCTGGAAGAGAGAGGCAGCAGTTGGAGCAAGTTCCTGTGTTGTCCTGTCTCCCTGCAGCCCCAGGTCTTGGGCATCTGCCTGTCCCTTGGGTTTCATGTTACCAGGCAGCCAGTTTGTTGATAGAGTTGCCATGTGAAGCAAGATGCTCCAGGTAACCATCTGGGAACAGCGCCCACTGGTGGCCAGTGTTTTCAAAACCGCAAAGGGTTTAACTATGACCCATAAAGCTGTAAAGAATGAATACAGATTCCAGAAAGTACATTCCTTAAGGGCACAGGATTTCAATTACTTTTCAGTTGATTTTTCTTTGTCTTTTAAATCTAATATATGTGTGTGTGTGTACATACACACATATGTATACACACACACACACAAATATGTATTTTGAGAAAGTCTCATACATCCTAGGCTGGCCTTGAACTCACTATGGAATTAAGGATGACCCTACTGGCTCCTCCTCCTGAGGGTCGTGATGACAAGTTGATCCGCTCTGCCAAATTCAGGTGTCAGGGATCGGGATTCATGGCTTCGCGCAGGATAAACAAGCACTTTACCAACAGAGCTACAACCTCAGCCTTCCTTTGTCTTTTAATCTAACACTTCTTAAATTCTTTCAAATGAGGAAATCCTACACCTAGATATATAGGTATACAAAAGAAACATTTACTGGTAGTAAATTTAAAATTTTTATTTTAAACTCGGGAGGCAGAGGCAGGCGGAGTTCGAGGCCAGCCTGGGCTACAAAGTGAGTCCAGGATAGCCAAGGCTACACAAAGAAACCCTGTCTCAAAAAATATCTTTTTTAAAATTTTAAACCAGAAGTGGTAGCACACATCTGAAGCCTAGAACTTAGGAAGTAGAGATAGGAGCTATCATCAGGTACACGGTGAGTTTGGGACTAGCCTGGGCTACTACATAAGACCCTATTTCAAAAAGAAAAAAAATATTTATTTTAAACCCTTATTTATTGTTTATTTATTTATTTTTTGTTTTTTAAGACAGGTTTTCTCTGTGTAACAGCCCTGGCTATCCTGGAACTCTCATTGTAGACCAGGCTGGCCTCCAACTCACAGCGATCCACCTGCTCTGCCTCCTGAGTGCTGGGATTAAAGGCATGTACCACCATGCCTGGCTTTAAAGCAACTTTTGATTTTCATATACTTTTATCACTTATTTTTTTTTACTTTTACCACTTATTAAAAGAAAATACAAAAGCCGGGCGTGGTGGCGCACGCCTTTAATCCCAGCACTCGGGAGGCAGAGGCAGGTGGATCACTGTGAGTTTGAGGCCAGCCTGGTCTACAAAGGAAGTCCAGGACAGCCAAGGCTACACAGAGAAACCCTGTCTCAA
Source organism: Acomys minous (assembly GCF_964271855.1). NCBI lineage: Eukaryota > Metazoa > Chordata > Mammalia > Rodentia > Muridae > Acomys > Acomys minous. The sequence goes on along the minus strand of NC_140484.1, from coordinate 13,337,638 downwards.
AAAAAAAAAAAAAAAAAAAAAAGAAAAGAAAAGAAAATACAAGAGAATTTTTCTATACAAATCCAAAAATATTTTTACACATCAAAAATAACTCCTGGTTGAATATTTGATATGTCAGGACATAGAGCATCTCCAACATTTTTCAGAATTGACAGATATTTTTTGGTTTTATGATTTTCAATGCTGGGGTTTTGTGTGATGTCTCGGCACTTAAGAACACTGGCTGCTCTTGAAAACGACTTGGGTTCAGTTTCCCTCACCCACACAGTGGCTCACAATTATAACTCCAGTCCCAGGAGGTCGGATGGCCTCTTCTGGCCTCCTCCTGAATGCATGTGATGCACATGCAAACACTTAGACACCCACACAGACTCATAAAAAAGGCACTGATGCTGAGAAAGCTGATTTGCATAAATACATAGCAGGAAAATGGAAGAAATATGGTTAGAGCCATTTTAGAAATTGTTGGAAATTCTGTTATAATCCCAAACCAAATTATTTAATGAGCCTTTTCTGAAACCCAAGTCAGCCATCCAAAGAGTAATTATTATAATCAAATGTTCTTGGACTGTTGAGATGACTCAGTGAGTAGGACCTTTGCCATCAAGCCTGATGACCAGAGCTTGAACTTCAGAACTCACACAGTAGAAGGAGAAAGTCAACTCCTACAAGCGTCCCTCTGACCTCCACATGTACAACTTCACACATGCGCACACACCCACACATACACATAGAGGAGAGAGAACTAAATAAATGTAAAAAAAAAAAAATCAAGCACTCTTACATAATATAGCCCAAAAATCTATTTGATACTTACATGCTGAGGATGATGGAAGAAATATATGGAGTCTCTTTTTTCTATAATTAAGCCATTACGCTCTTGTAAGAGCAAAGATGTTTGTACAGAAAAAGCCCTGGAATTTGTAAGAAGTGTGTCAAATATGAGTTGAGCGGCCTCAGTGTTCAAATCAAGGCTGCAGCGAAGTCCCATGATGCAATACAGCCAAACTGCAACAAACACCTCAAAGTCATCACATTTGTTTGTTTTTTTAATTTTATTTTATCGTGTTTGATTTTAAATTAGTTTGTGGTGACTCTTTGTTCAGAAACCTCTTATTATTGGGGTGTGTGTGTGTGTGTGTCCCTCCACATGCACTTCCAGGCAAACTGTAAACCACAGTTTAAGAAGCTATTTTATGTAGTCTGTCCCTTTTGGTTTTGAGACAAGAGTCTCAGAGCTTTGGCTGGCCTGGAACTCTTGATGTAGACAGATCAGGCTGGCCTTGATCTTATAGAACTCTGCCTCCCTCTGCCTCTTGGGTGCTGGGATTTAAGGTGTGTGCCTAGAACAATCTACAGGTGAGCCCCCCAACATAGGTTCTGGGAATCAAACTGAGGTCCTGTGCAGGAACAGTGTGGAGAACTCCTGGGAAGAAGCTGTGTTTGCAGAGGCTGATTGGCTGCTTAGAACTAGAGATGGAAAGAGGTTGGGATGTTGCAGGTCCAGAGTCTAATTACCATTCATTTGGGCTATCTGTAGCCCTTAAATAAATAGCTATTCTTCGCTCACCTCTGTGCTGGACCTAACAGTCCATGACTAACAGACAAAGTCAAACCAAGATCCTGTGACTAACAGGTAAGAACCTTTGGGAATGTGTTAGCAAGCCCTAGTTCCACCAGTCAATGGGGTCACAATGCTGTCAGCTGGTATCTAAGGCCTAGCATGCTCCCATATTGCTAGAACCCAACTATCCAGTGGTCTTGATTTATGACGTTTTCTTTGCTCTGTCACCATAAAAACGTCATGAAACTCCTTACACATCGCAACACAGAATTTGAGGTAATCTCAATCTGTATTCCCAGGCTATGGTCACTCATATTTGACTCCAAAATAAACTATTTCTGATCCCCTTTGAGGTACTAGTTATATTTTTTGTGTTGACAGCAGAAAGCGCTCTTAACGGTGAAGCCATCTCTCCAGCCTCTGGGGTCCATGGAACTCTTCTTGTTTTTCACATGTCCTCTTCTGGCGTTTCTTCTGCCACCAGTTCAGACCCTCCAGAGCTCTCCTGAGGCTCTCTGATAATCCCAAGGCATTTGCTGAGGTCTGCCTGGCAGGACCTAGGAGTTAACTTACCCTCTTTTACCTCTATCTGGTTTTTGCTGTATTATCTGATCTCTGTCCCTCTGCTATGCTGCTAACTTCTCTGAACCACTGCAGTAGGCATGGGCTATCTGGTCTACCTGCCCCTGGGCTTGCTTCCTGAAATGTTTCTGAGTTCTATTGCCAAAGATTTTTCTCTCTCCCCGACCCCTCTCTCTTTATATACAGATGATAACCAATTTTTAAATGTTGCTATAAAAATGTTTTTAAAGCCGAAGGTCAAACAAAAGCCTTTTGCACCTCAAAGTTATAAATCATATGCCTTATGAACCAATTGATGGAAAATTCCAAGTCTGCCTGTGCTGGTGGCCCAACCCCTACTGGAGTGCTGAGACCAGCATTCTCAAGCCAGCAGGAGACCAGTTCCCATTTCTTGCCCTTCACCAAGGGCAGGCAAGCCTAGACGCAAGCAGACACCACAGGCACAGGCAGGGCTTGCTGACACTCCTGAAGCTTCTGGGCTGGGCCAGGCTGGGCTAGGCTGGGCTGGGCTGGGCCAGCAGCTGCCGCTGTGAGCTATCATGCGTCTTCGTGTTAAGAGAAGACTCCTGGCTCAGGGGCTTTTGGAAGCTTCTGAGTTTGACTGTATTGCTCACTCACCTGCATCCTCTTGCTCCTGCATGGCCAGGTGCAAACTGGGTCATAGTCACACGTCACTTTCCTGGCTAGTCAACATGTTCAAGGCCTGTGGGACAGGGCAGATCTCTCTCTCACACACACAGTGTGTGGAGTGTTGGACAACTTGCAGGAATTAGTTCTTTTTCCACCACATGAGTTCGGAAAATTAAACTCAAGTCATCAGGCTGATTTCTGCTGAGCCATCGTTCTTTAAAATTAATTAATTACATTTTTGTTTTGTTTTGTTTTGTTTTGTTTTGTTTTCCTCTTCGAGACAGGATTTCTCTGTGTAGCCTTAGGTGTCCTGGACTCACTTTGTAAACCAGGCTAGCCTCGAACTCACAATGATCTACCTGCCTCTGCTTCCTGAGTACTGGGATTAAAGGTGTGCACCACCATGCCTGGCTAATTAATTTATTTTTAATGTACATCTCGTGTTTGGCCTACATAAATGTCTGTGTGAGGGTGTCGAATCCACTGGAACTTGAGTTACACACAGTTGTGAGCTGCCATGTGGGTGCTGGGAATTGAACCCAGATCCTCTGGGAAGAGCAGCCAATGCTCTTAACCACTGAGCCATCTCTCCAGCCCCCATGCTGAGCCATTTTGATGGCCCCTCTCCTACCTTCTCTGAGGAGTGTTTTCTAATCGGTTTCTGCAGTGATGCTGGACAGGCTGTTTTGTCCTGGGAATAAACAATGTCTCCAGAACCACACCGTGACATTAGCCCTTTCCTTCCCACTCAAAATAGCATTCTGAAACACAAGTGGGTAAGAATGACCTCATTCTGAGATTCACCTGGAATTTCTTCTAACTGTACATTACGAATTTACTTTCAAAACTCAAGTCGGTGAGACTTGTCATTTTCCTTTCTTTTAATTTCAACTTATCTTGGGTGGATTTTCTAGGCTGGCCTGAAAACTATAATGGGAGTGGGTTCACCCTTCCTTGAGGCTCCATGGGAATCCAGAATTACACAGCTGGAAAACAGGACAGGACTACCCTCCTCCTGAGACCAAAGCTTATGCTGAGAGCTCAGGGTTCCAACATGATGTCCCTTGAGGACACGGGGCTTGTGGTCCCCTCCTTTGCAAACTTAGGCCTGGAATCTTAGCCGAAGCTAGGACTCAGGCTGAGGCCACGCCCTTCTCTGAGACATTGCAGAGCCTCTGCCATCCCTGCTTCTGCCACAGAACTATAAGAGAGGCCTTTCCAGTCTGCACTGCCTGGGGTCCACTTATATGGAAACCCTCTCCAGGCTCCAGGGTTCCAAGAAACATCCCAGAGGCTGTCTGCACATGGAACTCCCGGACTCAGCCCTACACCAAATATCCCTGAGGTAAAACTTGCTTGCTACTTACAAAGGAGTCTGGGCAAACGACAGCTACGTCAGCAACTCAATATAGTAGCCATTCATCTTCTAGTAAATTCATTGTCCACGATCCAGTGTGGCACAAAAGCCAGCAGTTGTCACAGAGTTGATGCAACGCTGCCATTATTCTGGAAAGCAGAGCCACGAACACAATGGAAGTGCGCTCTGAGCGCCCCTTCCCTTCCCTCACGTCCTTTATTCATCATTTGTCCTCAGAATGAAAAGTAAAGACCCTTGGCCCCAAGGGTACAATTTCTAGCAAAGACAATCGGAATGGGTGGTGCCCAGTGCCGCAATTAGCTGCACCGACCCAGTCAAGTAATGCACCCGCCTGTTAGGGCGAGTAGGTTGTGAGACACAGATGGTGGCTGTGCTAAGCCTGCTTCTGCTACGACACAAGCTCCCTTCCCCACTTCACTAGCTCTTCCCCACAGGCATTGGTGGTTTCCCACGTTCATCTCACTGGTGACAGTGCCTGAGGGCTGGCTCATCTATGAGAGAGAGGTCTGGGTTGGTACTAAGAGATCATGGAAACCCGGGCATGACGGTGCACATCTGTAACCCCTCACTTGGGAGGCTGATGCAGGAGGATCAGGAGTTCAGTGTCAGCTTGGGAGCCTGTCTTTAAAGAATATCATCCAGGCTAGGGAGATGGCTCAGTGAGTAAAGGGCTGGCCACACAAGCGTGAGAACATGCACTTTTTTCTTTTCTTTTCCTTTCCTTTTTCTTTTCTTTCTTTTTTTTTTTCAAGACAGGATTTCTCTGTAGCCTTGGCTGTCCTAGACTCGCTTTGTAGACCAGACTGGCCTCAAACTCACAGCGATCCACCTGCCTCTGCCTCCCAAGTACTGGGATTAAAGGCGTGTGCCACTATGCCCCGCTTTTTTTTTTTTTTGAGACAGGGTCTCTCTGTGTAGACTTGGCTGCCCTGGACTTGCTTTGTAGACCAGGCTGGCCTCAAACTCACAGTGATTCACCTGCCTCTGCCTCCCAAGTGTGCCACCACACCCGGCAAGAACCTGCATTTAATTCATATAAAGATGGGCATGGCAGTGTACTTCCCCACTTCCAGTGCACCTGCGCAGTGAAATGGTGGCGCCAGGAGAATCGCTGGAGGCTTTGACGGCTAACCTGGCTTATACAACAGTGAAAGAGACCCCGGCTTGACGTTGGAGGCTGTACTATGACCTCCACCTGCTTGCAATGGCATGCTGTGAACCCATACTCACACACGAGCTCCAGCACGTGCACACCACACACAGACACACACACACACAGACACACACACACACACACACACACACACACACACACACACACACACACCACTGCGTTATGTTTTCGTGTATGAACACTGAGATGGGCACATGACTGAATACTTGAAGAAGCAAGCTGGGGCTTTGAAAGCTGCATGCCTGTTCCAGCTGTGCATCAACCCCACCCATGCCGACTGGGCTCTGGGCTACCTCTGAGGCTGGTGACTGGCCATCCCCAGCTCCTGCTAGAAGACATGGCCACTGTCCAGGACAGAACCTAGTCTAAAGGTATCCACACTGAGCGTCTAGATGCTCAAGTCTGCTCATATTCAAGAAGCAAATGCAAAACAAAAACAAAAACAAAAAACAAAAAACAAAACAAAAACAAAAACAAAACCCAGCAGTTATTCGTATCTGTCAAAAGGACCATGATGAAAACTACAGGTGCCTCAGGGTGGGTGAGCTTTGAGCAGCTGACTCATCCACCACTGACGGGAACTAACAGTGGAGCAGCCTCTTCAGTGGGTAATTTGTCAATGCCTGTTTACTTACTTACTTACTTATTTACTTACTGAAAAGTGTGTGTTTTAAAAGTCTCTCTACAGGACCTATAGTGGCCTTGAACTCATAATCTAACCTTGGCCTCCTGTGTTCTGGCATGACCAGCATGGGCCACCAGACTTGGATCAGTTCCCAGTTCAGTTGTTCATGCCCTTCTCCTGAAAAAATCTATGAAGATGGTCCTTGCATACTTGGGTGCAACAGTTACAAACCAGAGGCCAATGAAATGGTATTCAAGAGGGGTAAGATTTTTCTGCTCATCAGTGGATAGACATTGGGTTGTTTGCACTCTGGGTTATTAGTAATAGACTGTGCTGCTAGTTTTTAAGTTTTTAAAGTCAGCTCCAAAAAGCTAGACGTAGCGATAGGAACCTCAGTTGAGAAAATGCCTCCATACAATCAGCCAGAAGCCGTCTGTAGGGCATTTTTCTTAATTAGTGATTGATGTGGAAGGCTCAGTCCTTTGTGGGTGCTGCCATTCCTGGGCTGGTGGTCCTGGAGTCTATGAGAAAGCAGGCTGAGCAAGCCATAGGGAGCAAGCCAGTAAGCAGCACCCTTCCATGGCCTGTGCATTAGCGCGCGCGCGCGCACACACACACACACACACACACACACACACACAACAGGTGTGAAAACCAATCCCAAACCAAAGGCATCCAATGGTCTTCAAGCTTCCTCTTTCCGACCTCAACTGAAAACTCGGCATTTCACTTTGCCGCAACAGAACTTTGGGGTTTGACTTGGAATTCTTGTGAATACAGACCCTGGTGTTATCCTGGAATTTGCCTGTTTGCCCTTATAGATATAGCAGAGGTTAGCAGGCAGTAGACAGGTTGTCAAATTTCAGTAGAAATAGGCTGGATTAAAATTCAGCACTACACACACCTCAGTGATCTGAGTATAGGCTCACATTCAGCCCTTTGCCAGGAGAACAGCAGGCATCGAAGACTGCGCTACAAGGCTCTATGCCCTGGGACACCATTCCTCAGGATGGCCGTGCACATCCTTATCCCAGCGTTTGGTGTCCATGGTGAGACACTTCATACTCTGAGTTTCCCATAGGCTTCGTATAAACTTAGCAAGGGAACAAAGAGATGTTTTGAGGTAGCCTCGCAGAAGCCACTTGTGGAAGAGAAACCACATTAATAAGAGAGTGTAGATGCTTTTGCCAATGGAAAATTAGAAGTTTGCTTGGTTTCAATCACTGGCACTGTGTCTTGAGTCCCTCACACTCAAATGGACTTTATCCCAGTCGGCTCTTTTGGCCAGTGTCCTGGCACACCATCAGAGAGGAAAATAATTACAAAGAAGTGTCTTAGAGGAATGAGGAGCACTGGCAGTTACCAGATGCGGGTAGGCACGGCTCTTCACACAGACCCACGGCTAGACAGTAGCACCGTTTGTCTGCTCGCCTCCACAAGCTACGTGTGGGCCCACGCTTCTCCAAACAAGCACACACCAAGACCTGGAGGACTATAGTCCCTGCCTCTCCTTCTCAGGGAACTCTCTGGCTGGTCTTTGTATATACAGAAGCTCAACGGTATTTAGCTTCCAAGGGCTTCCCGAGACCTTCCCTCTGCTCCGCTGGGTCCTTACACTGCTGTGGGGGAAAGGCTTCCCAGGCTTGTTGACTCGTGTTTCTGGTGGATGGGAACGGGAAATAACATTATTTTAAATTATGTGTGCTATGTGGGCACGTGCACAGGTGCTGGTGTGGAGGGGAATAGGGGTGTTAGGTTCCCTGGAACTAGAGTGACAAGTGGTCTGTGAACCACCTCACACAGTTGCTGGGAACGGAACTCTGGGAGAGCAGTGCGTTCTCTTAACCACTGACCCATCCCTCCAGACACTGCCCTCCCCTCCCCCACCCCCTTTGGTATTTCGAGACAGGGTTTCACTCTGTAGTTCCCCTGGCTGTCCTGGAACTTGCTCTGGAGATCAGGCTGGACTTGAACTCAGGGATCCGCCTGCCTCTGCCTCCTGAGTGCTGGGATTAAAGATGTGCACCACCACTGCCAGGCCTCTCATATTATATGCGCTATTTTTATATGTGTGTGTGCATGCCACAGTGCACATGTGGAGGTCAAAGGACAACCTTGTCGAGTGCATCTCTCCTTCTACTTTTACCTGGGTTGTAAGAATTGAGCCCAGGTCTCCAGCACGTTCCTTTATCTGCTGAGTCATCCCATAGGGCCATTTCCTATTATTATTTTTTTGGGCTAGGATTTGTGAAGACATTAACTTAATAGGATTTGGCATCTCACTTTTCAGAGGCAAGAGTGGTTAGCCTTCGGTGAGCATTTCTAGAAATGTCTGATGTGTACCACTATCCATGCAACACTCCTCAAATGAGTCAGGGAGTGCGATATTAATATGGCTTTGCCCATAAACTGACGCCGAGGCAAAGTCTTCAAGAAAGCAAGAAGATTGCTCCCCACTTGGGAGATGCGGAGAACAGGGATGCCGGGCAGGAATGCTGGCAGATATCAAAAGGGCTGTTGTGATGGGTGGGCCGCACTTGACCGTGCAGAGAAACCCTGGACAGCACATACCACAGCCACATCTCTGAGGACCAGGGAAGGGAATCTGAGTCTCTATAGCCCAGGTGCCCCAGCTGAGTTTGTTTGTGGGGGATTATTAATTCTGAGTGCTCCCAGCCTGAAGAGATTTCCAAACACTGGGAAACCCTCAGGAGAGGCAGACATGAGGAGATGGAAAATTGCCAGCCACAAACATAAGCGGGCTTTCTGAAAGATGCGCCAGGCACTGCCCCGGGTACTAGGGACACAGGAAACAAGAGCGAACCCTAGCCTCCTGGAGCATTCTGCTGAGGAGACAGACGATAAACAGGGCAAGCAGGCAAACATCTGGAGTGTGTTAGGCAGTGAGTGACTAGGGCTGTGGGCAGAACAAAGCTGGGGAGCAGAAATTGGTTACAATCAGCAAAGAGGGCTGGGGTAGGCCTCAGGGAGAAGGTGAGTTACACGGAGACTCTCAGGAGAAGAGCGGAGGCCTGTGAGCAGGCAAGGATACTCCTGTGCATGGAGCGCAACAGAAGTAATAAAGGCTGAGCACAGCGCCATGAAGTGAGACACGGCAGAGCTCGCTGTCCGCCAAGATGCTGAAGAAGACTCTAAGCCACAGAGAGTGGGAGCAATACAGGACCCTTGTAGCTGCTCTGTTGAGAATGTGAGGAAGGGCTGGCAAAGAGTGAGAGAGGAGGTAACACTCCAGGAAGGTGGAAAGAGGAGAGCGACAAGCATATCCTAGCAATGTTTTTGGAGGCGTCAAGACCACCTGTAGCTGTACAGGTTCGGGTGTGGGCTGTGAGAAAGGCACTGGCAGCCTTGACCTGAGTGTCTGGAAACAGCGCTGGCATCTAAGTCAAAGGGGGTTATCAGGGGCAAGGCAAGGGCTGGGGTGATCCAGAGACGGGCTCTGAACAGATTCAGCTGTCTCTCGGACACCAAAGCTGATGCCAGTTTGAAGTCAGATACGGAAGTGTAAGGATGGCATGCAGGCCCAACCTCTTGCCAACAGGGAAGTCTGCGAACGACAGGACCCATGAGCCACGAGGCTAAGATGCCTGAAGAACAAGATAACTAGAAATGGGGTCTGGGCTGAGACTGAGTCTTAAGAACTGGGGAGACAGAAGTAAAGAAGAGGGTGCACTTAGCGTCCTGGAAGGCAAACGCAGCAAGTGCGTAAGAGGAAATGGTGAGCTGTGTCTGTGCAGACTTGCACTATACACATCTGCTGATGATGTGAAGACACACAGGGAGTTTTGATCAACGGCATACAAATAGTCCTGTAACTCAACTTTCCTCTCCCTACATCTCCTGGGAGCACCGCCCCATGGTGACAGCCAGCCATCTGCTCCATCATTTCAGTGGCCATGGAGTAATTTCGCTGTGTGTACGGCTCATATTTAACTTCTCCAAATATAAAGAGGAATCACTGCACATTAGGCAGTGATGGACACCTTGTGCGTTTGTGCTTTCACATTTGTGTGCGTGTTTTTCCCCTTTGGAGGGGACTCCTCGGAGGGTTGGCCTACCCAGCACACGCCCATTTTAGGTCCTGATTCTGGCTCTCTCCCGAGAGGCGCCACTGATCAGGACATAGTCATTCACCTCAGGCCAGCTGCTGACCTCGAGACAGCAGTCCACGCAGAACCTATTCAGCTGAGACCCTTCCAAGCACAGGGAAGTCAAGGTGGCTGTGTCATCCCTATTAATAGGGAGTCACCAGAGGTCTGGGTCCAGTGAGAGGAGACCAGGGCAGGAAGTGATCTGCCAGCGGGAATTCTGGCTTGTGACTGTAAAACCGCTCATCCACAGAGGAGGGTGGGCCTAGCTAGCTCCTGGGCCTAAGGGATTTCCAGCTGAGCCATCCAGACTCTGTTACGTCAAAAGCTAGCATAGCAGACTAAGACAGATGTGCCTTTTGCAAAATGACTGTAATTAACTCCAAATCTTTCTCCATACTTTATTTCTGCTGGCTGGATCTGCCATTTGCTGTTGGAACAAGCCTGCTCCATAGCTCAGATGTTTTCTTTACCTTGTCATTCTGAGCAAAGGCACGACTCCGTCACCTGTCTGGGCACATACCAAGCCTTCGTCTGGATGGTGTCAGCACGCCCTGCACACTCAGCGGCAACCTTGAAAATAACACCATCAGCCAGACAGCTAGCTGACAGCCTCTGCCATCTTCAAGGGCACCAAGGGACCACACATTTAGCTGGGCACCTCTTTAAGTGCAGGAAAATGTTCTGAGACAACTTTCAAGTTATAAGGAAATGAGTTAGAATGCCACGCCAGGCGTGGGATCCTGTATTCTCCAAGGTCGATCTGCACATCTCAGCAGCCCTCACTGCTAGTGCTGAAACTCAGGAACCAGAGGCAAGTGTTAATCACTCTAGGAGATTATGGCCCTTTGTGAGCTTTTAACACACCAGGGGAGCCTGCTGGGGATGCATGTGGTAGCCTGGTGTGTGAAAAGTCTTCCAGCAGTGCAGTCTGGCCGTTGCCTCTCCAGTTCCAGATGTGTTCCAGTTCCAGAGCCTTTACCCTAGGATGTCCCCTCTATCAAGACAGAGCCCCTGAATTCAGACACAGTGACTAAGCCAGCAACACTGCTTTCTCCCATTCTGTTCTGAGTGACACTAAGTCCAGCCAGAGTTGACAAGGAGGGTTTATGTGTGTCACGACTGGCATCAAAGCTGTCTGTCTCTGGGATACCACAAGTAGCAGAAATGAAGTCCTATTTTCCCAGTGACTAAATTTATTATGAGATTTATGTACACGTCAGTCTGTCCAATGCCTGAGGGCAGAACCCGGGATAAAGCCACCTTTCCCTCCTCCACAGCTCTGCTCAGAAGGCTGTGTAGTAGTGGTCTCCCGTGCTCACGATGTCACTCTGGTCCTCCAGGAGCTCCAGCACCTGCTGCAGCGTAGCCTTGTTCAGGTTCCAGCGGAGGTTCAGGCGCACGCAGCTCAGGATATGCATCACGTGGCAGCCCTTCTCCACATCTATGGGCAAGGGCAGACGCTAAGCGTGATTGTGATGGCCAGCTCTCCTCTGTCCCTCTCTAGGCCTCCCGAGGGAGTGCTGGCACCATGACATGGGCCAAGAAGATTCTTTTCACATCAAGGTCTGAAGTGCACTGTTCCACACGCATGCTCTCCCATGACACAGCTCACTTTTCAACACTCTGATCAACAGTCAAGGACTCCAATCAGTCTCTCTATCCCTGACCTACTAATGGCTGTGTAGTCTTGATAAACTCTTTTCTCGGTACTGAACCCCTGCCTTCCCAGGAGGCCTCTGGGGATCCACAGCAGAGCTCATTTCTTAGAGGTCCCGACTTGATGCCCCCTCCCTATAAGGCATCCCTACCTTTAGCCCGTCCCATCCTTCCTCTCCTGGCTTCCACTGGGTCCTATCTGTCACAATGTAGTTTAGTAATCTTTACCTTTTGACCCTAAACTAAGACCACTGAGTACTGAGTGATGAAAGTTGAAGGCTGGCAACCCCCTTCCTTCCTCAGTTTCCTACTGAGGGTCATGGCCATCAGGAGATCATTAACTCTACTTTCATGGGTTAGCATTTCCCCCAAGCAGACAAAAATAGACTAGAACAGACCAATGAGAATGCACTGATTTGTTTTGTCACTTTACTTCATGTAGCCATCTTCTGACGTAAACATTAGCCTGAGTCAAATGGGGCATCACTAAAAGCAAGATCCCTCCATGGAGCCCTAGCCCTGGCATGTCCCAACTGACCTCATTACATGGTAACAAAAGGGTGTCAGGTCCCAGGAGGCACTCAGAGAAGCAGCTTGACCCATGGGTACTTTTGTCGCCCTGAGCAACTCACAGCACAAGAATTGGTTCTCTTACTGTGGACTGGTTGTGGGACAGGGAGAACTTGTGACCTTGGGCTAAGGTCCTGGGCTAACAAAGATGAGATGGTGACCTCTAGCGGCTGTGCCTGCTCATTGCCACTAGACTTAACATGACACAGTGAATATACGAGGGTGGCCCTGTGCTGAGAAACTAGTCTTCCAGGGAATCCAGGTGAGATGCTATGTGCAAGTTTTGTGTTTAATTTTTCTACTTGTGAGAACATTTTCAGAGCCAAAGACATTTTTAACATAGAATCTTTTTTAAGGATACTTTACCATACGTGAAGCTGAAATTCAGGGTTTTAAACCTATAATCCATCTATACTAGAGAAAAATCCAACAAGGATTCCATCTGATTTTGCTAGTACTTGTTTCAATATTCAGCAGAAAGCTAGAACGAGCCTTCAGGACCCTGCTAGAGGTAAGGGCTATCCCATTGGGAAAGGGAACCTCACTTTTCTCACCCCTTTCTAACCTAAAGCAGAGAGAGCGCTTTCAACAGCTTTGTGGGCAGCATTCATTTACTTCTCATAAGGACCTTTCGGGTAGACACTACTGCCACCTGCTCTGCCACCAGGCTCCTTCTGATGCCACATGCTGCCCATCCTTCAGACAAAGCCCTCTCAGTCCTTCAAGGAGGTAACACTGGCTTAGTGTAGCCTTACTGTTTCCTTGTTGTGATATCTTTGTCCAGATACTCGTAAGTGAATGAGGAGCTCCAGTCCTAAGCGTCAGTCACTGTTTACTTCACATGAAAGGTAAGAGATGAACTAGAGGCCCAGCAGGAATGATGAACTAAATGGCCAACTACCCTCTCTGGACAACTGTGGAACACCATGTAGCTGCTTAAGAAGTTTGAGGCACGGGGGCTGGAGAGATGGCTCAGAGGTTAAGAGCATTGCCTGCTCTTTCAAAGGTCCTGAGTTCAATTCCCAGCAACCTCATGGTGGCTCACAACCATCTACAATGAGATCTGGTCTGTAAGCACACTTGCAGGCAGAATACTGTATAAATAATAAATGAATAAATCTAAGGAGGAAGAAGAAGAAGAAGAAGAAGAAGAAGAAGAATTAGTAGCAGTAGCAGCAGCAGTAGTTGTTTGAGGCCCTTTTCCACACACAGTACAACTGCCAATGACCTCCAGAGGTCAATGCCAGATTACAAACTAATCTTGAGTCCCTAGAAAAGATGAACTGCGCATCTGAAGGTGAAGGAGCATGCCCAGGTGGATGCTGGCCTGGTGTGGAGAGGGCACTGGATCCCTCTGCAGTTTTGCACTGACTTTTTAGGATCTGCATCCACTATTATTCAGGAATAATCCTCTTTAGTGCCATAGGTTGTGACATCAGAAAGACAAGTGGTCACAGCCAATGCTGAGAGAGTTCCTGCAAGGTCTTGTACCAGCACTTTGTAGGGATTTGTTTGAGCTGGGTGACTGGCCTATGGCTCTTAGAGGCCCGTGTGTATTGGGAGCACAGCACAAAGGCCCTTACACCCACAGATCTGTAGGGAAAGCAGGAATGTTAAACATGCAGGACTGTCTTTCCAGTGGGAAATATGTGAAACTTGTTTTTCCATCCAGGTAGTGATCTGCAATTATTTGTTGGGCCAGCATTGGAGGTGGCTAGTAATTTAAATTACCCTTACATTATCTGTAAGCCAGGGGCTCCCCCAAGCCTCCTCAAGCAGGACCAGAGACACCTAAGAGTCTAAATGACCCTTAAATTATCTGTATAGGCAGGGGCTCCCTCAAGCTCTCATAACCAGGACCAGAGGTGGCTAGTAGCCCACATGACCTCTACACTGTCTGTATGACCGAGACCAGGCCAGACTCTTCCCTAGGCCCTTAAGCTAATATATCTCCAGACCCCATCTTGGAAGAAATGATATATGCTCTGAGTTGAATTTCAGTGTAATTGTGCATTGGGGATTGTACACCAGAAATTTTTTTTTCAAATTATACTTTTTTTAAAAAAATTATACTGATTTTAAAAACACTGGCAAGCCAGGCGTGGTGGCACACACACCTTTGAGGTAGAGGCAGGCAGATCTCTGTGAGTTCAAGGCCAGCCTCTTCCAGGACATCTAGGGCTCTGTCAGACAGAGAAACCTTGTCTCAAAAAACCAAATTAAACCCCAAAAATCCAACCAAAAAAAAAACAAAAAACAAACCCACTGGCGAATAAACCACCCAGCATTAGACTTTGAAAGGTTTGATCCAGGTTGTCAATGTCAATCTTTTTTTTTGGGGGGGGGGGGGGGAAGGTTTCTCTGTGCAGCCTTGGCTGTCCTGGAACTCACTTTGTAGACCAGGCTGGCCTTGAACTCACAGAGACCCACTGTCTCTGCCTCTCAAGCGCTGGCTCCAAGTTTTCATTTTCACCTCTTTGAAGTTCACTTCCTGCCTGCCATGGCCACCTGTAAGGTGCCCCTCTCACGCCTGTACAGACCAAGTGGGAGAGCACAGCCACTCTGATAGCTCACTAGCCCAGGCAGGAGCTCGCCAAGGAGTATCTGTGAAGCCCGTCACCTTCTTGCTGGGGTGGTGTAGGTACGCACACGCCATGGCATGCGCATGACTCCGGGTGTCGGTTCTTGTCATCCACCTTGTTGGTTTCTGCTGCTGCACCACACGGTCCAGGCTTGCTGGCCCCTAAGCTTCCTGGACGGTCTTCAACTCTGCCTCTCGTTTTGTTATAGGGGTGTTAGGAACACAGAAGAGCGGCACCAAGCCCACGTTTTTTGTGGGTCCCAGGCCTCCACAGGGAGTGCTTCTACCCACTGAGCATTCTTTCCAGGAAAACTTGTTCTCGCCATGCCTCCGGTCACCAGGCTGTAGGTCCTTCCAAGAAAAGGACACGTGAGCCCCTTCCATGTACTTTGCAGTCCCAATGGTTATCAATCTAAGAACATGGCTGAGGGCTGGAGAGGTGGCTCAGTGGTTAAGAGCACTTTAAGAGCACTGTCTGCTCTTCCAGAGGTCCTAAGCTCAATTCCCAGCAACCACATGGTGGCTCACAACCATCTATAATGAGGTCTGGTGCCCTCTTCTGGTGTGTAGGCATACATATGTATGTAATCCATAAATAAATCTTAAAAAAAAGTTTTGCCATTTAAAAACAAAAACAAAAGCAAAAACCATGGTTGAGCTGAGGAGCCTGGGATTCCACGTGGAGGAATGGTATTTTGGGATCACAGCACTCTTTCACCCCTTCGGGCTGAGGATCTTGCAAAGCACAACTCCGTAGACAGTGGACAGACAGGCTTTCTCTCAACTAAAGGATGCCTGTTTGTTTTGTTTTCTGAGACAGTCTTGAGGACTGGAGAGATGCTTGTTTGAGAAGCATAAGGACCTGAGTTTTCAACCCTCCAATCCCCATGGCTGTATCTGATTTGTAACCCCAGCACTGTGTGTAGATGGGGAACGGGCATGGGGACAGGAGAACAGCTGGGGCATGGTGGCTGCCCGCCTACCTCCAGGTTCAGTGAGAAATCTGTCTTAAGAGAGTAGGAGCTGGGCGTGGTGGTGCATGCCTTTAAATCCAGCATTTGGAAGGCAAAGACAGGTGGAGCTGAGTTTGAAGTCAGCCTGGCCTTCTGCAGAGAGTTCTAGATCAGTCAAGGCTACATAGAGAAACTGTCTTGAAAAACCAAAAAATAGAGGTGGGGGGGGACAGACACTAGGACAGAATCAGAAAGGGAAAGAGCAGGATACCTAAAGTTTTTTTTGGCTGCGCGCACACACACAAACACACACACACACACACACACACACACACACACACACAAGAAAGAGGGAGGTGGAAAGTGAGGGAAAGAGAATATGTATCTCATTATGTTATCCCTGGCTGACCTCAAGCACTTGACCTTCCTGCCTCAGCCTTCTGAGGGCTTGGGTTCCATAGATCACCATGCCTGCTTATGGTGCTCTTCTTTTTGCTTTCTTTCTTTCTTTTTTTTTTTTCTGAGATTGGGTTTCTCTGTGTAGCCTTGGCTGTTCTGGACTCCCTCTATAGACCAGGCTGGCCTCGAATTCACAGCTATCCACCTGCCTCTGCCTCCCCAGTGCTGGGATTAAAGGCGTGCACCACCACACCCGGTCCAGTTCTCTTCTTACTGTTCTGAATAAACCAAACAACATTCACTCACTAAAATGAGATGCTTTGAGGTAAAGACTGGTTGTCATACCACACTGGGTCCTCATCTCACCGGGTCCTAAACAACAAGGCGGATGACCTGGTTCTACCTGGGTCTGAAAAGAATGAATGACTTCTCTAGAGAGAAAGAAAACAGAATGGAGGAAGTGGGGCTAGTGACAACCCTTTCTGTATCCAGGACCTGCGTATTTGTGATTGGCATATGGTTGCAAGAGATAGGCTCTGAAAAGTCACCTTGAAGACTGACAAGCTCCTAAGACTTGTGGGTTTTTTTGGTAATTAGTGTGAATGGATACGCACCGAGTCAGACAAGCTGCAGTTTGAGTGTCCGGCCACTAGGGGCCGACCTAACTCCACAAAACCAGACTAAATTTCATTCATGAGTCGGGATGTCTAAAACCATTCTGCCTAACACTAAAAAAGGCCTTCATGTTTGAAATGAGGGCAATGTCAAGCTTATGATCAAAGGCAGTGGCAAGCATGGACAACAAACAATGCGGCTGAAAACCTGGAAGCCAGAAGCACATCCGAAAGCTTGAGCACGGGGTCAGAAATCCCTGGGCGGGCGGGGGGCGGGGGGGGGAAGCAGCGGCAGCACACCCGGGGTCAGCCTCCAGCGTGTCCCTCTGGGATCAGAAACCCATGGGTGTTGAAGGAGCTCCACTGCTGACTCCTCTGTCCAGCCAAAGTCCAAGGGAATTAAAGGAGAGGAAACAGGCTGAGGGCGGACAGAAGTCCTGGCTGTCTCCTTCCCAGGCCATGCTGATTCTGTCTGGTTCTGGGGGACAAGGATGCTGGATGCAGCAGCTCACCACCCCCTGCACCTCACACCACTTACGGTTTGGTTTCTGGGAGTCTTCCTTAATGATCTGGTGGACCTTTTGGTGCAGGTCTTTGTCTTTGCTGGTTACCTAGAAAAGAGAGTAGGGGTTGGAAATGTGGTTTGGGCACACAGCAGCGTGTCACTCAGAATTCTAAACCAGCACGCGAGGCGGCTCTGCAGATTCCGTGATAACCACATGCCCTCCCCCTGGTGATATGATTTTGATGCTTGGTGGCTCAGCTCTGTCCCTAGGCATCTGCTCACTGTCGGGAGCTGGTTTGCTGGGGCCAGAAAGGACAGTAAAACTGGAATTCTGTGGCGCAAAGAAGTAATTTTCTCTTTCTACACCTGTAGCACAGTCACATCGCTCTTCTTGTCTGTTACGTTTTGAAGAAGCTCAAGGGCTCCAAGCCCCCGCCTTCATCCCACCACGCCTTCCTCTAGGTCTCCCCTGCCTCAGATTTCTTTAGTTTCTCTTCCTCGAAGCACAAGGAAGAATTAAAGAAGGGAACGCTTGCTAGCATGGGAACGCTAGCAAGATAGAGAATCTATTTGTCTACTGAACCGCTCTCGGCTCTTGTGGGCAGATACAGCCATGTTTCCTTCTCAACTAGCAGCAGGCTTCACCCAGGGGCGGCAGCAAATCTAGTCACAGGAGAGAGAGGGAAGGAAAGAGATGCCAGAGGGAAGGAAAGAAAGAGCAAGAGGGGAGGGAGGAGAGAGGATAAGACAAAGAAAATGAGGGGAGGAAGAGAGGGGAAGAGGGAAGGAAGGAAAGAAAGAGGATATAAAAGGGGAGAGGAAGGAGGCAGGAGGGGAAGAGCCTAGGCATGTAAACACAGCTGAAGAACTGGGTGGGACAGGCCAAGAAGACCCGTGAGACCTGACTTACACAGCAGGACTTTCTACTCCCAAGGGTTAGTGTGAAGGCAAAACACAGGAGCAAAGAGAAGTGTGGGCATTGGCTGATAACGGTGCCCGAGGGGCTTCAGGAGGAAGGCATGAGTGGAAAGAAGGGTCAGCCACAGAAGGGGGCGTGGCATCCAGTCTTGTTTGACTACCCCTTCCAGCTCACGGTGATTCACAGGAGGAAGTGCCCAGCCCAGCCCCACCTCGCCCTTGGCAGCTGCAGTGGCCTGTGCCGCTTCCCAGGGAGGGCTGCTCTCTACAGACCCTCACAGAGGCCAACCCAGAGCAAAAGAGGCACACGTCTCCAAAGCTTCCCTGCTTGGTGTGACAATGGCGGCCACCGTGTCCTATGCAGATGAGTAGACAGCACTCATGCTATACCGGATCACTTCTTCCACAAGTTTCTCAACACCATGGAAAACCCTTCCTACTTAAAAAACAAAAAACAAAAAAACAAACAAACAAAAAAAACCTTTCCAAAGAGGAAATGAGAGGCTAAGTAAACCTCTAGTGAGCCTGAAAGCAGTCGGGTCCTGTCTCCAGAAGATTTACTTTACTTTTTTTGTTTGTTTAGAGACAGGGTTTCTCTGTGATAGCCTTGGCTGTCCTGGACTAGCTTTGTAGACCAGGCTGGTCTCGAACTCACAGAGATCTGCCTGCCTCTGCCTCCCGAGTGCTGGGATTACAGGTGGGCGCCACCACGCCCGGCTGATTCATCTTCCTCTTACGCCACATCTCTGCTGTGGACACAGGTGGCTCCTGCAGGCCCATTCGCAGCTTAGGGCCTCCGACATCAGAAGCACGCAACAAGAGGCAAACACTTAACTTGAAAAGAATGAGACGAGCAAGCAGCCATGCTAGTACTCCGTGGGGAGGCTGTCAGGCCAGGCCTTCAGGGAGGCTGGCTGCAGTGTCACCCACAGGCTTTAACAGAGCGTCCTTGGCTCCTGAGACCCTCCTTCTGCAGCAGTTCTTGGAAATACCGGCATGAATTCACACAGCCGCATAGACGCGACAGCAGAAGTCACACAGCACTACAGCGCCCGTCACAAGGGAATGGCGAGTTTCCGTAAATACTCAACATCAGAAAGAGGTGCTGAGGCAAGAAGGCGATGAGGATGAACCCTATTTACAGTAGTGCGACATTTGGTAATCCAGGAGGAGGTTTTGACTGTCACAGCAGGGGAGATGCTTCTGGAATGTAGTGAGGCTAGGGGTGCTGTAAACACACTACAGTGAGAGCGCAGGTTCTCAGTGCATCCAGCCCAAAGGTTCTGAGGATGAGGAGTTCTGACTTAGAAGATGGCTTCTTTCTTTCCTTCTTCCTTCCTTCCTTCTTTAAATGAAAAAAAGCCACAGGAACCTGTTTGTCAATGTTTCAGGAGGCAGTGGGGGTCGGGCATGGTGGCAGACACCTACAATCCCAGCTTGGCGAGGCGGAGGCAGGGGATTATGAGTTCAAGGACAGCCTGGGTTCAGAGTTCACAGAACCAGAGACAGAAAGAGTTACATTGTGAAAAGGCAAGAGGCAGCCTTCAGTTCTGAGTCTATGCCCTCCTAATGATGATTTTAGAAACAAGTAGGTATTTCTAAGCATGGCTGTATTTGTCATGGAAGCTTTGAAGGGGGAATTAAGCTGCAGGTCTCTTACATAGTACAGCTTGTCAGAGCCACGGTGCCTCTGGAACACGAGTCCCTTTTCCCATAGCAGCTGTATCGCATTCTTGAACACACCATGCGCTACCCCGGAAGTGGTGCTGCTCTCTGACTCCACCTGCACAGGGAAGAAAACACAGTGAGTTTCACCTTCCATCACCTGAGCCTAATTCCCCAGACTGACTGGTTCACGAATTCACCTGACAGGCTTTTCTTGTGCTAAGTCAACACAACCTAGGCGTATGTCAGCTGAGCCGGCTGGTATTTAGGCAGGGTTCTAGGGGGTCACACTTGGTAACTGTTGGGCTTCCATTTTGATTTGTCTGTTCCCAGCTTTGCCTCCACACTGTAGGGCAACCAACCTTTCACATGTGCATCAGCTCCCTCCTCGGGAAGGCTGGATTAGGAGGAGGACATGCAGGCCTAGGGGAGCAAAGGCACTTGCAGCTGGGACTGGGAGGATGAAGCCAACTCAGCTCCCAGTAACCACAAACACCACGGGAAGCATCCTTTCCAGAGCCGCTCGCCTCTCGTGACCTCAGGATGTGTTTCCTAGCCTGTGTTAATGGCTGCAGTCCTGAGAGCAAGACCTCCAGGGGTCTCTTCTGAAAAGCCAGCAGCTTCCGGGACTGAGGCCTGTGTTTTGCTTGTCATTTTCAAAAGAACAATGACAGGCATGCACGATTCAGGAAACCAAAATCCCTCACAGACTGAGATGCAGCGACTTAGGGCGCAGGCCAGGAACTGGGTGGCTTCCTGAAATATACATAGTCTGCACTCCCAAACAAACTCAACCTTCATCCAGCTGTCAGAGAAACAATGGTTTTGCAAGATCTGCTTACCATGTTTCTGGATTTCCTAAGAAAGGTGACATTAGAAAAAACAAAACAAAACAAAACAAAAGAAAAAACCCAGAAGAGAGAAAGGGAAAGAAAGGGAACTGAGCTTTCAGGAGTGATAACAGGGCTGCCCATGGCTCTCGGGTTTCTGCATGGCCTGAGCATCGGCAGTCTCCCGGGGTGCTATTAAGTGCGATTCAATTGTGTGACACTGACCTCCCAAGCAGTGCAATTTGACCGACTGATTCATAATTAATGGAAGAAATTGTTTTCAAAGAAGACAAATACAGCACGGTCTCCATTTCTTTTAAAATATACAGCACTGGACAGGTACAATTTCCTGCTTTAAGTTTTTTCAAAAAGATACCATACGGCCGGGCATGGCAGCCGGGCATGGTGGCACACGCCTTTAATCCCAGCACTCAGGAGGCAGAGGCAGGAGGATCGCTGTGAGTTCGAGACCAGCTTGGTCTACAAAGCAAGTCCAGGACAGCCAAGGCTACACAGAGAAACCGTGTCTTAAAAAACAAAAACAAAACAAAACAAAAAGATACCAAATCATTCCAAAGTTTCCCTATAGAACCCTGTGACTGGGGGAGGCCTGAAGTCTTCCAGTAAACAGTAGCCATCATGACTCGGCATGACGGTGGGCTACACTACTTATTAATGTTTTCTCATAGCCGGGCATGACAGCACATGCAAAGTCCTAGAACATAAGAGGCTGAAGCAGAAAAACTATAAATTTGAGGCTAGCCTGGGATACAGAGCAAGTTCCAGGACAGCTGGACTACAGAGCAAGGCCACGTCTCAGAAGAAAAGGAGGGTCTGTGAGATGCTCAGCCGGAAAGGTGCTTGCCTCCAAGTAAAGGCGCCTGAGGCCAACGCTAACAGTCTGGGTTTGATCCTTAGGCCCCAATTGGCAGGTTGTCCTTGCCTCTTGTTATGGCCCATGCGCGCACGCGCGTGCGCGCGCGCGCGCACACACACACACACACACACACACACACACACACACACACACACTTTAAAAGATGTTTTAAAAACTGGGTGGT
Source organism: Acomys minous (assembly GCF_964271855.1). Taxonomy (NCBI): domain Eukaryota; kingdom Metazoa; phylum Chordata; class Mammalia; order Rodentia; family Muridae; genus Acomys; species Acomys minous. Next base: position 13,315,824 of record NC_140484.1, on the reverse strand, counting down.
GGTGGTGCATGCCTTTACTCCCAGCACTCAGGAGGAAAAGGCAGGCAGATCTCAACGTTCGAGGCCTGTCTGGTCTATAGGGTGAGTTCTAGGACAACTAGAGCTACACAGAGAAAGCCTGTCTCAGGAGGCAGGAAGGGAAGATGTTTTAAAAGGAAAAGGGGAAAGAAGACAAGGGAGGGAGTTTACTGCCAACACACTGAGGCACCAGAAGCCCTAGGAGGTCGGTTTGGCTCTGAACTTCTAAACGATAAAATGAAAAGAAGGCCAATGGGAAGTGGGCAGCTGGGAGCTGAGATGGTTTAGAGGAAACCTTGGCAAAGAACAAAGCTCTCAGCCGTGACCTTCCCCACGTGAACTTTTCCAAGTGTTTTCTGAAACGCTATCCCTCATCTCTCTGCATGATATCCTGGGTCACTGGGCACACAGCCTGTTGCCAGGAACAGGTAATTAGGTGTGTGAACAAATCCAAGAAGCAAGGGTCAAGAGGGGCTGGGATGTGAGATGGAACCTGCTCCACCAGCAGCATGCAGCAGCCTGGCTGGTGATGGGAGAGACTGGGAAATGTCAGGACAGTGGCCGAATGGAGACTGGGTGTATGCGTGAACTCAGCCTTAGGTTCGGGTACTGAACGCTTTCAGATGATAGCAGAACTCTATGCACTACCAGTGAAGAATAGAAAGGTGCGCTGTTCCCCAAAAATTCAGGTCTCCTACAGACCACAGCACCTTCCCATGGGGGTGATGAGAAAAGGACACAATCACTGTCATCAGTATAAGCTCAGCATGTAGCCAAGTTCATGCTCAGGAGACTAGCCATGAGATTAGGAACAGGGTGGGAAGGGAACACACTTGTCACTTTCTGGGACCATCTGAACTTAAAAACAAAACAAAACAAAAACAGAGAGAGAGAGAGACCCATCATTCCTTTCAGTTAGAAGTATCTGGAGTCTGCTTTATCCAGTCCTGTTTGAGGTCCGACATAGAGAGCAAAGAACCAGGCAGACAGGGCCTCTGCTCTCACAGAGCAGATGTGGGAAAACAGTGTGTGCCAGTGACATCACAGACCAGGGTGCAGCAGGATGAGGACTGCAAGGGACAAGTGGCTGTGACGTCACAGACATGGATGGAACTGACTGAGGGCAAGGTCGGTGAGGACCGGTGACACCACAGGCAATGCGGTCAGAGTAGTGAAGGGGAGTGACATCACACACGCAAATCTGTGAAGACAGCGAGGCAGTGAGGTGCAAGCAGCCATCAGAGTGGATGAGGCCAGAAGATGACTGACTGACTAAAAGTTAAGACATGAGTCACACAAGGGGAACAAACCCAAGCACAGTAAGACAAGGGTCAGCCTAGACCCCAAATATCTGGTAAGCCTTGATTTCACACTAACACGGAAGCAGCAGACAACCAAAGCAGTCAGCCGAGAACTAGGAGTGCAAGACTGGGCTTTACCAAGAGGAGCAGGAGAGCTCTTTGGCAATCTTTGTACTTTTTGGTTAGAACCCTGACTGAACGCAACTTGACCTTTATTTGATTTCCTACAACAAGACAGATTAACCTTTTCCAAGGAAAAAAGAGCAAGTCATTAAAATCCCTGGCCGGGCATCATCTTGCTGATCAATACGTCATCTTGGGTGGAGGGTAATTATGTCCTCTGGCCTCTCAGAGAGTCCTGGCAAGCAGGTGCTGTGGCCTCAGCCTGTTATGACCGTCTACTCAGACAGCAAGTGCAGAGTGACCAAGGAGGGTGACAGAAGAGGGCAGGCCCGGCTGCATTTCAAACTTAGTGCTCAGTGACCTTCCAGGACAGAAATGGCACATGCTAGAACCGGTAACCTCCGCTTTCAGAGTGCACTCGGTGACTCAGCAGTCCCTCGGGGACAGAGGACTTGAGTCCCGATGAGCAAGGCTGCACTTACTTGGTCTGAGCAGGTGCTGTGAACCACAGGCCGCCTGGCCAGGGACTGCAAGGGCTCCACCATTTCTAACTCCTGCTGGTAGAAAGTTTGCATTTTCTTCTCCTGGAGGAATTCTTTGATTTTCTCACTCAACAGAAATGTGAGGCCTTCAAAATCCAAAGTGTCTTTATTGCTGCAGGGGACAAAGTTTTAAGACGCCCTGTAGAAAAGTGTATTACTTTGCTTCTTTTGGTGTGCATAAAATCAAAAGCTAGCTAGAAGATGCCATTTTATAGCGGTGCCTGGTTGTTGTTGAGGGTTTTTTGTTTTGTTTCGTTTTTTACAAAAAGGGTAATTCATACAGTGGCCCTCACATAGCTACGGTGGAACTGTATGACTTGACAGTCATTCATGACAGATTATAAACATGGGTCAAGAACAGCATGGAGGGGAGGCCATTTCTGTGAGGGGGACAAGAAATCCCACTACATATCTAAGTGACACGCATGCTTGTGCATGCATATAATAAAGCCATCTAAAGGGTCCCATGCCACCCCGAGGACACTGGTACCCTCTGTGCTGAGAGACAACTCCCACTTTCTGTGCTCTCCACATCTACTGTTTGCAGTGTTTGAAAATATGACTTATTGAATAAGTGATATATTTACATGTTTAAAAAGTTAAAGAGGGCTGGGGATATAGTTCAGTAGTAGAGTACTTGCCTAGCATGATCTTAGTCCTGGTTCATTGTGTGTGTGTGTGTGTGTGTAGGTATTTGCAGGGTCAGGGTCATGGTGCAGGATGATAAGTGGCTTATGGTGGGGATGTGACCTGTGTAGTTTTCTCCATGGTTCTCACAGTGAGGTTGACTAAGCTTCTTGGATCTGTGAGTTTATACTTTCTATCTAACTTGAAGTTTCAGCCACCATCCATATGCTCACCTGTGCTCCCCCCATTCCTTTAGTAACTCCAATTATAATATACTTGAGTTTCCCTCAGAACAACCCTAGAACCTCTATGCTATAGTCACCTTCACTTTGCAGGAGAGGAAACTGAGGCACAGAGGGGTGAGCCCACAGTACTCAGGTGGCTGTTTGACAGCTTCCCTTCTGCCATCACGTTCTCAGCAGTGACAGGGGAACTCACCTCAGTGCCTCCTCTTCTTTTCCGGCTGGGTTGCAGAAGGGCTGGTCATACACTTTCTTGTAGAGCGGAGGCAGCTCAAGCATCCTTGCAATTTGAATATTCCACACTGGATCGTCCACTTTGTCTAACAACCCAGGAGAAAGATGCCACAGAAGTGACAGTGGCAGCACGTCTCTCCATGTCCACACACCCCAGGGCAATAGTCTAGAGTCACAGGAGAGCTCCAGGCCATCCCTCAAGAGAAAAGGCAATGCCCTATGTGTGTCAGGCACATCCAGGGTGGGGATGAGACTGTCACCAGCACTTTGTATGTTATGCTGACAGACTATAGGGCCAGCACTTGAAATGTATATATTTATCTATTGAGACAAGGTCTCCCTATATAGCCCTAGCTGGCTGTAACTCATTATGTAGACCAGGCTGGCTTCAAAATGCAGGGAGATCTAAAAGCCTGGCTGCTTTTGAGATTTTCAGTTGAAAACCAGCCAACACAGTGTAGAGGGGGTGATTCAGAACTATTTCTGATTAGCTGTTTTCATTAAAGCTAATGGGCTTAATGGTGTTCGAGACATTCCCATCCTTCTGAAGAATTAGAGCACCCTGCCCTAATGGACTGACATTTAGAATTCAAAGTACTTCAGAAACGGTGATGCTGTCCAAACGCGCTCGCCAACTACATAGTCAGTAATTCACCATTTCCCAATTTACTTCTAATTAATGTTCTTCAAAATAAAAATTTTAAATGCTGTTTTCCTGAAAAAACAACCAACACACTAGACAGTTTCCCCCGCTAGAATTAAATCTTAGGTGAACCTTTGCAAGTCTGACTTTGAGCTAAACAAGCATTTGCAGAGCACACACTCGGAATAGCAGAAACTTCCCGTGCTTACAATAAATGCTGGCACAGACTTCTCGCTCTTCTCTGAACATGCGCACATAGCCTCTGACTCGGATAACATCCCCAATTTCTATCTTGGTTTTCTGCTCAGTGGTCTCCTGCAGTTTCTTAAGCTGTGAGGTCACACTTAGCTCTCTTGCAGGGCTTGGTGCAGCTGGGTCTGTCAGGGCCAGGAGAAAAGAGAAGAGGAATGACCAAGTGTCCCTCCATGCAGGGGACACAGTTGGAGGTCAGAGGAGCCCAGTACATCCGTCCTCCTGATGAGCTGCTCTGTTACAAGAGATCTTCCTACCTTTTCAAATCTTCTACCCAGAGGCAGAAACTGTAAGTGTCCAAAAGCAGAACAGCGGGAGAAGACCTGGGAGGGAGGCCAAGTGGAAAGTTCCAGGGTGCTGTGATGTCCTTCCCACCCCAGCACCACCAGTGCAAAGGCTCATGTTCAGAGCAACTGGGGGCAGCAGCCTACACGGCCCTCTATTTTGTACGCTTTACACTGTTTCTGAAGAATCAGGGATTAAGCCCAGGGCCTCTTGCATGCTAGGCAAACACTGAACCCCTGTGCTGTACCTTCCCCCAACCCCCTTCCCCCGCTTTAGCATTTGGGGTGTGTATAGATAGCATCCTGTGGTGTTAACATGGCAGTTCAGTTAGCTAATCTGGCAACATATTTCTACCCTTTGATGATTTTCACAGGTCAGGTCTGGTGTGGAGGGCAGCATTAGGCTCCTGGAGTCAGAGAAACCCAACTTGCATCTGATGGGGGTGAGGGTAGGGGGGGCAAGGGTGCCGCTCCCCAAGACCAGCTCCGGGAATGGGGAAGAGGAGAGAAGAGAGGTGGATCCATGGTAGGGAGAATTGAGCAGCTAGAGGAACTAGCTGAGGAGAGGTTGAGGAATGGAGGCAAAAAGAAATACTCGGAGACTCAGGCCTATGTGGTACAAGCTGAAGGTCTTAAAGGCCAGGAGAACTTTTCTTCCAGCTGTCTGTCTGTCTCTGTCTCGCTTGCTGTCTGTCTGACTCCTTGCTCGTTATTTCTCATCTTTCTATCTCTCTTGCTTGCTGTTGCCCATCTCTCTGTCTCTCTTGCTGGTCCCCATCTCTCTCTAGCTTGCTCTCTCGTGTCTGTTACTTGCTTGCCCCCTCTCCTTGGGCCAATCTCAGTATTTTAGTGAAATGAAGTTGAATTTTTTCCATTACAGATTACATCATGATTCCCGCCCCCCCATCTTTACAACCACTAGGGCAACCAAAAATCAACAAAGTAACAAGGAAATACAAAAAGTTCTGTAACACCTTTAATTCCAGCACTCGGGAGGCAGAGGCAGGTGGATCGCTGTGAGTTTGAGGCCAACTTGGTCTACAAAGGGAGTCCAGGACAGCCAAGGCTACACAGAGAAACCCTGTCTCAAAAAAAAAAAAAAAAAAAAGAAAGAAAGAAAACAAAAACAAACAAAGAAAGAAACAGACAGTTCTGTAACCTCCAACAAAAATCAATCAACATTTGCACAATGGCAAGCATAGCCTGATCGTTACTTTTTATACAATACACAGGAACATTTAACCATAAATTTCCCTGGGGTAAAGCCAATGTGTTTGTAAGATGGTCATAGGAACATAGCTAGAGCTAAATGTTCTCTAAAGAAAAAACTTGACCTACTTCCAGTCCCAGGCCAAGAGCTGTGTTATCCAAGCGTAGGCTGACTACCAAGGGGTCCTCTGTTGTAAAGCATCTGTAAAGCATGGCGTTCCAAGCCCACCTTCCAGTGCTCTCAAAGCAGATTCTAAGGAAACGTTTCTACAGCTATCAGCACCTAGCCAGGTGCTGTTATGTCCAGGTCTTAACTTTCTTACATACATTTCTGCTTGGGTGCTCACAGTCAGAGCCCAAGACTCTACCATTATCTCAAGTCTTTGGCCAGATGCCCTCTTTCAACAGTCTCTGTGGGAAAAAGTTTTCCTGTACGGTTTTCCTTAGGGCTGAGAAATAAAGAGAAAAAAACAGTTTTAGGAGAAATAGCAGATTCCTAAACAACATTACATCTGGACCATACATAATATTTAGAGGTGGTGGTGATCAGCCAGAGATCTTTGGAGCTTTGTCAAGCAAAGCCTCAACAGCTGCTCTGGATGTCTAGCGATCATGCTGGACAGTCGGAGGTCACTGGAGCTTTGTCAAGCAAAGCGTCTACGGCGTATCCTCATGTCTGTGACAGGGGCACTCTCAGCTGTTACGATACCTCCCTGTGTATGCTGCTTCTCCACTCTGATGTCCCTCTCTCTCCAACTGAATGGATCAAGGGAATGAGGGTAATAATGGCGCGACTGCGACTGCACCACACACGCATGAATGCACGCAGCCATGTGCACGCACACACACACACTCGTGGCTGTCATGCATGAATCAACTTTGCAGATCACAGACAGAGGAAGTGACACCTATGTGCTATTTGTGACAACAAATGACTGGGCTCTCCAGATAATCATTTTCTTCTCTTTGAGGACTTTCACTGAGTTTACAACCTGCCACTTGTTATAATGTTTGCCAGAAGCACCCCCAACCCTGCGTTCACACATGGCATCAGCAACGCATATGTGCTCACGGCTCCCTCGCTAACCCATCACTGAAACCTGGAAAACCTAAACAAAGCCCAATTCTGTCAAGTTTGTTTGTCTGTTAAAACGGCAAGAGGAACTGGCAGTGGTGGCATCTGGTGAGATCCCAGCACTTGTAAGGTAGAGGCAGGAGGATCAGAAGTTCTGGCCAGTCTTAGTTATGTGGTAAATTCAAGACGAGCCTGGGTTATAGGAGAGACTGTCTAAAAACAAAACAAAACAAAACAAAACAATATAAAGCAAAACAAGACAGGTGGTGGCGGCGCACACCTTTAATCCCAGCACTCAGCAGGCAGATCTCTGTGAGTTTGAGGCCAGCCTGGTCTACAGAGTGAGCTCCAGGACAGCCAGGGCTACACAGAGAAACCCTGTCTGGGGTGGGGGGCAGAGGCAATAAAAAGAAATAACAAAAGAAACCATATCTGGTTTTTGAAACATGTTCTGGTGTAGCCTCGTCTGGTTTGGAACTCAATAGCAAAGGTGAGTTTGAACTTCTGAGTCTCCTGCCTCTACCTCCCAAATGCTGGGATTACTGGTTTGTCCCAGGCTCTGAGCTGGCTACTTTTATGAGACAACAGACTGTGTGTTTCTGTACTGATAAACCTGCACTGTTGGCTTTAAGCAAACTGTGTCCGAGATGCTTATCTGCCCATTGCTTTTTTTTTTTTAACATTTATTTGAGTTCACTCTGCTGCATAGTATCTTGATTTTTTTTTTTTTTTTTTTTTTTTGGTTTCTTAAGACAAGGTTTCTCTGTGTAGCCTTGGCTGTCCTGGACTCCCTTTGTAGACCAGGCTGGCCTCAAACTCACAGCGATCCGCCTGCCTCTGCCTCCCGAGTGCTGGGATTAAAGGCGTGCGCTACCACGCCCGGCAGTATCTTGATTTTTGACTCCACTCCTCTTGTCGCCCCTGACTGATGTTAGTAATTCAGCACCTGGGACTCACTAGAGCAGAGCGTGTTTATGGGATAGACACACGGCGTGTCTTCTTCAGGATCCTTTATCCAAGCTGCAGGAAAGGAAGATCATGGCCAACTCTTTCCAGATATTATTCTCTACCTGAAAAGACATTTTTGTTTTGTTTTGTTTTTCGAGACAGGGTTTCTCTGTGTAGCCTTGGCTGTCCTAGATTCACTTTGTAGCCCAGGCTGGCCTTGAACTCACAGAAATCCACCTGCCTCTGCCTCCCGAGTGCTAGGATTAAAGGCATGTGCCACCACGTCTGGCTGAAAAGCCATTTGTTAAATGCTGATGTATTTCCTACAGCTCTGGTTTGTCTTGGCAGGGTTGCCATGACAGAGTGCTCTCTCTTTTTGTTTTTTACTCAAAATCTCTGCTTTCTGATCAACTACAATTTTGACAGCCGTGGTTTTGTAATGTGTGGCAGCACTTGAGCACATTTGCTGGACCAAGGCCATAGCAACACAGGGAGCACAAAGCACCATGCACCTGCAGTAACTGACACCTAGGAAACCAGTTGCAAAGAACTATGCACCTGCAGTAACTGACACTTAGGAAACCAGCTGCAAAGGACCATGCACCTGCAGTAACTGACACCTAGGAAACCAGCTGCAAAGCACCATGCACCTGCAGTAACTGACACCTAGGGAACCAGCTGCAAAGCACCATGCACCTGCAGTAACTGACACCTGGGAAACCAGCTGCAAAGGACCATGCACCTGCAGTAACTGACACCTAGGAAACCAGCTGCAAAGAACTATGCACCTGCAGTAACTGACACCTAGGAAACCAGCTGCAAAGAACTATGCACCTGCAGTAACTGACACCTAGGAAACCAGTTGCAAAGAACTATGCACCTGCAGTAACTGACACTTAGGAAACCAGCTGCAAAGGACCATGCACCTGCAGTAACTGACACCTAGGAAACCAGCTGCAAAGCACCATGCACCTACAGTAACTGACACCTAGGGAACCAGCTGCAAAGAACCATGCACCTGCAGTAACTGACACCTAGGAAACTAGCTGCAAAGAACCATGCACCTGCAGTAACTGACACCTAGGAAACCATCTGCAAAGCAGCATGCACCTGCAGTAACTGACATCTAGGAAACCAGCTGCAAAGCAACGGCTGCTTAGCTCACAGGGTCTCTTCTGAAAATATACAAGAATGGCCTTTTTTTGTTTTTGTTTTTTGAGACAGGGTTTCTCTGTGTAGCCTTGGCTATTCTGGACTTGCAATGTAGACCAGGCTGGCCTCAAACTCACAGGGATCCACCTGCCTCTGCCTCCCCAGTGCTGGGATTAAAAGCGTGCGCCGCCACCACTGCCCGGGGAAGAATTGCCTTTTTAAAAGGCTGTTCTCCCCATGTTCCTGTCTCCAGGCCCTCGTCTATGCAATCTGAAGTTTCGGGGTGCTTATGGACTTCATTGCCACTATGCGGACAGCACAGGAGATGATGAACAGCTCTGTATAGCACCACTGACGTTATTGGGCTGACGTGGCTCTGAGAGGAGGCCTAGTTCTCATTTAGAGAGTCAGCCGAACTGATGGAAGAAGGCTTTAGCATGTAATTTAATGAACGTAATGAGACGCCTGGAGCCTGACAGAACTTCATCTTAGTAGTCTAGGCCATCCTGAAGATAAGTCCCCTTTAAGATTCTAACATCGATGCCAAGCTGATTCCACTTTGCTCCTGAGCTACGTGCACATGGTATAGTGGTCAACGCAACATTCACAGTTGTTCACATTAGAGTCTTTATTTAGTTCACTGCAACATGGTTTTGACTCAAGCTGAACATTGTTTTTAAAAAACTGTCTTTTCTGGCCACATTCTAATGGAAAGCTTTTAAACTTTGGGCAATTAAATTAAAAGGAGAGAACGAGTGAGTTGGGAGTAATTTAAAAATACCTCTTCCTGTATAACCTGACGAGAACCCTTTCTAGGCTTTCTCATGACACCATCTCTCTATATTTGAAAGCTGTTTTAAATGAAAACTAATTGTTCATTGATTCATTTGCTTTCCGACATTTCAAACATCTTCCTCTTGGAGTGCTCAGTATTAACAACCATTGTGTTGATCTAAAAACATTACTATTACTAAATATAGGGATTACATAGCGCTCCTGATCTTGCCACTCTATAAAAAGAGTGACTTAATCTGGACGTGGTGGCACATGCCTCTGACCCCAGCACTAGGAAGGCGGAGGCAGAATGGGTCAGTGTAAGTTTGAGGTCACCCAGACCCTGCCCCCCTCCAAAAGAGTTAATTTAGAAAACAAAACCAGTATCTAAACCACAAAACAAATCAATTTATAGCCTATTTAGAGTTTTGGGTGGGTTTTTCTTTTCTCTCTCCAAGACAGGATTTCTCTTTATAACAGCACTTGCTTTGTAGACCAGGCTGGCCTTGAACTCACAGAGACTCACCTGCTTCTGCTTCCTAAGTGCTGGGATTAAAGGCATGCGCTACCACGCCCAGCCTCCTATTTAGAGTTTTATTGGGACAGAATCATGCCTGATTGACTCATGTATCATTCATGGATCACTTAGAGCTAAATTGGCTGTGTCAAGTAGTTGAGGCCGATCGCATCCACACAACAAAAAACATACACCATCTGTCCCTTTATAGAAAAAGTTTGCACACCCTCCACCTAATTCAGGTATGGCTAGACAAACTGCACTGTCTGACTGAAGATTGTGAGTAAAGCCATAAATCTGAAAATGACTTACAGTGCTGCTGTGGATTTAATGCTTCTGTACCCTTCAAGGCTCGTGGTTGGAAACCCATGTCAAACTGTAGTCAGTGTTCCATCACAGCAATGAAATGCCAGTTCAGATCACTTATGAAACAGAGCTGTCCTCTGGCTCACAGTTCAGAGGCCCAAGGTCAGGCAGTCTCTGTGCTTTGTGATGAGTGCAGCATGTCCTGGCAGGAGTGTGTGCCCAAGTGAAAGTCGCATACTGAGCCAGGAAGCAAAAAGAGAGCAAGGCAAGGGCACCATAATCTTCTTTGGTGGCACGACCCTAATGACCTAGGACCTCACATTAGTTCCCATCTCTTTTATGTCCACAAGATCTTCCATTCCTGCCAAGCCTGGGGACCACGCCTTTACCCAGCCCTTTGGAGACAATCACCCAGACCACAGCACCAACACACCAGGGCTGGGAGGTATTTGGAGCCCAAGGACAGCGTGGATGAGTCAATGCTGCTGTGGGGCCTGCAGAGGGCTCCTTCCTTTTGCTCTTTTGCCATGAGAGGCACACTCCAGAGGAAGAAGCACTCAAGGAGCCGTCTTGGAGGTGGACACTGGCCTTCCCCAAGCACCCTGCCCTGCAGGTACTTTGCCCAACCTCCAGGCCTGACAAACTGTTTGCAGTAAGTCCTACCTAGGGCAGTCTGTCTAATAAATAGCACTGTGGTGGTTACGGTTACTCTTCATAGTCACTTGGCTGGACTAGAATCACTATAGAAGCACACTCTGGGCCAGCCTATGAGGATGAAGGAATCCTTCATGAATATGAACAGGAAGGAGAAAGAGAGTGGTCAGCAGCATTCATCTTCCTCTGCTTCCTGAGGATGTAGGGTGACCAGGTATGTCACTCACCTGCCTCCATTCCTTCCCAGCTGAACTGTGACAAGCTGGGAATGGTGGCACTTGCATTCAATCCCAGCAACTGGAAGGCAGAGGAAGGTGGATCTCAGAGAGCCTACATAGTGAGTTCAGGCTGTTCAGGCCAGCCAGGGCTACATAGTGTGGACATGCTCCCTCACTCCCAAGAGTTCGTTTGTCACAGCAATTAGAAAAGTAGTTAACATAAGCACAGACTAAGTACCCCAAACCATACAAAACCATAGATATCTGATTGTCGTACAGGTTTGTTTCTTGTCTTTAAATCTACCTACAATGCCTTCTAAGCAAAGTAGAGCCACTGACTTGGATGTTCTCAAACTAGGAACAGAAACGCTAAGATTACACAGCATGAGCAAATTCCTAAGTATAAAAACATTGGGAAACTAAACAAATGAGCACAACATTGGTCAGGACAGACAAAGGAAAGTTGGGATTTTCCCCCCTGGGACAGGGTTTCTCTGTGTAGCCCTGGTTGTCCTGGAATTTGCTTTGTAGACCAGGCTGGCCTCGAACTCACAGTAATCTGCCTGCCTCTGTCTTCCCAGTGCTGGGATTAAAGGGGAGTGCCATCACGCCTGGCTAGAAAGTTAGGATTCTGACACAGGATGGCAAAAGGAGGAAACCTTATAAGTAGGAGACATTCCTGCAACACACAGCACGAACTGACCAACACCAGAGGGTACATACTGGAGCCAGAGACTTGACAACCCCATGTGGACCTGAGAGACTTGATGATAACCGCCTGTGGAAGCCATCATTCTTTAGACAATATAAAACAGGAAGAAAGAGAGAGCCAGTATCTGTGACTTCCTGGAGCCTAAGAAGATCACTAACCCTGCAGAACACCCTTTAAGTTACTGTGAACTTAGTTTGAAAATTAATTGTGTTAGATGTACTGCCATTTTGCCTGAATGCATTTTGTACGTGCCACATGCATGCTTGGTGCCTGGGGAAACCACAAGAGGACCCTGGATGCCCTGGAGCTGGAGTCATGAACAGCTGAGAGCTACCATGTGGGCACCTGGAACTGAACCTGGGTTCTCTGCAACAAAACTAGTTTGTTTTGTTTGTTTGGTAAGTTTTGGTTTTCTGAGACAGGGTTTCTCTGTGTAGCCTTGGCTGTCCTGGACTCCCTTTGTAAGCCAGGCTGGCCTTGAACTCATATCAATCCACCTGCCTCTGCCTGCCGAGTGCTGGGATTAAAGGCCTGTGCCACCATGCCCAGTCTACAGGAAAAATTTGGAAGTTATGTAAGGGGATGCAGACTTGGTTCAGTGGTTAAGAGCACTTCCTGCCCTTGAAGGGGACCCAGGTTGGGGTCCAAACAGACCTGGTGGCTTACAACCCTTTGTAACTCCAGTTCTAGGGGATCCAACCCCTCTTCTGGCCTCGGTAGACACTGCATGCATCTGATACATATACATATACATATACATATACATATACATATACATATACATATATACATATACACATATACATATACATATACATGCAAGTAAGACATCCATATATAAAAAATAAGGCAAATAGCCGGGCGGTGGTGGCGCACGCCTTTAATCCCAGCACTCGGGAGGCAGAGGCAGGCGGATCACTGTGAGTTCGAGGCCAGCCTGGTCTACAAAGTGAGTTCAGGACAGCCAAGGCTACACAGAGAGACTCTGTCTCGAAAAACCAAAAAAAAAAAAAAAAAAAAAAGGCAAATAAACCTTAAAAAAAAAAGTACCCAAGGGGCCTGGGGTCTGTAAGTTCATGGTAGAATAGTTGCTCAGCATGTTTATGGTTCTAGATTTTATCCCTAGCAATACACACACACACACACACACACACACACACACACACACACACACACACACACAATCACCACTGAAATATACTCAGATAGTTGCTTCAGTTAGTCAATGTGTTCAAAATACAATTTTACAATTTATATGACCTAGTGGCTAACTTCCAAAGGAGCCCTATCTTAACAAGCTTTGAATTTCTGCTATATATCTGAACGTATTAGAGGTTTCAGAAAATCTGGATCATGGTAGCAGAGATAGTGTCAGGCATGTGGAGGAGCAATCTTAAGTCAGAGTCTTTGGTCACGGGATCTGACCTGATTGGCCATTGGGCTGGAAAATAACGGGCAAGATAGAGCTTGTACTGTCAAAACTTCCAGGGATCTTTTCTCAGTCCCCAGGTTTAGGAGAGAATAAGAGCCAAGGAGGTAGGAGAGAAGCAACTGCCCTTTCCCAGAATGGGGACAGGGTGTCAAGGCCACCAATGCAACCCAGCAGCCGCTTAATGTGAAAACACTGACAGTTGTTTGATGAGCTACACTGAGCAAAAGTCCTTTGTTTATCAGAAAATGAAAGGAAAGTGGCAAGTAAAGTTACCTGATGAAGACTCGGTGCTGCTCGGCTTTTTCCAGCAGACACACTTTATAACTCCCGTGGCGTCGTCCACTGCAAAGAGAAGGACCAACAGGCAGGTGAGACTGGAGCACGCGGGCCGATCCGCATGTCATCACTGCGGTCAGCCATTAGGACCGATGGCAGTTTCAATAGCCCTGCGGAGCAATTTCTCCCTCTATCCATACTCCACACCAGTGTGAACTGCTTGCTTGTGAGCATGTAACACGAGTCCAACGGACACATCCCACAGTTCCCTCTCTACCTCTGTGGCAGTGAGGGGTCTTATCTGCTCTGTGCAAAAACACCCGAGTGCCCACATCCATAACCTGCCTTCTCTCTCTCTCAAAGGAGAAAGGACCATGTGGTCTGTGGTCAAGGCACTGGCACTTTGGACTCAGCCTCCGCCACCTTGTCTTTCATTAGCTCGCTCATTACCCAAGCGAAGTGGTCACACCATTTGGCCCTGGGGCTTCTCTGAGAAAAGGCTTCAGCCCCGTCCTTCCCTCTGCAGGAATGTAAGGGAATTCAAGCTCACCAAGGACCCAGCTTCATTTTCATAACAGAAATAACTGTACCCTGGCCACAAAACCAGACCCGCTCTGACTTGCTTTATCTATACTGTCAAAAGGAAAAAACATCAGACAATTTGTGACCCTAGAGGAGATCTTTGCTGAGAGGAGACAGGATTTTCTCTTTCCCTGAATTCTGACAAACTCCAGACACGGGTTGCTAAGCAGGGAGCAGTGGGCCTCATAATTCGAACAGAACAGGTGGACTGAGGTAAAGGCCCATGTGACCCAGAATGTAAGGGAAATGTTCTGTTGTTGGCTTAAAGCTCCGTAGAAGGAAGATTAGACTATTCTTATAGAAAAATAAGTTCCTTCCGTTAACATGAAACAGGTACACCTGGGTGAGAAGACACAGGTGAGCATCTTTAAGCTCTGGACCTAGAACTGGTGGAAAGAGACTTTCTAAAATCTAACTCATTTTGACGGCCTAAAGCCAATAAGAGAGAGGCACTTTCCCACTATGCCGTTACTGCTGTACTATACAAAGGGCTCATAGGAACTAGTGAGAAAAAGACCAGGACTCAAGAAAAGCAGCACCAAAGAAAAGGACTACGTAATGCATGGAAAATGTGTAAGTGGTCAAGAAATGTCAATATGCCAAATCCACTAATGGCCTGAAAAAAAAAGAATCAAGCTTAAATAATTTGCCAACGGCTGGATTGACAGTTAAAAACCCTGATAACCAGCGTGGCCCGGTTGTACAGCACTTACCGCATCATGGGGCCCTGTTCAATCCCCAGTACAAAGCCAAACACACGACGAAATGCTGGTACCCTCACTGGCTACAAGTGGGGGAATAAATCAGCAGTTCATTTCTAAACAGTAAGATTGGCAGCACGTATCAGATTCTGAAGTGCACATACCCTTTGACTATGTAATTCTAGTAAATTACTCTGCAGAGGAAAACAAGTGCATGGATATCTACATCTGGAATAATGTTGCTCACTGAAGTATTGCTTATAACACTGAAAACAGGAACAACATAAATGTTTACATAGTATACGAGATTAATGTGTTATGATGAATACCTAGGTCCTCATGGCTGAAAGACATACATCCCATATACATTTAAAATTTTAGATATATAAAAATTAAACTATACTTGAATGGATACTTTGAGGTATGGAGGAAGAAGCCTACACTCAATGTGAACATTAACAGCCAGATAAATTTCAAAAACAAAAAGAGACAGGGTCTAACTTGGTAGCTGGCCTGGACTCACTACACAGCCTGGCTGGCCTCAATCTTGCAGTAATCCTTTGCCTCAGCTGCATGTGTACAGGGACTGCAGGCGCGACCCACTGCAGCTGGCTCGAAGTATATATTTATATTGGAAGCAAGACTAATAGCAGATGAGCGAATGCTTGTTCTCCGGGATGTGAGGTTATCCTGGTCTAACTTGAGCCTCCTGAGGGTCACATGAGAGCCTGAGCCACTGCCAGGGCGCTGTGTACTATGGGCACCGCCACCAAATCTGACTTCTCTGGCCTCTCCCAGAAGGCCTGCTACTGAGTGGCCGAGGAGAGGAAACCCACTGCTCGGCCATACCACATCCTTCCCTGGTGTGATATGAGTCACTGTGGGCAGAAACACCGCAGTACATGCCAACCGCGAATCAGAGGGGGCGGGTACAAGGAGAGCCATGCTGGGCCTCAGAGAGCAGTGAGGTAAGTGGCTCTCTGCTTCAGCAGGCCACACAGGAACTGGAGTGCAAAAGCCTTTCTTAATTACTTCCACACTGTTGTTTTCCTGCACTCCGCAGATGTGTCATGCTCTCACAACGCCCACTTGGAGGGAAAGGCTTCTCAGGAAAGAGCGGAACACGTCATCTTAAACATTCCCACAGTGGGAAACTGAGCTAAGCGAAGTCCCTTTATGTCACAAGCCGGGTCAGATCCAATTCTGGGGCCAGAATTGAAATCCCCAACCGTCTCATTATCTGATCTGAAAACATCAACTGCAGATGACCAGGGCCAGGGGAGCCTGGAGGAGGAAGGGTGCCAGAGAGGAACGCTAGTTTGAGCTCTGTGCACACAAGAGAGCACACTGGGGGCCAGTGAGCAGCCACATGGACACACAAGCCTCCATCACAACCCTGAGAAAGCTAAGAGGGTCACAGGTTTCTCACCTACAAAATGGAAATATTTGTCCTTCTTATTTCTAAACAAAGTGGGGGGAATAGTATGAACTGATGAACATAAAAGTGCTTTGTAGCGGAAAGCCATGGCTGTGTCATCGCTGGGACGTGGAGAGAAGTGCTGCATTGTACTACGGACGACGCTCTGCCCACAGCTGGGCAAGTGTACTGTGTACATTTATAGCCAGAACAGTGAGGGGAGAGGGGAAAAACCCTTCGTTACTCAAGATATAAATACCAGGTATCAGACTTGATGCCCTTCACATCAGAGCCTCCGTGTTGAGGACTCTGGAGAGCTGTTAGAATATGCTTCTGTATAGTAGGTCTTACTTTTTTGAGCTTAATTTAAGTATCTTTTTCTTTTCTTCTTCTTCTTCTTTTTTTTTTAATTATAAAAAAGAGCCAAACACGTCATCTTAAACATTCCCACAGTGGGAAAGCAAGCTAAGCGAAGTCCCTTTATGTCACAAGCTGGATCAGATCCAATCCTAGGGCCAGGACTGAAATCCCCAACTGTCTCATTTATCTGATGTGAAAACATCAACTGCAGATGCCTGGGGTTCCCAGCACCCACACCGGGTGCTCACAGCTGCTTATAACTCCAACTCCAGGGGATCACACACACCTCTTCTTGCCTCCTCAGACACCTGGACTCACATACACATAACCACACCCACACCCACATAAACAAAATACATTCTTTCAGAAAGATACTTACATTAAACTAAAAAAACCTGAGTCATACTATGCGGAAGAAGATTCTAGCAATCCTCTGGTGTCCAAATATGAAGGTTCTTTTCAATATGAGGGACAGGCAAGTCTGATAATGGATATTTACCTCTTGAATAACAAAAAGTTTTTTTTATCTCCCCTGACTGTTCTTGATATAAATCTTTTTTAAGAATGATTTTATCTAAATAGGTTTGTTTGTACACTTACTGGGCCTCTTTTTAAACGGATTGCTATAAACCCACAGTCTGATCCTTGTCTGTGTTGCAGGTGTCAGATGTCTTCCCTGACCATCAGTGACCCTACACTGCAGCATTTCAGTCTTTCCACCTGCGACACCCCCCTCTGACACCCCCCCCCCGCAGCAGCAGGGGCCACACAGGGCTTATCAGGGTTATTCTTATCTGTGGCTTCATTACTTCATATAGACTCCAAGAGCCTCTCACAAGAGCACCCGGTTTTGTGAGGCCCTAGCCGCTCACAAGCTTGAGGGCTGCTAAGAATTCAACTTGCAGCCGAGTGGGGACAGACTCAATTGCTCTTACCTCCGTAGCTGTAGAAAGCATCTTTTTCTTGCATGCTGACGACAGTTCCCATGATATCTACCCGTCTTATTGGATGCCCATTGTAAATATATATGCCTAAAATAAAAATAAATTAATAAATAAATAAAGCAGTTCATATAACACAACCACATTTTCTGGCATTAAATGTCTCTTGGGCATAAGGTGTCACAAGTCAGTGGAATGCTGTGTATTCAAGTTCCAGCCTTAAGAGTCAGTTCTTGGCAAGAGGCAGGCTCCAAGATGTTAAGTGGTCCTTCCACGGAGCAGAGGCAGAAAACTGGGCTCTTGAGAAGCCTAAACTAGTACAGCAGAGAAAAGCAGGGTCACCCATGCAGGCTGGTTAACTCACTTTCCACTCTGAATAGAAATTGTGTTTCTTTGAACAACGCTCACCCAGTCTGAGCACAGCTACTGCCTAATGACACCTGAGTGACTGCCGGGCGTGGTGGTACATATCCTTAGTCCCAGCACTCAGGAGGCAGACGCAGACAGATCTCTGTGAGTTTAAAGCCAGCCTGGTCTACAAAGTGAGTCCAGGACAGCCAAGGCTATACAGAGAAACCCTGTCTCGAACAAGAACAACAACAACAGCAACAACAATAAGATATATTTATTTTACTTTACATATATGACTATTTTGCTTACATGCATGCATGTATGTGCACCTCATGCATGCCTATTGGATCCCCTAGAACTGGGGTATGCATGTTTGTGAGCCACCATATGGGTGCTGGATATTGAGCCAGGGTCTCTGGAGAGCCTTCTCTCCAGCCCCATGGCTTTTTAAACCAGAAATTTTCTAAGAAACCACTTCCCACTAGGGCCAGCTGACCACAGCTCAAGCATTTCTTCCCCGCCTCCCCACCCAAGACAAGGTTTCACTTTGTAGACCAGGCTGGCCTCGAACTCACATCCATCTGCCTGACTCTGCCTCCCGAGGAGTGCTGGGATTAAAGGCTTGGCCCATCACACCTGGCTCAAGCACTTCTTAAAACCTTGTTTGCAAAGCCCAGGCTATATAGATGCTGGAAGGCAAGTTTCTGCCAGTGGGGAAACCTGTGGGGGAGAGCTGCCACAGACACGCAGCATTTTTTTTTTTCAGATGTGGAAACACAGACCTGGGGGCTTCTAGAAGCCACAAGCTCCTAATTCCAGTTTTTACTCCCAGGGCTTCCTGGCTGCTTCAGAGCCTCCCTCCCAGACTCCGTATCCTACTCAAGCTCCTGTGTCAGCCTCTGCCATGCACTTGTATGCATCACCCATGTACTTGTAGTACTTGTATGCATCACCCATGTACCAGTATGCATCATCCATGTACCTGTATGCATCACCCACGTACCTGTATGCATCATCCATGTACCTGTATGCATCACCCATGTACCTGTATGCATCACCCATGTACTTGTATGCATCACCCATGTACTTGTATGCATCACCCATGTACTTGTATGCATCACCCATGTACCTGTATGCATCACCCATGTACTTGTATGCATCACCCATGTACTTGTATGCATCACCCATGTACTTGTATGTATCACCCATGTACTTGTATGCATCACCCATGTATTTGTATCATGGGCTGGTTCCCAAGTCTCTCTGCCTTCAGCCCCCTCCAGCACCTGCATCCTTTACTTTCAGATACAAATGCTATACACACTTTCATTTTTTATTATTTCTATTTTTGAGGGCAACATATTATTTTTTAAATATACTATTTACTAATGTGTTTGTATGTGGAAGAGGGAACCCACAGAGGAGGGTGTCACATTCCATGGAGTTGAAGTTAGAGACAGTTGACTGTCAGTTGCTCAACTGGGTGCTGGGAACCAAATCCGGGTTCTCGGCAAGGGCGGCACGCTCTCTTAAATGCTAAGCCATCCCTCTAGTCCCACAGACATGTTCTCAAACAGCCTTTTCCTTTGTAAATAAACATGTAAATGTAAACAAAGAAGCCACAACTGCTTCAGGCGTTTGTCCACTCTCTCCTCACCTCTCCCTCAGGGCTGGTCAGGCCTCTGGATATCGTTAGGAGATTATGGCCTGAACTTTCACACTGACCACTGCTGACGGACAAGGAGAGTGGGTGTGGCTTGGAGAGAGAAGCACAGCGAACTCAGGCCGGAGCTGGCCCCTCCTCTTCTGCGGGGAGGAGCTGGCCCCTCCTCTTCTGCGGGGGCGGAGCTGACCCCTCCTCTTCTGCGGGGGCGGAGCTGGCCCCTCTTCTGCGGGGGCGGGTATTCTTCTATGGATGAGGCGGTGGCTGGAAGCCTAGGCTTAAGGCAGCCTATGAGGCCAGAAGCTGATGGTGGCAAGGCCCCCCGAAGGAAGGAGCCCAGGATACAGTGTCACCCCTGAAAGACAGCTGCTCCCATTCACAAACACACAGGCTGACTGGGTGTGACATGGATCTACAGTCAACAGCTGAAATGTTATGACCCTTAAGGTTGGACAAGAGGCTGAACAAAAGCCCGTGTTTCCACAGGCGTAAGAAGACTAGCAGAAAGCCCACGCCAGCGGCTCCAAGTCGCTGATCCTCAGCACCCAAACTATATCTGGCAATAATAAATATCTAAATAGGTTTTCACTTGAGAACGTATTATACCTCCTTGAAAAAGGATAAACATGACCTCATAAATGTCCACCTTCCGAACTAGCAATGGCTCACTTTCAAGACTGGTCACTTGAGGCTGCAAGAAAATCCTTCTAGTCCCAAAGCACTCAGCGGAAGAAAATCTTGAAAGCATCACAGAACAATAGAGTACTACAGAAATAAACAAACAACAGATGGTTTGAATTGGTGGTGGTGGTGGTGGAACTCTGAGGAAACTGGTTGAGAAACAAATGCGCTGCTTAAAAACACAGAAGAAACTCCTCAAAGCATATTAGGACACAAACCACAGAATAAGAAGCCATGCCTCTCGAAGATGGCTTATGAAACGGCAGAAGAGAGAACCACTTCCTTCCACCACAGTGAGCTCTCTTCTGGAGCTCAAGGCCGCAGCTCTGTCCACGGAAGGGGTGGGGGGGAGCCAAGAAACGGAAATGACCAGACAAGCTTACAGCGAGCTCATGTCCCAGTCTCTTCCACAGGGCCCGCAGCAGCCTAGGAGATCCTGGGTATCTGTGCTCCCCTTTGCTCAGACTCCTAAGAAAACGGGGACCCACTGTGAGGCAGACTTAGAGAGCCAGGGTCACTGGCAAATTGGATTCAGATTTTAAGCCACGGTCCATGAACATCCACAACTCCAGGAAAATATTGTCTGTTCTCTTTAAATAGTACTTTCTGTTTGTTTTGTTTTGTTTTGTTTTTTCGAGACAGGGTTTTTCTGTGTAGCCTTGGCTGTTCTGGACTCACTTTGTAGACCAGGCTGGCCTGCAACTCAAGGAGATCCACCTGCCTCTGCCTCCCAAGTGCTAGGATTATAGGCATGCACCTGGCTAAATAGTACTTTTATAAAAGACCAAGCTCAAGACAGTGGCGCACGCCTTTAATACCAGCACTCAGAAGGCAGAAGCAGGCTGGTAACTGTGAGTTCCAGGCCTCCTGGTCTACAAAGTGAGTCTAGGACAGCCAAGGATACACAGAGAAACCCTGTCTGGGGTTGTGGGGTGGTGGGGGAACAAGACCAAAAAACAGTTCAGAGCCAGGCTGCTCTATATGGTGAACATCTGGCCAGCCACAGGAGGGTTGTTTTTTGTTTTTGTTTTTTTAAGATACGGTTTCTCTTGTTGTCCTGGCTGTCCTGGATTTGCTTTGTAGACCAGGCTGACTTTGAACTCACAGAGATCCACCTTCTTCTGCCTCTCCAGTGTTTAATGGGATACACCACCATGCCTGGTTTAAAGATTTATTTATTTATTTTAGGTTTCTAGAGACAAGGCTTCTCCATGTAAGAGCCCTGGCTGTCTTGCACCACCATACCCGTATTTTTATGTACACTGGTGTTTTTCCAGCATGTATGTTTGTGTGAAGATGCCAAGCCCCTTGTATCTGGAGTTACAGACAGTTGTCAGCTACCATGTGGGTGCTGACACTTGAACCCAGGTCCTCTGGAAGAGCCACCTGTCCAGATACAAGCAGTTTTTAAATGTATCAAACAAATGAACAAACAAATAAGCCACACACCTAAGTTCCACAAACTTCACATTTTTACCAGTGAAACCCAAAGTTCAGGTTTACAGAGATGGTATTTTATAAGGCAAACCAAACAGTACTCAGGTAAAAGCTCTCCAGTTTCCAGAACTCTCTCCAATAATATGGCCCCCTTTTCAGCACTAGCTTCCAGCTTTGCTGGGACCCTGTTACAATGCTGTTTCTGTGACTCCTTCAGCTTTGATAATTAGCTAAAACTCAGGACGGTGCCATTTACAAATTTATGACAAAGGGCACAAATCAGATTCAGCTAAAAAAAAAAGTGCAGAGGAAGGTGTGGAGGGCTCAGTGTTAAGGTTCTGAGACTCTGACACAGTATATTTAACTAACCATGAAGCCTAAGCCTCAGGTTTTAATGGGTTTTCCTTGTGTAGGCATGATTGATTCACTGGTCCTATGCATGAATAACCTAGCCGTCCAGGCTCAGGCTGATTGGCTCTCTCTTGGATTCTCAACCCTCAATTCATAATGTTGGTCTCCTGGGTAGATCAGTCCACTCTGAAACTAACAGCCCAGGATAACAGGTCCATTAGCATAAACTAAGGTGTGGCACCCACCCTCAGGAACAAAGACACTCCTATACTCGGGAAATTCCAAAGATTGGGAGATTATTGCCCAGGACCAAGGACAAAGGGCAAGCAAATTAATCACTAAAGGACACTTTTGTTCCTCGCTTTGTCTTTTGTAGTTGCTAATCTCAGATAGTCTCTGTCATCTAGATATTTCTAAATTTTATGAAGTCACAAACATCTTTTTTTTAAACTAGCCTTTATTATATGTGTATTGGTGTTTTGCCTGCATGTAGGTCTATGTGACAGTGTCAGATCTTGAAGTTACAGAGAGTTGTGAGCGGCCACGTGGGTGCTGGGATTTGAACCCAGGTCCTCTGGAAGAGCAGTCAGTGCCATCTCTCCACTGAGTGGTCTCTCCAGCCCTTGTTTGTTTTGTTTTGTTTGTTTGTTTTTCTGGCCTTCAGCCCACAGATATCTGCCTGCTCTGCAACCTCTCACCATATCCTTCTTGTTTTGTTTTTAGAGCCAGTGTGTCATGTAGACCAGGCTGGCCTTGAATGTAGCTGAGTACAGATGCCCCTGAATTCCTGATCTTCTGCCGCCATCTCCTGAGTAGAGGATCAGAGCTGTGCAATCCACACTTGGCTCACAAGCATTCTCTTTATGGTAAACTAAGGCACAAGCCAAAAACCAGAAACCTACAAAGCATCATCTAAAAAAAAAAAACCATCCTAAAATTACGTTTGCTTCATCTATGAGATTTCCTCTTTAAAATGAGCTTCTGAAACATCCTCACCAGAGAGGGTGAAGATCACCAGGGCTGGTTTTCACTGGATTTCTTTTAACACATCATCATAACATCTTTTGCCTACAGTTCAGCTCCTGGGATGCCCTTGGTACTTGCTTGCACACTCACAGATCTTTTAAGAAAGACTAGCATTTGGTGTGAACCAATTTCTTCCCAAGGAGATGAGCTATAAAGAACACCGGATAATTCTAGAAAACTCTGGAGGCAGCTGGCTGCCTTCCAAGTGGAGGAGGAAAAATCCACAGACCAAGTTCAACAGTAAGTAGGAAGTAAAGGTGTGGCAAAGGGAATTCTATACAAAACCCGTTAGTAGAAGGTCATCCAAAATACATAAAAAAACTGCGAAAGCCTTATGTCATTCTAACTGCATACACACACACACACACACACACACACACACACACACACACACACACACGGTTTCTCTGTGTAGCATTAGCTCTACTGGAACTTGCTCTGCAGACCAAGCAGGCCTCGAACTCAAAGATCTGCCTGCCTTTGCTTCCCGTGCACATTGTCTCGAAAAACCAAACCCCCCCCCCAAAAAAAACTTAAGTATTTAAAAATATGGAACACTTTTAAGCATATGTTACATGCAGGTGTGAGGTGGGGGGTGGGTCTCAGTGCAAAGGTTACATCCTCAGACTTCTATTTAACTTAATAAATTTAATTGCTCTTACTTTGCACAAAAATCACAGAAATGGAATTCCTTCCAAGGTTGAGGCTAGATAACTTTCAGACCGCAGCAGGGCTCTTCCAGATGCTCTAAGGCCCCAGCTTTCTGTATCTTGGGGAAACTGAGGGGGCAGAGGGCAGCACAGGGCATTGACTAGGCTGACTGGCCACATACCTGGCACTTGGTAGGACTCCTTCATCTCCAGAATATCCCTGATGTAGAGCTTTGCAAAGGCTAGAAACACAGGATCCAAACCCCAGAAGAGGGACGGGGCCTCCTCTTCCATTGGACTGGATTCACACTGCATCAAGAGGCAAGGCTGCGGCCTCTGCTAAGCCTGGGACGCTCTGTTTCAGAGCCAAGGCTCTGTAAGAGACACAAAAATACGGTTTCAGGGTGCTTAATGTGGGTGAAGGTCATTCAGAAGCCTTTTTTTTTTTTTTGGTTTTTTTTTTTTTTTTTTTTGGTTTTTTGAGACAGGGTTTCTCTGTGTAGCCTTGGCCGTCCTGGACTCGCTTTGCAGACCAGGCTGGCCTTGAACTCACAGCGATCCGCCTGCCTCTGCTTCCCAAGTGCTGGGATTAAAGGCGTGTGCCACTACGCCCAGCCATTTAGAAGTCTTAAGAGAGTAAAACAGGGGGCTCAGGACCCTGTCAAGCGCTATGCCTTGAGGACAGAAAGGAGGTGCTCCTTATGTGGTGGCCCCTTCCCAGAAAATACCAACTCAGAGCCAGTAACACAGTAAATTTCCTTGTCAGACAGGGTCTCAGATAGCCCAGGTTGGCTACTGATCCTCCTGCCTCCTCCAGTACTGGGATTAGAGGTGTGCACCATACGCCTAGTTTATGCAGCGTTGAGGATGGAACACGGGGTTTCATGCACGCTAGGCAAGCCCTCTACCAACTGCGCTACAGCTCCTAAACACTAACTCTCCACACAGGCATACCCCAAAGGTGCTTTAACGAATGAGTCCGGAGACTAGTGGAGCCCCTGTGGCCGTGGACTTTGGGCCCTGGAGATGGATCTATCTGTGCTTCGATCTTTCTAGGAAAAGCGGAGGAAAAGAAAAGGAGACAAAATTTGAACAGTTTACAACCTCTCCCGGGAGAAGCAGTTGGCCAAAATTGCCCCAACAGTTCCGGTGGCGAGATGGTGGTGCGCACACTCCCGCCGGGGCATTTCCTTCCCGCCACCGGCGCCTAGCTTCCGCCAGCCCATCCCGCTGAGACCACGCCCCCGGTGCGTGCTTCACAGACCACGTCCACTACCACGCTCCGGCTCCGCCTGTGCGTCTTCCAGGTCCACGCCCAGCGCATGCGCAGGCTCTTCGGGGGGGGGGGGGCGCGGGGGTCTCGGCTAATCTCGGAGATTCCGGAGCCAGCCCGGGAATTCCTGACCCTCAAATCCCGCCTTTCGTGTCTCCTTTGTCACCCCGACTCCCTCAGACTGTTGCAAGAAATTGGGGCAAGATCAAACTTTTATTTATTTATTTTTTAATTAGGGCAGGAGATTGTCCTGACTTACAAAACCAACAACAAAATTAGGCAGTGGAGAATTTTACGTGTTTCTTCACAGCTGGTAAATGTAGCTCGCAGATCTAAACTTGAGGCCCGGACTGACTATGAGGTCTTGTCTCTAAGGGAAACCATCCCTACAAGACCAGAGTATATCTTGCCCTCTTTCCCTCATTTAAGAACTCTCTGAGAGACGTGCAATTTTGTAAACTACGGCCAGCTTGATGGAGCTCCGTCTCCAATGTTGCCACTGGTATAAATAAAGAAGCTGCATTACCACCTCGCCGGAAATGGTGAGAGTTCTTCCTAGCTCCTAAGTACTGTAACAAGACAAGGCGAGGGCAGGTCACTCACGCCAGAGGCAAAAGAGGCAGGTGGCCAAAGAGATCGTTGTTAAACTATCAGAGAAGGAGCTTAAAGGGCTGGAGTAGAAACTTGTGTCACTAGAACCATAGCATCCAGTTACCTCCCTGGCCGCAGAAGGAGCTCAAAACAAAACCAAACAGTGTCTCCCAGAGTCTATGGCACTGAACAGCTGGGTCTGTGGAGTTTAAGATCTACTTAAGTCAAAATCCCTCTTTAATAGAAGAGGTTCTCCCCCAAGGAAACAGCCAGTAGGATTGAGGCTTCCAGCTCACCTGTCAGGTAGAGACAGACAGGTTGGGTGACATTCTCCAGGACTGGACACATCTGCTCTGGGGTGGAACCCAAGAAGAAGATCACTCTAAGGTGTACTCAGAACCTGAGGTGTTTTCAAGAATGACTCTTAGGGCTCTCAGGGATAGAATGCTAGGACTCCAGTTTACTGCCAACCTGGGGGAGGGCCACACCCAGTGGCATAACTAGGAGGAGGCTCCCCTGATGTCATCTTTTACAATGAGGGGAGGACCCCTTAAAGGGGGGTGTGCCTCTTGATCTGAGCTCCAAAGCTGAGGCGTATGTGGTAAGGAGGCTGAAGATTAGATGTAGATTTCCAGATTGCAGAACCACATTGCGGGGTTTGGGGGGAGCTTTGTAAAGATCTCACAGCCTCCCAACACTGGAGAGCCTAGGCTCTCAGGCCTGCTTAGATACTCCAGAAATCATCAACCTCACAGTGCACCCCGACCCCCACCCCCACTCCCTGACACTCAAGGCAGACATCTTAGAAGTCAGTGCTAGGAACCCTTTCTTTTGGCTCCTTGGTGCGAAATAAGTTTTTCTTTCTTTCTTTCTTTCTTTCTTTCTTTTTGTTTTGTTTTGTTTTGGTTTATCGAGACAGGGTTTCTTTGTGTAGCCTTGGCTCTCATGGACTCACTTTGTAGACTAGGCTGACCTCGAACTCACAGAGATCCTCCAGCCTCTGCCTCCGAAGTGGGATTAGAGGAGTGTGCCACAACACCTGGTGAAATAACAGGTTTTATAGACTCTTTTTATTTATTTATTTATTTATTTATTTATTTATTTTGAGAAATCATATCATTCTTTCTTGACTGTTAAGATTCTAGCAAATTCTCCCAGAAAAATGAGTTTGAGCTATTTGTCTCAAATACCTCAAAGCTCAAATTAGTATGCTTTAATGCTTTACAAGTATAACAAGGTTTCCTCTACCTGCCAGTGATTTTTCTCTTTGAAGTTTATAATTGTTCAAGATTCTCTTCCTGGTCAAACCTTAGTCAGGCCCCTCGCTTCTGAGCTAGGCCCCAACCGTGGTCTATAAGGAGCTGAACAGACACCAACACAGTTTGTAACAGCCGCTCAGGGCCACATTCTAGTACCTCGCTCCCCTTGAAGGGCCTGAGAAAACTCCAGACTGCAGCAGGATTGTTTTTTTTTAGCTGACACCCAACTGCTGGGAGCCATAGCTGATACCCGACCGCCAGGGAGCCATCCCCTGGCCTCTGTGGGAGGTATGAGCCTAAATACCAAGGAGGACAGTTAGCAAACTCAGATTTGGTTCACAGGGGTGTAACTCCACCGCACACTTCCTTAATTCTTCACTTCCCTGACTGCTCAAGCCTCCCCTCCCCCACCCCATCTCCAGTCCTTAGCCCCTACTCCCTCATTTTCTCTTTAAAAAACCAAAAATCAAAAACCCCAGTCTCCACCAGGACTACAAGAAAAACCCTGTTGGGGGCAGATGGGCAGTCTGAATGAACCCCACCTTTTCTTCTTGTCAATAGCTACTGAATAGAATCTGTTTTCACTGTTCTAACTAATGTCTTGCTATGTTTATCTTTGATAGAATACAGGCTACTTGCCCTGAGGGCATCTTCTGAGGGGGGGCTCATTAAATGAGACAGTGCGGCATAGTAACAGCAAGAACAAATCGAGCACAGTACGTATGAACTCTTTGTAAAAATAGATTTTATTAATTTATCCCTATTACATCTCAATTGTTATCCCATCCCTTGTGTCCTCCCATCCCTCCCTCCCTTATTTGTACTCACTTCAGAGGTGGGATTCAAACTGGGTCTTTAAAACTGGAGGAGCTGAAAAAACAAAACAAAACAAAACAAAAAAACTAAAAGTTAAAAAAAAAAAGAAAAGAAAAGCCAGGTGGTGACACAGGCCTTTAATCCTAGCACTGGGGAGGCAGAGGCAGAGGCAGGCAGATTACTGTGAGTTCGAAGCCAGCCTGGTCTACAAAGCAAGTCTAGGACTGCCAAGATAACACAGAGAAACCCTGTCTCGAAAAACTTTTTTTTTTTTAAAAAAAAGGAGGAGCTGATCATTCCTGTATTTATGAAACTTATTTCCAAAGCTCCTGTCAAGCAGTGTCCTGGACACAGAATGAGGAAGAAAAGATGTGTGTGAGGGGCAGGGGGATGAGATGGCTTCTCATGGAGCTTCTGTTCTGTGAGAGAACACAATGGACAAAGGAAAATGAATAAAATAACAATTGCCACTGCTTAGAAGGACATAAGTGTTATGTGTGTGCATTGTGTGTAGGATCCATTTTCATTGGATGAGATGACCGAGATCTAGAGACCTACAGGATGAGGAGTCAGTGGCACCAAGCACTAAGAAAAGATCATTGGGGGTGGGGGTGGGGGAGGAGTAGTCAAGACAAGCGTGGACAGATGCCTGGGAGCACTGCAGCAAAGTACTTCCTTGTTCTAGGAACAGGAACAAGTGGAGGAGCACGGCCGCTGTGCAATAGGAGGTAGGGAGAAAGCAGGCCCAAATGAGCTGATAGGTCTTGAACAGCAAGGTGGGTTTGTGGGCAAGCCAACACAGCAGCCTGGCTACCGAAGGCAGTGAGACCAAGATTTGAGCAAGGTTCTGAAGTCGTGAGTAAGCTTCTGGCTTAACTCCCTGTAAACAATGGGAAGGTGTTGTTTTTTATTAGGGTGAGTTAAAATAGTGGGGCAATGCCGGGTGTGGTGGCGCACGCCTTTATTCCCAGCACTCGGGAGGCAGAGGCAGGCGGATCTCTGTGAGTTCGAAGCCAGCCTGATCTACAAAGCGAGTCCAGGACAGCCAGGACTACACAGAGAAACCTTGTCTCAGAAAAAACAAAACAAAACAAAAAACAGACAAACAAGAAAATAGCGGGGCAATTGAGAACCCAGCAGGTAAGGGTGTGCATCGGCACCAAGCCTGGCAACCTGAGGTCGATCTCCAGGACCCAAACAGAAGTCAGCCTTTGACTTACACACGCACGCCCACCCTCTCCTAAGTCAGTGAATGTGAAACAAACCAAACCCAACTCTTGAATTATAGGACTACCTGCCATATCTGACATACTACAAAAAAAAAAAAAATGTAAAAAGGGTTCTCTACCCAAGGCACTAAATCAATCCTAAAATTTGTATTTTAGGGATATCTGTCCATCAGTTGATGGTGAAGGAGCTAAAATATGCTATTTGGGGACCTATTTCAGTGGTCCTCATCTATGTCACCTGTTCTACCCTCTATGTAATTTTGCTCTGTGAGCTCTGATTTCTCTGTCTTTCTATCTCTCTGTCTCTGTCTCTCTCCCTCTCTTTCTCTCTCTCCCTCCCTTTCTCCATATTTCTAGCGTATATCCACTTTGGGAAAATGGCTTCTCTGAAGCCCTCCACCCTTTACTTTCTGTCCTGTGACTCACAGCCTTCTTTCAGAGCTGAGCTCCTTGAAGGAGTCCTGGCCGCTCCCTGTGCACACCTCCTGATGGTGGCTGTCCAGTTCACCCGCAACAACCTGACTCACTTTAAGCTTCAAACAACCCAGCCCAGCCCCCGACTCCACTGAAACTGCTCTCCTAATGTTAGCAATGATATCCACGTCCTCAGATGCAAAGGCGCTCTCCTCCTCATCCTCCATTGCAGTGGCTGTCTTGTTTTCCAGTGTTGGACAGTGAGCTCGCTCCTTATACTTTGACTTCCCGAGTGCATCCTTTCTGGTTTCCCCTGTATCACCGCGTCTCTTTGTACTCTTCTTGTCTCCTGTTTACCTCTTACAGGATCCAGCCTGGCTCACTCAAGCCTAGGACCCACCCAAGCCAATGTTCCAGTGACCCTCAACTTGCTCCATCCAGCCCAGACCTTGTCCTGAGTCCCACATGCCAATTTCCAGCAGACTCCCCTGGTACCTCAACCTCAGTCTTCCCAGGACTGTTCCTCACCCACAGTTGGCCTCCCTCCTCCTCCCTATAAAGGTGAATGCCAACCTCATCTGCCGATTTCCTAAGTCAGAAAACTGGAAGGCTTCAAGGGCAGCTCACCCTCTGTCACTCTGAGATGCAATTAGTCACCACCCTCTCAATTCTGCTTTTAAAGTGTGTTCTCTAACTTAGCTCCCTCCCTGTTCTTATTGTCAGAGCCTTAATCCAGGCTTTCACATCGATCGCCTGGATTGCTGACATCATCTTCTAACGAGCTCCTGTGCCTCCAGCCTGCCCTGCCTCCATGTCCTACAACACAGATGCTCTTCATAAAATGCAAATTAGACAGGTTAGTTCCTCATCTAAAAAATCTCTCAGTGGCTTTATGTGAATGGCAGATTCAAGTTTGGTGCTCTTCGCATTTCATGTCGGTCCCTCTCATCCTGATGGGGACTTCCATCTCTAGATTCGTCTCCCATGCCTGTGACACACTGCAGCTAGCATCCCCAAATGCTGAGCTGAGGAGAGTTTTTCTCAAGCTAATGAAGGAAATCGGGCTACATAAGTTTGGATTTAAATCCAGTAAGTGGGCTCAAACTCATTGCACACTGACTGAGAACATCTGAGAAAGGAGCAGAGTGGCTAAAGTCTGAACCCCAAAATAGCGCTTCAATGGATTCCATTAGGAGAACACACTGACAGCATCTGGAGCACACGGTTTCTAGAATGTATCACGCTGTCTTCTGCTCCTCCCCCTTCTGCCTGGGATGCCAATCACGTTGAGTTACACAAATAACTGTTTTATATGTGCAGGGGATACAGAAGAAAAAGTGTTAAATGCTTGGCATCTGGCAGGAATAGAGGCTCTCATGAGCCAACCACACAAACACGTGATCACAGTATGTCAGCCAGGGAATGTAATGGACTAGGGGTTCAAAGGAAAAGTCAAGGAAGCTTCAGCCCCCAGAAACCTAGAGCATGGCAGGGGTTGACTACCTCCCCTCTCCCAACCTGGCGCCACAAAGCAGGATCCCTCACCATCAAGAATTTATTACCCTGACAACTATTAGGCTTCACTCCTTGTTTGACCTTGTAAGGTCTTTTCTCAAGCCCCACAGGCCCTGAGTGTGCAGATCAAGCATCTGCATACTGGCCAATGGTGCACCCACACAAACCTTGTCCCAGAGCCCCTGGCCACCTCCCCAGGGGCATAAGTACCCCCTTTACCCCCAAATAAATGGAACCAGTTCTCTGAAGCTGTGTCAGGATGTGTTCTTTGCCTGCACATTCACCACCGACAAAGACCCTGTACTCACCCACACCAGGCTAAGAGCTAAGCGTCACTCTCTCCAGGGCAATGACCTGGCTACCCCGAGGGAGAAGCAGGCATAGGGCGGTATGTCAGAATGAAGAATGTATCTTGGCAGCATGGGGTAAGGACCTGAGTTATGTGATCAGGGGAGAGTAAACTCCGCCATGGCTTATTTACCTGGTCTATCACTAAGGCATGCCTCAGTTTCACCTCCCGTAGTTTGAGTGTAGTTGTTCAGTGTACAAACAGATATATCATCTTGGTATATTAACTCTCAGTGCTATGAAATGTCCCCTGTGTAGTTTCTAATGAGAGGACTTGTCCTAAAGCCCATTTTGGGGGATAGAGAGATGGCTTTAGTGGGTAAGAGTGCTAAATGCACAAGTGTGAGGACCAGAGTTCGAATCCTTGGCACTCATATAAAAGTTGGGCACAGCTGCAATAGCCCAAAACATTTTATGTTATGCATTGATATACCACAATTTTTTTTTTGAGACAGGGTTTCTCTGTGTAGCCTTGGCTGTCTTAGAACTGGCTCTGTAGACCAGGTTGGCCTCGAACTCAGAGATCTGCCTGCCTCTACCTCCCAAGTTCTGGGATTAAAGGCCTACTCACTATCACCCAGCTTGATATTCAGAATTGTAAACATTGAAAAGAACGTCAAGGATGAAAACATTAATGGAATTTTGGGGGTTTTGTTTTTTTTCTTCCTTGACTATTTGAGGCTTCGCCTTTGTCATGTACAACAGTAATTGTCTGGACTGGGGACAACTACATGACTGCCTCAGAAACACAAATAGTTATTGATATCCTTCAGCCAGGGGCAGACACAGCCCATGAGACAGAGCCCTGGAAAAACCTAACCAAAATGTCGTCATCACCCTGGATGTCATCTCTGTATGTGGATTTAGAACCCACTTTGGAGCTGGCAAGATAATCAGCTTTGGCATGGTTTAGGATTCCTTGAATTATGCCAAGAAAAATAAGGCCAAACATAGACTTGCAAGACATAGCTCTATAAAAAGAAAAAGAGTTTAGAAAACAGTGAAAAGGAGTCAAGAACAGGTTAAAGAAAGGTGGGGAGTTGGTGGGTAGTGGGCGGTGAGTGGGGTGTCTGCAAAGGCCCAGGGTGGTGCTGGCAGAAGTAAAGATTCTGCAGTGACTTGATCAGTGTTGACCATGCAAAATATTTTTTCTTTTTCTTTTTCTTTTTCGTTTTTGTTTGTTTGTTTGAGACATGGTTTTTCTGTATAGTCTTGGCTGTCCTGGACTTGCTTTGTAGAACAGGTTGGCCTCGAACCCGCAGAGATCCACCTGCCTCTGCCTCCCAAGCGCTTCACCATGCCTGGCTTCATGATGCTATCTTTATAACGTACAACAGCAGGCAGATGTGGCTCTGTGCTGTTGGAGGTCAAGGGAGTGGCTGCTCTTTGCAGGGTAAACTACATGGAAATGTGAAGGGGCCTTGTGCAGCTCCAGGATGCTTAATAATTCTTGTGTGACTCTATACTAGATTTTCCTTAGTTTTCTAAAGCTGCATTTGTTTGTTTCTTTACTGTGTGTGAATGTGGTGAGTGTGCACATGTGTTTGGAACCCTCACGCAAGAGTGCACATGTGGACGTCAGAGAACAACTTGCAGGGCGTCATCTGTCTCCTTTCACCATGTGAGTCTAGGGAATCGAATTTAGGTGGTCAGGCTCAGCAGCAACAGACATCCCCTGCTAAGCCAGCCCCCAGAGATACACTGTTTCAGTAAAATAGTTATTCAACTTATATCCATAGTGTTTGAAGTCAAATTTTAATTTATCTTTATTTTTTATGACTTATTTATGCGTTTGTCCATGCATTTGGGGTGCACTTGAGTGCAGTTCATGGGGAGGTCAGAAGCACAGGATCCCCCTCAGAGCCACCAGATGTGGCTGCTAGGACCTGAACTCTGGTCCTCTGGAAGAGTAGATCTGGCTCTTAACTGCTGAGCTGTCTCCCCAGCCCCTGAGACTGTATTTTAAGTTGAAAGAAAATAGAAAGTGAACTTGTTAAATGTGTAAGACCTCACATTTTGTGTTGCTGTCGCTGAGTGATGCAGACAGTTCCATGGTAACAGAACTCAAGAGAAGAGATGCAGGACCAGCCAACGTTTTTCTTTACTGTTTGACAGGTGCCCAGAGGCTCAGACTGCTGGGATGTCATAATCCTTAGCATCAAGTTAGACGACAGAATAGAATTTTGCTTCCCTTATCAGTTTATAATTCTCCCAAGGACTGCTTTCAGTCAAAGAAAAAATTAACTCCCAACTGCTGCTAGAGACAGCACATTCCAGAGCTTAATTAATGAAGTGCTCAGGGGAGATTGAGCTACTATTACGATAACACCTCTAGGAACAATTGGCTGGGTGATGTTATTTGCAGTAGTGTTTAGTGTTATATTAGCCTGATGGGGAACAGCTGCTCTGGCCCTGATGATTAAAGTAGGAAGCGTGTGTGTGTGTGTGTGTGTGTGTGTGTGTGTGTGTGTGTGTGTGTGTGTGTGTATAAAGCAGGAGACTTTACAGAACATGACTAGTGAGGCTGGCCCCTACCTAGAGACTGCACTCGTCCTGTCTGTATTTCGTTGCCATTGTCTTCCTCCTCATCTTCCTCGTCTTCCTTCTCCTCTGCCTCCTTCTTTTGTTTTTTTGAGACAGGGTTTCTCTGCATAATAGAGCCCTAGCTGTCCTGGACTGGCTTTGTGGCCTCAAATTTACAGAGCTCTGCCTGCCTCTGACTCCGGAGTGCTGGGCTTAAAGACATGGACCACCATGGCCGGTGTTTGTATTTCTTTATATGCATGGATTTTTACCAGGCCCTAACCAAGCCCTGCTCCCAGTTAGACCACTACAGCTAATGCTGGCTCTTTCCCAGAGCACCCCAGCTGCTGAAAGCTTCTCACACTTCAGGGCCCACTCTTGGCTGCTTATGCTATGTATGGATGTGGACCTGGAATGTGGACCCTAATTCCATAACAAACCATGTAAAAATATTTTTTTTCTATATTCTGACATCATGAGGGATGATAGGACACATTTTAATGACAAAAAGTTGTCTAGTGGCTGGAAAGATTGTTCAGTGTTTAAGAGTGCTTCCTGCTCTTGTAAAGAACCCAGGTTTGGTTCTCAGCCCCACATCAAGTGGCTCATAAACACTTATAACTTTAGTTTCAGGGTATCTAACGCACTCTGGCCTCCATGAATACTTGCACACGTAGGTGCACACAAACTCGTGTAGGCACATAATATGCATAAATTAGTAAATAACTATTTTAATAATTGTCCAAAGAGCAGTGGATTTATGTGGCTTCTACTATTCCTTCCACTTTTCAGTGTTTTGAAAATTCCTTTGTTTGCAGGGTCATTGGGTGATATACTCTTTTTTTTCTTCCTTCCTTCCTTTTTTCCTTTCTCTCTCTCTCTCTCTTTTCTTTCTTTCTTTCTTTATTTTTTGAGACAGGGTCTCTCTGTGTAGCCTTGGCTGTCCTAGACTCACTTTGTAGTCCAGGCTGGCCTCGAACTCAAAGCGATTCGCCTGCCTCTGCCTCCCAAGTGCTGGGATTAAAGGCGTGCGCCACCACGCCCGGCTTCTTCCTTTCTTTCTTGAGACAGAGTCTCGCTGTATAGCCCTGGCTGACCTGGAACTCACAATGTAGACTGGGATGGCCTGGAACTTGTAGAGATCTGCCTGTCTCTGCTTCCCAAGTGCTGGCATTAAAAGCATGCGCCACCATAGCAGCTTGTTTCTAAGTTGTCTAATTTGATCTTTTATGTGCTTAGACCTAGGTCTTATTTGGACAGCTTCTACTATTTTATGCCAAGGACTCAGCTTAAGAGGCATTAATAGTTCAGCTCAATGCCTCACTCAAGATGACATGTCAAATATACTTACAGATATTCTAGCAGCCTTCTGTAGTGAAATTACTCTTTCCTCTTCACTGGTGCCCCAGTATCATAGCTACCAATATAGAATCTACTGAGATAGAACCACTGTTACCAGGAACCTAACAACTGGGATACTGTAGTACAGTATTTTCAGGCTAGACTCCTGGTGTAACTGAACAGCCCATTGTACTGAGGACAGTTGGTTTGGTATCTCCATGTCCAAAGCTAGTTCTCAGCCCTGGCTGCTCCCATCCGCCTTAGCCAGATAACATACCAGTTGCTGTGGTATGTTACCCACACCTCCATTCAGAGCCATAGTTAATATCTACGACCTTTTCTGGGTCTCCAGCCTCACCCATCGCTGTGGCCCGCGTCTGACGGCAGTAACCACTCACCGCACTCCTAACTTGGGACGTCTCCAGAGTGCCTTGCTCTTGGCCTCTGTTTCTGCAGCTCTTCAGTTTAGCTTCTCCTTCTGACCCTCCATGCTTCCTCCACTCCCTGGGCAAGCCTCGGTGTCTGAGAATCCGGTCTGAGAACCTGACCTAAAGCTGGCAGACAGGGCACTGGAGGAAGGGAGTGGGGTGGGGATGGACATGTTGAGGTGCAGGGTGGTATCAGCTCAAGGACAGTGAAATGGAATGGCAGTCACTGAGGAAGCAACGCATGGGCGAGAGACAGAGAACTGTTAGAGTGGTGAGTCACCAGCTGAAGGCTGAGTGCAGAGCAAAAGAGCTTCTTCTGCAGTCCAAGTCCAGATCTCTGAGGAGGACACCCTGAACCGAGATGACAAAGAACCAAAAGGCAGGGTAAATCTTGTGTTTACACTTCATTGTACTTGTGTTATTTAAAAAAAAAACAAACCCACCTTCTGGTCTACAAACCAAGTCCAGGACAGTCAAGGCTACACAGAGAAACCCTGTCTCAAAAACAAAAACAAAAACAAAAAAAACCACCACAACCAACAACAACAAAAACCACTCACCTTTTATGTTATCGTTTTGTCTTATTTTGGGGCATGGTTTCATGTAGGCCAGACTGACCTCGAACTCACTATGTAGCTGAGGCTGGCCTTGAATTCCTTATCCTCTGACTGCACCTCTGGAGTGCTGAGACTCTAAGTACACATCATCCTACCCAGTTGTCCTCCCTTCACAAGCTCTTCTGGACATTAATTTATTGTCTTAATTGTTATTTGTCAGCATGAACTCATGGGTATTCAGTTTTCCCGGCTCTGACCACTGGGAACTGTGCTCAAGTGTGGTCCTGGTCTTGAACCTAGGACCTTGCACACTCTAGGAAAATTCTCTACCAGAGATATGTTCCCATCTCTTTGCTGGAAGCATTTTCACGTGATTCTTGGGTTCCTTTGTTATACTCCGTTGTTTTATAATTTTTATGCCTTTCCTTTACCTTCTGCCATTGCAAGAGATTTCAAGTTTGTTAGCTCATTCTTCAGGAAGTCCCAGTTCCTTTCATTGGAAAAAAACGGGCATGGAAATCACAATCTGGCCACAGGTGTGTTTGCTGCTGCTGCGATGTTACTGCTTCTGGGGCCCTCAATAGGCAGAGCTAAGAAATGCATGATGCACGCACTCATGTATGAATGTATGTGTGCAGATATGTGTACTAACTTGCATGCACACACTTTCCTGTTTTTTTCCCCTTCTCTCTCCTTCCCTTCCTTTTCTTCTCTGCCTCTCCCCATCCCTTCCTTTCTTTTCTCTTCCTTTTATTCTAGTGCTAGGGACCTAAGCCAGAGTCTTGGTAGGTAAACTCTCTACCACTGAGCTTCATCCCCGGCCAAAGTCCTCTTAATTTAACACCAACAGAGAGTTTCCTTTCTCCCTCTTCCTTAGTCTCTGCTCTCACCGGCCCAGACTGGCATTCCCTAACCCACCCTGCTCTGAGCTGGAATCTGTAAAAGCTTCTATTTGCTTTCACAACACATTTTATCCTTTTTTTTGGGGGGGGGGGGTTGGTTTTTTGAGACAGGGTTTCTCTGTGCAGCCTTGGCTGTCCTAGACTTGCTTCGTAGACCAGGCTGGCCTCGAACTCACAATGAGCGATCCGCCTGCCTCTGCCTCCCGAGTGCTGGGATTAAAGGTGTGCGCCACCACACCCAGCCATTTTATCCTTCTTCATGATGCTTATACATCTGCCAGGTAGTCACTGACGTTCTTGCTTCATTAACGCTCGCTTCCCAAACAGGGCCATGAGCTCATGAGGCCAGAGAACAAGTCTGTTTTGATGGTCACTGTGTCCTCAACTCTGATTTGTTGTTGTTGTTGTTGAATAAGTGAATGAACAAGATTGTGGATCAGTGATGAGGCGTAGCTGCCCCGACCTGCGGGGTTCCACTAAAACTCGGGAGGGAGGTCACCTGTGGAGAATGCAAGACACAAAGAAGGAGAGCAAGTCTGATTGATCAAACTCTCAAACTGTATTAGTCAGGCAGCAGGTTTTATAGTTCAGAAGGCAGGGAAGCATATTGCTATAGCAACCCAGTTGCAGGCTTTTCTCAAAACACAGGGAATTGCAGGCAGGGTCATAATGTCCTGCCACACAGGGTATCTTGCTTTGTCTTCATCTAGCTTTAGTCTAACTGCTGACTCACAACAGGGTCGCTCCATCCCTATCTGTCCTTAGCTGCTGACTCACAACAGGGTCGCTCCATCCCAATCTGTCTTTAGTCTAACTGCTGATTCACAACAGGGTCAGGTAGTTTCTGGTGAAAGGTAAGCTCTGGGAAAGACAGAGACTTAAAGGTGCAGACTTGGACAAGATGTCTGAACATTGGCCATATGGCCTGTTGCCCCCAACATATAGCTGTGTATACAGTGGCAATTCACACCAAGGAGTGGTAAGTACGGAAACTATTAGAAACAATGGCATCTTGGCTAAAGAGTCTAGAAAATATGGTAGGTATTTTTGACTACTGACCTTCATCAATTTGACATATTTTGAGAATTATCAGCCTACATGCTGAGTTAAGGAGGCACAAGACTGTTATTAGCAAGCTGACCTTGGTGTAGATGAGCAAAGAACTTCTATTTAAAGTCATGAGGTCTAGGTTGGAGAGATGGCTCAGCCATTAAAGGCTAGGCTCACAACCAAAAATATAAAGTCATGAGGTCCACAAGGACTGTTATTTTAGACACCCCTCCCCAGAGCAAGCTGAGCCTGACTCAGGTGGAGTTCACAGCAAAGTTTAACTTCAGGCATTTCCTGAAATAACTCCACAGAAGGTCAGCTCTCACACAGAAGCTGACATAGAGGTTGTAGTCTCCCATATTTTGCAACTCTCTGGGGACCACAACCCACTTCCCCCTCCCCCACTCTGTGCAGAAATGTTCAGTGACTTATGCAACCTGGTTATAATGGTCACTCTGTACACAAATTGCTTCATGTTCCATAGGACAATTTATTTATGTGTC
Source organism: Acomys minous (assembly GCF_964271855.1). NCBI lineage: Eukaryota > Metazoa > Chordata > Mammalia > Rodentia > Muridae > Acomys > Acomys minous. The sequence goes on along the minus strand of NC_140484.1, from coordinate 13,277,376 downwards.
TGTCTTTTTTGCTATTTGACCATGCCCTTTCTCATTGGCAGGAATATAACACAGATTCAGTAAATACATCTGGGATAACCTGGATTCAATACCAGGACTTTATTTTTTTTTTAAAGTATTTGTGTGTGGGGATGTGTGTGGGTGTATGCGGCCCACATTTGTGTGAGTGTGTGTAGGTAAGAGAACAATTTTGGGTAGTCAGTCCACTTCTACCATGTAGGTTCTAGGTATCAGAGTAGGAGATCATCAGAGTTGGTGGTAAGTGCCTTTGCTCACTGAGCAATTTTTCACCTGCCTGGTTCTTTCTTAAATTCCAAAGTAAATTTTATTTTTCCCGTGTTGTGTTACTTACTTTTCTATTGCTGATAAAAAATACTACGAGCAAAGCAACTTACAGACAAAAGAGTTTATTGTAGTTTACAGTTCTAGAGTGATGAGTCCATCCAGCTGGGAGGGAACACAGTGGGCAGTGGGAGCAGGAAGCTGAGCGATCACATCTTCATCCACACACAGGAGGGACAGAGAACCATCTGGCTGTGTGTTGAGGCCATAAGCTCTCATAACCTATCCCCTGTGATACATTTCCTGCAGCAAAGGCTGCCGCTCACTGGGGACCAAGTACTAAAATACATGAGTTTAAGGGGGGAATTTCTGATTCAAACTACCACATGTATGTACTCTGCAAACTCTTCAAGAGAAACAAGTAACTTCACATTGAAAAATATAGATGATTCCTTTAAGAAATCTTTTAGTCTCACCAGGTAGTTCCAGCACTCAGGACACAGGCAGGTGGATCTCTGTGAGTTTGAGACCAGCCTGGTCTACAGAGCTAGTTCCAGGACAGCCAGGGCTACACAGAGAGACCCTGTCTTAAAAATCCAAATAAACAAACAAATAAATAATCTTTTAGTCTCAAGAATGATCAGATTTTGATGGTAGAAACCAAATTTGTATATTATCAGGACTAACAGGCTTAAGTGAAGGGTTTCTACTTATATGGGCCATTTTACCCTCCAGTCCCTTTGCTGTGGCCTTAACCCTTCCAGTGAGAGGGTTCACAGAGGCAGTTTGATTTCTCAGTTAGCCCAGACCTAAGATAGGGCATTTAATTTCTTTTCTTTTCTTTTTTTTTTTTTTTAAGATTTATTTTATTATTATGTATACAGTGCTCTGCCTGCATGTACACCTGCAGGCCAGAAGAAGGCATCAGATCACATTACAGATGGCTGTGAGCCACCATGTAGTTGCTGGGAATTGAACTCAGGACCTCTGGAAGAGCAGTTAATGCCTTAACCTCTGAGCCACCTCTGCAGCCCCAATCTCTTTTTTCATTTACTTCTCTTTTGGAACAGTGTCAGAAATCCAGGCATGCGTGGTGGTGCCAGTTTGTGATTTCAGTACTTGGCAGGTGGAGGCTGGAAGATCAGGAGTTCAAGGCCATCCTCTGCCATATAGTCAAGTCAAGGCTTTTCTTAGCTACATGAGACCCTGTCCCAAATAAAATAAAATAAAATAAAATAAAATAAAATAAAGATTAATAAAATTAGCACCTATCTTCCACTTAGTCTTAAGCTATTTTAATGTTTTGTTGAGTATGGCAGAAAAAGTGCTGCATTCATTAAATCCTATTTTCCTTCCCTGGAAACTAGAAGGCTGAACATCAGCAGGGCATTGCGGTGGTGCACACCTTTAATTCCAGCACTTGGGAGTCAGGGGCAGGCAGGTCTCTGAGTTCAAGGCCAGGCCTGGTCTACAGAGTGTGTTCCAGGACACCCAGGGCTACACAGAGAAACCCTGTTGTGGCCAGTGTTTGCTACTTTGTGGGTTCTTTCACCCTTCTTCACCCCTTTATCCCTTAACACCAGATGTGTGTGTGTGTGTGTGTGTGTGTGTGTGTGTGTGTGTGTGTGTGAGAGAGAGAGAGAGAGAGAGAAAAGGGTAGAGAGGAAAGGCAAGAGATCCTTGAATAAAGCCAGGGCTAGGAAAAGGGGTGATGTTATTATTAGAGTACTTCCTGTAGAACTCCTTGGGGACAAGTTTGATCTTTGCTGTTAGGATATCTCATTTCAGTCCAGGCGTGGTGGCACACACCTTTAATCCCAGTAGTCGGGAGGCAGAGGCAGACAGATCACTGTGAGTTCCAGGCCAGCCTGGTCTACAAAGCAAGTCCAGGACAGCCAAGGCTACACAGAGAGACACTGTCTTGAAAAACAAAACAACAACAAAAAAAAAAAAAAAAAAAAAGGATATATAATTTTCTTCTTCTTGTTTCCTCTTTACACATGTCTTCTTAACAAACTGCAACCAACAGCAACCAATAACCCTCCAGGCCTCCTGTGACCCTAGCATTTTATTTATTTATTAATTTATTTATTTTTGGTTTTTCGAGACAGGGTTTCTCGGTGTAGCCTTAGCTGTCCTGGACTCGCTTTGTAGACCAGGCTGGCCTCGAACTCACAACAATCCACGTGCTGCCTCTGCCTCCCGAGTGCTGCTGGAATTAAAGGCATGCGCCACCACGTCCGGCCCAAGAGCTTCTTACTGTACATTTTATTTTCATTTTTATGTCTTGTTATCACAATGTCAACACCAGAAAGCCAACAATGAGCCAGGCACAGTGGGCACACACCTGTAGTTCCAGCACTTGGGAGGTGCAAGCAGGGGATGGGAGTTCGAGACCACCTTCAGCTATGTGACTAAGTAAGGTCTGGGTGAGCCTGGGTGCATGAGACCCTGTCTCAGTCATGCTTCCTCACACCCAAGAGATGAACAAAGGCCAAACTGCTTGCTATGCAGGTCCCCAGCCACTGAGCTCCACTCCCAGGCTCATCCTGGAATTTTGAGGGAATACTTTTTATTCTTTGGAGGCCAGTGCTTTTATTAGTCACACTTGCTGTAGATACTTCCTTCAAATACTGGCTATGTTTCTGCTTTGTTTAATTGTTTAACAGAAGTTTAAACTGGCCAACTTTGTTCTTAGCTTCTGTGTAAGAAGACTTTTTTTTTTTAAGAAGACTTTCTTATTTCCAGGTCATAAAGGTATTCTCTTCTATTTTCTTTTGAATGTTTGGAAGACCTTTTAAGCTTTTACTTCAATTGTACTAGCATGGGGGTGGGTAAAAAAAGACTCCCCCGTGAACTTGCCAATATCAAGAGAAAAAATTTTACTAGCTCATTCGTTATATTGATAGTAAAGCAACTTTGCAAATACCAATGATTCATTTACGCTGGGGTTTCTTTACAACAACGGTTCTCAGCCTTCCTAATACTGCAACCACTTAATACAATTCCTCATGTTGTGGTGACTCCCAACCATAAAGCTATTTTTTGTTGCTACTTCGTAATTACAATTTTGCTCCTGTTATGGACCATAATGTAAGTATCTGATACGTAAGATATCTGATATGCCACTCCTGTAAAAGGGTCATTTGACACCTCCTTGGGGGTCATGACCCATCCGTTGAGAACCGCTACTTTACTTACTCTCTCATCTGTCCCATCGGGTTAATTGCTTGCCCCGACCCTGTGTCGTTGGCTGTAAGTCTTGATATGTGGATGCATCCCTCATCTTGATCCTCAGTAATGTCCTTTACTGACACTGACTCTTTGTATTTCAACAGAACTTGAGGTTGAGCTTGGCAACTTCTCCAAATAACAGAGCGAGAATTTCAGTTGAAATTGCGTTTGTATCTCTTGTTACTGTGGTTGCAAATGAATGGCTTTTCTGCTATTACATATTTATGTCAGTGAAGTACATGGATATTGATTTTATGTCTAGAAATATTGTTGGTCCCTCCTTGATTGTGTCTCTGGAACTCTTTGAGTTTGTAGATCATCTATATTTGTAGTCTTTGGATTTTCCCTCATTCCTTCATACTGTGTGAAAGTGGTGAGTCTTCTTTTTGACTTTAAGTATTTTTTTCCATGTTATTTCCTGCTCAATGTCTGTTGGCTATTGAATTTTACTCTATTGTTTTTTTTTTTTGTTTGTTTGTTTGTTTTTTCGAGACAGAGTCTCTCTGTGTAGCCTTGGCTGTCCTGGACTCACTTTGTAGACCAGGCTGGCCTCGAACTCACAGCGATCCGCCTGCCTCTGCCTCCCGAGTGCTGGGATTAAAGGCGTGCGCCACCACGCCTGGCCCTGAATTTTACTCTATTGTTAATAGCTGTATTTAAGCAAGAAAGCATATTCAAGCCTTCAACTGTAATATGTGTATATTGCTACCCATATCACTTAGCCAGACTATTATGAAGGTTTTGTTTGTTTGTTTCCAGACAGAGTTTCTCTGTGTAGCACTGTGTTAGAACTCACCCTGCAGACCAGGTTGACCTGGAACTCAGATTCTCCTTAGTCTGCCTCCCGAGTGCTGGGATTAAGGCGTGAACCATCATTGCCCCATGACCATTATGAAACGCCATACAGGAAATACCTTCTCAATTCAAACCTTAGTTGGTATGTAGGCATGTGTGCTTGTGCACTTGTTTTCTGTTGTGTTTCCTCCTAGAATATTTCCTAAAAGACAATTGGTATGAGACAAATAAATGTTGGATGCTCATGAAGAAAGAATTAATATAAAGAAGTGCTTTACGTAGTATAGTATTTTCTCACATTGTAATAAAAATAACAACACTGAGGGGTGCACACTGACATTCCCTGTTTTGTCTGTTAGTGGCAAAACCCACCACATGATCTCAGAACTTTACTTCTGAGGTTCAACTGTCAACCCCAGAATCCATTTCCCTCGGTGTTCTAGGCAGCTATTTTCAATCTACTGCAATTGGCAAAGGAACAATGACTTATTTACCAAGTCACGGTAGGCTTGGCTAAAATTTAATAGTATTTAATTGCTAGCTGATTTGGCATTTGATATTGTTATGAGAGAGACATTTAGGAACCGAGGGCTTCATACTGCCAAAGGTATACCTACAGGATATCCACAGCGCAGCTCGGCCTAATTGTCTGCTCTTTTTATTTCTTTGTAAGCTGAAAACACAGTGATAGCTATGTAAAAAGCAGCAGCAGACCCACACGGATGCCTTTTCGTTATTAGTAAAGTGCTTTGTTCATGAGTTTATCTTTCTTATTATGTGACTGGCTGGAAATGAGGACTCCCAGCCCGATTTCAATTAGTGGATTAAAGGGCTTTATTTCCAAAAAAAAACTCTTCCAGGGAAGTCTGCTAATCTTTTATTTCTGACAGCTAGAAATCGAGGTGAGTCATAAATGAAAATAAATGAGCCCTGAGTTTACAAAGCAATGGGAAAATCTCATCAGGCGACTTTGAGCATCATGCGACTCTGAGCATCCTGCGACTTTGAGCATCCTGCGACTTTGAGCATCCTGCTGTTTCTCATACTGTACATGCTGCTTTCACAGCTTTCCGTGTTATCAGTCTATGATTTCATGTGCAGAGGGACTTTGGCTTGTTTCTTTTCTCAAACACTTCGGGCTGCTATTCCCCTCCCTCCCACAGGGCCACAAACTCTGCCAATTCTTGCCCTAGAACACAAAACATGGAGAGATTAAAGACGGAAATGTAAGGCCTACGTGCCACTACAAGGATGTGCTCATTTGTCGAAAACTGAGTGAGCAAGAAAACTTAGAATTGTGCAACAAGCCACGAACGCCTCCCCCCCCCCCCAAAAAAAAAGCCTCCGGGTCTTTTGGCGCACTGAAGCCTGTCATTCCCACGCTGGCGCCTTGGAGGAGATGGATGTGCTCCAACTTCGCACTCACGCTGGGGAGCTTTTAGGGAATGTGTCATAGCATAAAATAAAAAAAATAAGATCAGATGCTATATTCTCCACCAACTCCCACTGCCAAAATCAAGCTTTGAGGCTCTTATAAAATGTCAAAGCCAGTACTTTGCAGTGAAGGGCATACATCATTATTTTGTTCTAATCTGCAACCACCTGACAGGCCTAAGAAACAAGCACAGCCAGGCACCAGAGTCCCAAATACTGTAAAGTCATTGTTGACTTTCCGTATTGATTCTGCCTGTTCAGAAGCAATCCAACAAGGAAATGTGCGTGATATCAGATAGAAGAAAAGGGCATTTAAAGCTGTTGAGGATCCGTGCACCCATACAAAACATTGAGCAAGTGAGTTAAGGTCTGTAAGCTTCAACTCCCCCTTCTGTATGTTAGAAGCAATATAAAAACATAGTAATACATATATCTGATAGCATTATGGCAACAAATGAGATAATCTATGTAAAGTATACAACACAGCGCGTGGCAAGAAAGTGTGCATAGTTTTGTAGACACACGTTGCTACTGATATTCTAAAGCAAGGCTCGGTGAATGTGTGCTGGCCGTTTTCAGGTGTTTTATGGTGCATGCTACTTTCTGTTGCTTTGACAGTATTTTTCCATTTTCTCCCCTCTGGAAGAAGATGCAGGCATACATCCCCTTCAATACTGTCAGCTCATACTGGCCTGAAGAGGGACCAGCGAGGGCAGTCGGGGCAGTATTAACGAAACGGATAGAGGTGCCTGTACTGTGTCAGCCCCCGGTGAATCTCAGCTCTCTAGCCCTTTGCAACATGAGTTCACTGTTCTGATAATAAACCGAGTCTAATTTTTCACCTGTAGAGTCTGGGTTGTCTGTGTGACAGCCTTTGGCTCAGCAGACAGAAACGATGTTATGTGGATTGTAGAATTTAAACTTTAAAAGGTCTTACAGCTAACGTCTTCACCATCGTAAAACTCTTGAGATGCTTCAAGCAGTGAGGCAGCCAGTCTCCACTATAGATAGCATGGGCCCCATGGACACCCTGCTACCCCTACCTCACGTGTTAAGGATGCCATCCCTAGCTCTGGGTAGGTGGTCAGATGACCAGAGCCTCAGGGGTGACTCCAGGAGTGGCCGAGGAGCTCTGACAGCCAACGGATAGAACTTATAATGTAACGTCAATGTTTTAAGATTCCACACTGGGATATTTGTTCCGCTGCCTCCCTAGCTGCCAATGCCACGTCACAGGTCTTGTGAGTCTAGTTGAGAAGACTTCCCAGGATGAGCAGGGCTGGCTTAATAGGAAACACGTGACTTGAATTTAGCGCTAAAGATAGGACCAAAAGTCATATGAAGGTGAGAGTGTTAAAGGCCTGTCCAGGAAATCTTGGTGGCAAAGGGCAGGAATGGTATTTGAACTGTCTCTGGGAGAAGTGTTCAGAAGGTTTAATTCAAGCGGAGGCGTTAGTTACTGATCCCTTGGCGGACCCAGCAGATATCTACAGAGTATCTGTGGGTGCCAGAAACTCTGCCAGCTCAGAAAATACTGTTATACCAACGGCAAAGAGTCCATTTTTAAGAAATAAATAATCTCGTGTGCAGGCGGCAAACAGCCAGAGCAATACTTAAGATGATCAAAGTTTGTGGCTGAGTACGAAGTCTAGAAAAGTGGGTGAACGGCAAAGCTGGGGAAGCCTTGAAAGCTGAGGTTTCCCGCTGTGATTCAGAGAGAGCAGTGACACCTCCTTTTTATATGATGTGTTCCTTGAAGCAACAATGGGAAAGACAAAGTAGCCAGGTACGGTGGCAAGTGCTTGAAGTCCCAGCTACTTAGGAAGCTGAGGTAAGCGGATCTCTGTGAGTTCAAGGCCAACCTGTTCTACATAATGGGAGCCTGTCTCAAAAACAAAACAACAAAATCAAGAAAGGAAGCGAGGAAAAAAAAAAAAAAAAGAAAGAACGAAAGAAAGAAAGAAAGGGAGAAATAAAGTACTAAAATACTCATACTTACTTGTAGTTGAAGAAACACAATTTAGGGCCTGAAGCTCTACAGCAGCCACATACAGACACTTGTCATGAAAGCTGAACAGAGTTGTCTGGCCAAGGGGGTAACTTGGGTGGAAACAGAGTTCTGAACGGCAGATCCCATGCTCTGCCATGACTGTTTTATTTAGAAGGTTACAGCACTCCAGGATAAAGGAAAGATTTTAAAAATTCTTTCACTTAGACATTTTACATACAAAGTCACCATAGGTTTATGGGGAACCTGAAAGGTAATATTTTCTATCTGCTACTGATAAAGATAAAAAACGTTTTGTTATGTCTAAAGCTGGCAAGGATACAAAGAAAGAGGCATTCTTCCCCCCCACCCAGACAGGGTTTCTCTGTGTAGCCTTGACTGTCCTGGACTCACTTTGTAGACCAGGCTGACCTCAAACTCACAGTGAGTGCATTGGCTTTGGCAGTCTTTGGAATTCAAGTTTGCACTGGTTTTTTGAGGGAGATTATTTGACAATATTTTTTTAAGTTAAATTCTCATAGCTTTTTGTAGTGAGAATTTTGTAATTTGGTTTCTTTAAACACATACACATAACACACACACACACACACACACACAGAGAGAGAGAGAGAGAGAGAGAGAGAGAGAGAGAGAGAGAGAGAGAGAGAGAAATAATCTGGGGGTGGTGTTACATGTCTTTAATCTCAGCACTCAGGAAGCAGAGAAAGGTAGCTCTCTGTGAATTTTGAGGCCAGCCTGGTCTATAAAATGAGTCCAGGACAGCCAAGAGGGCACAGAGAAACCCTGTCTCAAAAAACCAAACAGGGAAGAGGAGGATGAAGAAGAAGAGGAGGGAAAAAGGCAATGCCAGAAGCAGCACAGAAATGGGACTGTTTTTGTTTTAATCCCAGGTGTGGGGATAAGAGGTCGCTTTGCAGCAGGTGACTTTGATTTGCCTTGTGCTCTGGCAGGGGCTCCATTTTACCAGCTGCAGATAGTTTCTGCAAGTGTGTGACCTTTGGAATTCTGGGAACTTTTCAGAGGATATATAAATGCTAAAGCAGCTGTAAGTGGGTTGTGGCTGGTTGCTGGTTGGATGCTGTCGGTTGCAGTTTGTTAAGTAGTCGGAAACAACAAGAAGAAATTAAATGTCCTGATGGTGAAGATCACACTTAGCCCAAGGAGCTGGGTGTCCCTAATCAGCACCCCACCCTCTCTCTAGCCTTTATTCTCTCCTATCTAGTATTAGGGGGTTGAAAGGGTAGAAGAAAAGGGTGGAAGAGAGAAAGGAACCCACACAGGCTACAGCTTTTGTTCCAAGAATTCTAGATTCGACTATGAATTAGTCCTGTGGCTATATATTATACAAATAGACAAAGAGTGTTTGAGGATTAGTTCTTAAAAATTAGTGTTTGTGAATGGAAAAATCCAAACACTACTGATATATTTGTGTAGGAAAGACTAGTTAAAGTTATGGTATATGTAATTATGGTACAGTGGACTGATTTGGGGCTGTGTGGAATATCTGTATGCTAACAGGAAAAGCTACACATGCAGAATGCATTGATTAGAAACCAATCCCATACTCGGGCAACTTACCTACAGTTAATTAATTTGGGTCAACTTGGCTGGATTAAGAAACCCTAGTGCTGAGACCAGCCTGGTCTACAAAGCGAGCCCAGGACAGCCAAGGCTACACAGACTAACCCTGTCTCTAAAAACAAAACAAAACAAAACAAAAAAAAGAAACAAACAAACAAAAAAGAAACCCTAATGCATCGATGAAAGTGTTTCCAGTGGGGCTGGGGACACCCCTATCCGGAATGCAGGAGATGCCATCCCCCAGCCTGAGATCCTGGACTGAATACAAAGGGAAAGAGGAAATAGTAAGTTAAATGCCAACATTCTCCCGTTAACGCTGCCTGGTCCACTGAGGCTGGAGCGAGTAGCCGCATGCCTTCCACACCACAGCAGGTTGTTGCTCCTTAAATCACTAGCGAAATGGGCTCTTCCTCCCTTAGCATGTTTGGTGACAGTGATAAACCAATACAGCTCTTGTTTATATAAAAAGCAGTGCACAGGCAGAGAGGGAGTCCATAGGAAGGTGGGGGCGGGGCGTGCAGTAAGGAAGAGGCAAGGATAGGCAAAGGTTTCTGTAGATGCAGATTTATGTAGGACGTTCATGAGAAATGGCTTCCTGGGGAGCAGGGTTCTGCCACTCACTAAAAGTTGAGGAAGGAGTGGGCTGTTGGGTGTTGGTGAAGTGTTACCGGGTTCCATATCTGGGGAAGGGGAAGGGGAGACGCTGGATTAGGCAGGGACTGTGGAACAGTCTCCACACAGGCAGGCCTCAGCAAACCCCACACAGAGCCCCAGGTCTGGGCAGGCCCTTGGGAGTTGTTTCAAGCCCACTTCTGCAGCAAGCCCCACCCCTCCTTTGGGTCAGTGACTATTTAAATTTGTCGTAAACTGTCTCACAGCTTTCAGAACCATTAAATACAGCTAAGAATAGTGCTGGGATTTGGCCTTGCTTTTACTTGGCTCTGGCTATCCATACAAAAGTATGTCCAACTGACCAATGTCATTTAATTGCTAGCCTTGGGCTAGGAGGGTAGCTTGGTAGCAGGGCACTTGCCTACCATAGGCAAGGTCCTAGGTTCAATCCCCAGTACTGACGGAAAACTCTGCAGTCTTTTCATGAACTCAATTTGCATTAAGACAATTTTAAAAAGGCCACAATATCACTTGTATCAGAAATTTCACTGTGTTTTGTTCCCATTATCTTTGTGTGTTCTGTTTTTAAAGTCTGCTTCCATTCGTTGTTAAAAAATTCTCGGTAAAAGGGTTCAAAATCTGCTGGCTAATTTGCCTCAAACTCTTGGGAATTAAGGGGCTATTGCATTGTTCCTCACAGAAAACCCTTATTCTATTAAAGACCACTGTCTAGCTGACGCGAGGAACCATACCACCCTCGTGCTTTATATTAATAATTGAGCTGGCTCGCTTTGCCAGCTCAACAAAGGGGCGAGGGGTTTGAAAATGACCCAGCTGGGTGGCTCTGCAGGAGTGTACCACGTCGTGAATGAGTTTATCTGGAGGATCTGCAGACTATCAAAACAGAATGGAACACAGCCTCCCTTTGGGAAAGCAAGTCCCACAGCGTGAGAGGAAGACAAAGGAAAGGGAACAAGGGCTGCTAGAGCTGCCGGTTTGGGCGGGATTGGTTCTGGTGCTGGCTGGCGGCAACCCTCATCCTCTAAGAAGTCCCTAATCCTTGTTGTTATGTGAACCAGCGAACATCCGAAACACACACGAGATTAGAATTAGGACGATCTCATTTTGTTTTGTTTTGTTTTGTTTTTTTTGAGACAGGGTTTTTCTGTGTAGCCCTGACTGTCCTGGATTCACTTTGCAGACCAGGCTGGCCTCGAACTCACAGAGACCCCGCCTGCGTCTGCCCCCCACCCCCCAAGTGCTGGGATTACTGGCATGCGCCATTGTGCCCAGATAGGATAGTTTCTTGAGTAAAGCAGAACCACTCAGTGGAAGTACAGGACTTGCAAAGAGATTCACTAACTCACATTCTGTGAGACTCAGGGAATTCTGATCAGAAGAGAACAGTCTACACAGCAGCGGACTGTCAATGCTAGTTAAAGTTATGGGAACTAATAAGGTGCCTTCTGTATTTTAGGAAAGATCTCAATAGGAGGACGGCTGTGTGGAGGGGTAAAAGGTTGTTGCTGTTGGTTAGGCCCAGAAGCAGAAAATTTCTCTTCAAGCTGTTTTCCATAGCACTTTAGCTCATACCAAGAAAAAAACATGTCTATTTTATTTGTCCATTTCAAAGCAGAGTGATGGCCATACTGAATACGGTGCTGCTTTTTTAACTGTAAGCCCAGCATTTAGGAAGCTGAGGTAGGAAGATTATGAGCTCAAGGCCAGCCTGAGCTACAGAGACAGAACCTGCTTCAAAACAGAACAAACACACACCAACCACCACCAACACAAAGATGTTAATGAGGAAGATAGGGTGACAGAACCCATTAGGTCAGACCTGTCAGTGGCCGGTCAACCAGATACAAGATTGTCTTGTCTTTTGTTTTGTTTGTTTGTTTTTTGTTTTTTAAGTCAAAGTTTCTCTGTGTAGTCCTGGCTGTCCTGGACTCACTTTGTAGACCAGGCTGGCCTCGAACTCATAGTGATCCACCTGCCTCTGTCTCCCCAGTGCTGGGATTAAAGGCATGGCCACTGTGCCCAGCTTCAGACACAAGATTGTAATGACTGCCATTTACTGGTTGATAAGACACAGTGTTAGAAAGTGTTTTTCGGTTTCACTGAGGTATAACTGACACAGAAAGTCACACAGACTTGAGATGTAGCGTTTAATGTCTTGACACCCGTGAATCTGTCACCACAGTCAGCGAAGATACATGTCACCCCAAGGCTCCCATGCTCCTTGGTAAAGTCTCCATCTTCCCCACTCTCTTCTCTAGGAAAAAACAGTCTCTGATTTTTCTCACTGTTTTAGCCAGAGTTTCCATTGCTATGAAGCGACACCATAAGCATGGCAACTCTTATAAAGGACAACATTTGCTGGGCGCGTTGGCGTGTAACCCTGCAATCCCAGAACTCAGGGAGGCAGAGGCAGGCTGATCGCTGTGAGTTTGTGGCCAGCCTAGTCCAGGACAGCCTAGGCTACAGAGAGAAGCCCTGCCTCGAAAAACTAAAAAGAGGAAAGAAAAAGAAAAACCCAAACCCCCCAAATCCATAAATAAATAAACAAATGGAAAATATTTAATTGGGGCTGGCTTACAGTTCAGAGGTTTAGTCCGTTATCATCGTGCTGGGAAGCATGGCAGTGTGCAGGCAGACATGGTGCTGGAGGAGCCAAGAATTCTGTATCTTGATCCAAAGGCAGCCAGGAGGAGACTGGCTTTCTCAGACGGCCAGGGCCTCTCATTCCACACTGGGCACAGCATGAGCATAGGCAACCTCAAAGCCCACCCCACAGTGACACACTTACTCCAAGACCACACCCACTCCAGCAAGGCCACGCCTACTCCAGCAAGGCCACACCTCCTAGTAGTGCCACTCCCTGAAAGGCATTCAAACACATGAGGCCCAAACCTATTCAAAACACCACATTCACTGACGTTTGTATTTTAGTCTCCATTTCCTGTATAATTGGGCTAGACTGTTTTAGGGAGGAGGGCCCGCCTTTTTTCATTCTCTATAATTCTTTTGAGGTTCATTTATATTATTGTGTGTACTCCTTTGTATTGCTAAGTGGTGCTCCTTTTTATGAGCATGTCTTTCTGTTGTTTTTGTTTTTATTTTTCAAGACAGGGTCTTGTAAGACTGAGACCTCTAGAGAGATTTCTAGTCTATTTCCGGAGTCCCCACTGAGAGACGGAATCCGTTGTCGATGCAAACATATAGGAATTTATTGAGCCGATGCGACGGGGTCTGTGAAGCTCTTTTGAGCTGGAGACCCTGAGAAGCAGAGGCATGGGGCTTTTACAGGTTTTAGACAAAGAAATGAGTTTTACAGTATATGATTGGTTGAAGCAGTCATGGGGGCGTTAGGAACTTTCTTAGTTGGGAGGGAAATCCCAGCACTCAGGGAGGCAGAGGCAGGCAGATTGCTGTGAGTTCCAGGCCAGTCTGGTCTACAAAGACAGTCCAGGATAGCTTAGGCTATACAGAAAAACCTTATCTAAAAAAAAAAAAAAAAAGAAAGAAAGTGGAGGGTAATTGAGGAAGACACCTGATATTAACCTCTGACCTACACATGCCAAGATGTTCATGTGCACACACACACTCATATGCATGCACAAAACAGACAAAAAAGAAAAAGAAACTATAAAGGCTATAAAGGTAAGGTATATGTGTGAGAATTATTTTAGGCTGTCTCTTTTTAAAAATCTCATTGAAAAGCAAACACAGGTGGCCGGACATGGTGGTGCACGCCTTTAATCCCAGCACTTGGGAGGCAGAGGCAGGTGGATCACTGTGAGTTCGAGGCCAACCTGGTCTACAAAGTGAGTCAAGGCTACACAGAGAAACCCTGTCTTGAAAAACCATAAAGAAAAAAAGAAAAACGAGAGGAAAAACAATCAGAGACTGGCACACACCTTTAGTCCCATCTCTTGGGAGGCAGAGGCAGGCACTGAAGACTTTTTAAAAGACTATTTTTAAAGTTATGCTACAGACAGACCGGCCGTAGTGGTGCACGCCTTTAATCCGAGCACTCAGGAGGCAGAGGCAGGCCTGGTCTACAAATTGAGTTCAGGACAGCCTGGGCTACACAGAGAAACCCTGTCTCGGAAAAAAAAAAGTTATGCTACAGATCGATAGGATTTCAAGTCAGTCTGGTGTTTGGCGTATCCGACTGACTGCTAGAAGGCTGTAATGTCCAGGTGGGCGGAGCGAGGCGAGACTTCCGCCTTTGAAGTAGAGAATTAGTAAGCAGGGTCGTTAAGTGAAAGGGAGTAAGACAGAATTTGACGAATCAAAACTTGGGAACAGAGGAAGATTTCCCATATTTATAGACAACCTGAAAAGGCATGACACGGGACACCTAGAAAGCGGATATGACAGGAACAAGACATCCGGGATGTCCCGTGAAACCTAGGCCAGGATTAACACAATGCTGTTAACACCAGAAAAACGTGACTGTCTGGGTCAACACAGACTGCCGGGAATGCAGCTTGATAAATACACTCAGGCTGGATTTCAGTCTACCCGGGCCCCTCCACTGTGCGCTTCTGCGAGGCACGCGGAAGCCAAACAAATACTGATTTCACAAGCTGAAGAAGAATCCAGAAACCAGAATTCTAACACAGCTGGTTGTGGGGCACGAGGGGTGTGTGTGTGTGTTAGAACCTGCATACTTTGGGCACAAAGGTTCAAAGAGAAAAAGCCTCGCCCAGTTGTCAGGTACAGGTCACCGTGGGTCAGACCTGGGGGGAAGTCAAGGCACTGCAGGCACCAGGGGGAAGGGGAGGATGGAAGACTGAGCTAGAGGAGCGTGCTTCACCTGGAAACTCAGTTCTCCAGAGGTGAGTGAGGATTGGGAGCTCAGTGTAATCCTTGGCTACACAGCAAGTCAGAGGCCAATCTGTGTTACAGGAGACCATCTCGGAAACAAAAGTAAAAGTGAACGGAGCAGGACACGTTGAAGGCAGGTTCCAGCAAGAAGGCCTGAGAGGCTAGGAAGGCGTGACCCCAAGGCACCCAGGCGTGCATCTGTGCCTTAGCCTTCACGAAAGCTATGCTTGGACCCTGTGGTTTCTATCCCCAAGTCCTGTGTGTCCCGTGAACATGACTTTAAAATTTAATAGTTTATGTTTTTGAGAATTTCAGAGTTCACGTGTCTGCTGGTTGGCTTCACCTCCCACTCTTCCCCCTAATTCCTCTCAGATCTACCCCACCCCCACACCTCCTCCCATCGTCCTGTTCTCTTCTTAAAACCCACGGATGCCAATTTAGGCTCACAGGTGTGGCGGATAAATATGCTTGGGGGACAATATAGAGGAACTGAAGGTAGGAAAATTAAGACCAATCCTCCAGCTGGTTTTGGGATAGTAACAAGAATAGTCAGCCTAACGCAACTCCGGTTTTGTTTTGTTTTGTTTTTCTTTTTTCTTTCTTTCTTTCTTTCTTTCTTTCTTTCTTTTCTTTCTTTTTTTTTTTTTTGTGAGACAGGATTTCTCTGTGTAGCCTTAGCTGTCCTGGACTCACTTTGTAGACGAGGCTGGCCTCCCAACTCACAGCAACCCACCTGCCTCTGCCTTCTGAGTGCTGGGATTAAAGGTGTGTGCCACCATTTCCCAGCCTGTTTTTTTTTTTCAAGACAGGGTATCTCTGTGTAGCCTTGGCTGTCCTGGACTCCCTTTGTAGACCAGGCTAGCCTCGAACTCACAGTGATCTGCCTGCCTCGGCCTCCCAAGTGCTGGGATTAAAGGCATGCGCCACCACGCCTGGCCTAAAACAACTCTGATACTGTACTTACTTGAATATTTTCCTATGAATCTTTGTGTGTGTGTGTGTGTGTGTGTGTGTGTGTGTGTGTGTGTATGGCCATGCATGCACACAGGAATGTAAAGGTCCAAGGAACTTCAGGTGTCTTCATCAATCACCCTCCACCATTTTTTGAGACAGGCTTGCAAACTGAACCTGAGTTCACCGATTCAGCTAGACTAGTTGGCTAGCAAACACCACACGGCCTCTTGTCTCTGCTTCCCTACCTGTGGGATGACATACATGCACCACCTTACCTGCAGGATGACATACATGCGTCACCTTACCTGCGGGATGATGACATACGTGTGCCACCTTACCTGCGGGATGATGACATATGTGTGCCACCTTACCTGCAGGATGATGACATACATGCACCACCTTACCTGCAGGATGACATACATGCGTCACCTTACCTGCGGGATGATGACATATGTGTGCCACCTTACCTGCGGTATGATGACATACGTGTGCCACCTTACCTGCAGGATGATGACATACGTGTGCCACCTTACCTGCAGGATGATGACATTCATGCGCCACCTTACCTGCGGGATGATGACATACATGTGCCACCTTACCTGCGGGATGATGACATACGTGTGCCACCTTACCTGCGGGATGATGACATTCATGCGCCACCTTACCTGCGGGATGATGACATACGTGTGCCACCTTACCTGCGGGATGATGACATACAGGTGCCACCTTACCCAGTTTTTTATATGCAGCTGAGAACCCAAACCCAGGACCTCACGCTTGCCAGCCAGCACTCTAACTGAAGAACTTTGCCAACTAAGCCCTCTCCTCAGCTTCTTTTTGCTGAGTCTTTAAGACAGAGGACAGTTCTCTGTAGGACAACATTTATCCATAAAAAAAAATGGGTGGAAGTCTTAAAAGCTCCTTGAGCAAGGGTACAACTTTTTTAAAAGCTTGCACAACTGTGTACCCCCTCCCCTATACCCCACAACTGTGTACCCCCTCCCCTATACCCCAGGGCTGGGGATTTAGCCCAGAGAGGCATGGAACTTACTAGTATATACTTAGGGACTTGGGAGACACCTGATGTGGGTGCTGGGAACACAACTCAGGTCCTCTACAAGAGCAGCAAGTGCTTTTTAACTGATGAGCCATCTCTCCAGCACCTAGGGTTCTTTTACACCAAGCTGGCCTTGAACTCAAGAGATCCACCTGCCTTGGCCTCTGGAGTGCAGGGATTAAAGGCCTGTGCCATCACCACCCAGCTCCTAGGATTCCTTTAAAAATGTTTTTAACTTGCCAAGCAAATGGATGTAGGAACTTTTTTTTTTTTTTTTTTTTTGGTCTCTTTTGATTTTGAATGACTCCTAGGATACTGTCTGGCATACTAGGAAAAATTGATGACCATCTGCTAGGTGAATAAATGAATAAATGGTAGCAATTTGAACTGGTCAATTTTGAAATAGATACTTTTTAGTCAATTGGATCCTTAATCAGAAATCATTTGACTCCTTATAATTAGTGACGTCCATTCTATGGACTTGGCATTGATACAAAGTATATTTGCCTCTAACAGGAAGCCATCTTGGCTAACTGCTTCACATGAAACATAAAATATGTACCGCTGAGATAGAAAAGAGTATGATTTCCCAGACACACAGGCACTGTCTGTGACTTTGTTGAGAGCCTAGCGTTAACACAGCTCAAACTGTGCTTTGTAATGGCTGTGGCAGTTTTGTGAATCACGGCTGCACAGGAGGTGCCGGGTCAGAGGCAACTAGACCAGAAAAGGAAGAGTGTATTGTAGCAGGGAGGACTTAGCAAGCTCTTTTTCCACACCAGTGTGTGTGACAGAACTTTGCCCAGAGAGATGTGCACAGGACCACTCAACCCAGAACAGGATCCCACAGACCAAATTATAGACACCACCAAGTCTAACTTGATGAACCAATGAAATTTTGGGGGTTACTTACAGGAATAGGAGTGAGGGGTTCTTTACAGGAACAGAAATGACTTAAAACACACACACACACACACACACACACACACACACACACACAACCAAAACAGCTGTATTGCCAAAGCCCAGCTGCCGCATGGGTGACAGGTCACACGGGCAGGGACCTGGAGCACACTGCACAGCCTGAGGGCAGATCTGTGGTTAGAGGGTGCCCTCCCAGGTACCTCAGTTGGTCTAAACTTCTCCCAGGCAGCTTCAGCGCTCTGTGGCTGACTTTCAGCTTTTGTTGCTTGCATAAAAGGGGTTTGAGTTGTTTACCTTCTGGTTCATGGAGCATCCCTGAAGGATGGAATGAATTCATCATCTAGCAGGAAACTGTTTACACATGTAGAAACTTGAACACCTCTTTTGGAAGATAGCCACTAATAGTCTTTGAAAACCTGCCCCCTCTTCCCTCAGGATCCAAGGCAGGCTTTGCCCATCTCACTATGTAAATTTCTTTTCTTTTCTTTCTTTCTTTCTTTCTTTCTTTTTTTTCTGAGACAGAGTTTCTCTGTGTAGCCGTGACTGTCCTGGGCTCACTTTGTAGACCAGGTTGGCCTGGAACTCACAGCCATCTATCTGCCTGCCTCTGCCTGCCAAGTGCTAGGATTAAAGGTGTGTGCCACCACTGTCCAGCTGTAAATTTCTTAAGAGTTATCCCAAAACTACTTTTCAAGGGAGATGGGATTCTCCTTCTTGAAACTTATCACTGCACTTATTCACTGGCCGGTCATAATTGTGCCAGAAAAACGAACACTGTAGGCTCAATTTTCTTATCACTTATAGTTTATTATGAACTTATTAAACCAGCCTGCCTCCCTAACAATCCGACTCACCCAAACAAACCAAAAAGGATATTAAAGAACATTACAATGAAACCTTAAGGATATCAGTCCCTGGTGTAGTCAGGAGGGTTTCAGCACACCAGCAAAGTCGCTGCTGGAACCGGGAGCAGCAGCTGGAACCTCACTGGAACCTCACGCCTCAGCTGGAGTCCAAAGCCTTGAAGCTTTCCCTGAAGCAGTTCTCTTTAGCAGCCTCTTGAAGTGCAGGGATGAACAGCCAAAAAACCAAGTCCCAACCAAAATGCCTCCTCTCCTGTTTTGGGCTCATATATATATATCCTCTCAGTCTGCTCAAGGGTGTTTTTTTCACCAAGCTTCCCCACAAAGTAGTTTGACCTCTACGTGGAAAAACATCCTGCTTTCTTACATCTAAGTGGTAAACATCCCTCCCACACTTGGGATCAAAACAGAAACAAGTTTATCTCCCTTTCAGAACTCTATTGCCTTACTAACAAATAAAGCGATCAGGCATTGGAGTAGGATGGAGATAGAATTGAATGCTCACCAAAGCCCTCGGAGAGCATCTGGTCATTTGATGTGATGACTGCTCCAAAGATCTGACCTTAGCAGGGACTCTGCCCTGTCACTCTGAGTTGTTTCAGCTCCTTGAAGCCTTGTATGCTAAAGGTGCAACTTGCATGCAAGCCTCAAGAGAGGAGGGGCCCGAGCCTGCCCGGTGGCTCATAGCAGCTTAGCGATATAGGACAGGTACTTTAAAACTAGGTTTATTAGGTATGCATGGTCCTGCATGCCACTACATTTTTGTTTTGTTTTGTTTTGGCACATTTCTTCCATTCTAGTCCTTGGGAGGTAGAGGCAGGAGGATCTCTGTGATTTGAGGACTGTCTGGTCTACATAGTGAGTTCCAGGCTAGCCAGGGCTACATAGTAAGTAAGGCCCTGCTTCCAAAATAATTTTAAAAATTAATTCTTTTTTGTTTGTTTCTTTGTTTTTGTTTTAGACAGGATTTCTCTGTGTAGCCTTGGTTATCCTGGACTCACTTTGTAGACCAGGCTGGCCTGGAACTCACACCGATCCACCTGCCTCTGGCTCCCAAGTGCTGGGATAAAATTAATTCTTTGATCATTTTCATGCCAAACTTCTTCCCAACTGTGTACTCCCTCCTCTTGACCTTTGTATGACTTTGAGGACAAATAGTTTGGAGAGGATGATTGAACTGTCACACTTAACATATATCTTTTAGAACACAGAACAAATACACTACATAAAAATGAGAGCATTGGCCGAGTGGTGGTGGCACATGCCTTTAATCCCAGCACTTGGGAGGCAGAGGCAGGCGGATCTTTTTGAGTTCAAAGCCAGCCTGGTCTACAAAGTGAGTCTAGAACAGCCAAGGCTACACAGAGAAACCATGTCTTTGGAAAAAAAGAAAGAAAGAAAAGAGCAGTGGAGTCTGGAGAGATGGCTCCGCACTTACTGTTCTTGTAAAAGATCCAGATTCCATTCCCAGCACCCACACGGTGGCTCATAACCATCCATATATAATGGTTGGTTCCAGGTGATCAGATGATCTCTTCTGATCTACAGAGACTAGGCATAGCACACATATGGTGCACACACATACATGCAGGTAAAATAAAATAAATCTTAAAAAACAAACAAACAAACAAAAAACCTACTACAAACTCCTTCCCTCTCTTCTTTCCTCCGTCCTTCTCCTTTTGTTGATGTTGCTTGAGTTGATCCAGAACCTCACTGTGCCAGGGAAATGCTCTACCACTGAGGTACACACTCAGCTTCAAGCATTTTTTACCAGCCAGTGGCTTCTACTCCTGGCTTACACCCACGTAGCCACTGTCAGAATAAAGGAAACTCAATATTGAGCATCTAGGTAACTTAAAGTTCAGAAGGTGTTCAGGATTTTTTTTTAAATTTCATTTATTTGCATTGGTGTTTTGCCTGCATGTATGTCTGTGAGAGGGTGTTGCATCCTCTGGAACTGGAGTTACAGACAGTTGTGAGCTGCCATGTGGGTGCCTGGAATTGAACTCAGGACCTCTGGAAGAACAGCAAATGCTCTTAACCACTGGGCCATATCTCTAGCCCCGATGGGGTGTTTTTAAAGCATAGCTTGAATGTTACTTATGATCCAATTGTGTCCTTACTGCTTTCATTTTCTTTTTTTTTTTTCCAGGGCTTTAATGTGTTACGCTTTCTCGCTTTCTCGTTGCACTGCCAGATGTTCATGATTCATTTTAGCAGAAGTGACTGGGAAAGAGAGTGGGTGGGTGTGTAACCATTCCCTGTGATGCAGAGCGCTGCATGGGAACGGAGGGGTCTGAGGACAGTTTTAGAATCCTTTTTAGAAACTAAGGAAAGCCTAATGCAGGTGACTGTTTACTTCTCTTTCTCTTTTACAAGAGGGAAATTGACCACATTTCTCATTTGGAGTCTTCCGAACGAACGACACACACATCTATTTCAGGAGGATGATTGTCATCACTGCAGGTATCTTCCGTAAAATACTTGTCAAATTCCTTTACAAAAATACAATACCCAAAGATAGAAAAATGTATTTATACCACTGAGTACATCAAAGGAATTTGCCACCTCTGTAATGTACACAGTAGCATTTAAAGAACGGACTGGTAAACTGACTGTCTAAATTAGAATCGTGGAAGTGGAAAGGAACGAATGTGTGCTTTCTTTTACTATATATGTATGTATTTTTCATTCTAATACATTCATTCAACAAAAACTTATGGGACAGGAAGACACTGGGCTAGACTTAGGAGTACAAGGTTCAGAGTGGTAGCCTAGTCTCCATTCTCAAAGTGCTTTCAGTCTGAATGAAAACAAATATGCACCCTCACATATGTGCACAGACTCAATGCTCCCATGAAAACACCCACACACAACTCTATTCACACATATACATATGCTCATACTATATATATGTATCTATGCATATATATACTCCTCACTACACATACGCAGTTTTAAATACTCATACGTATGTGCATATAAGCACATAAAACAAAATAACCACATATACACACTCACAAGCTTACATGCTTGGGAGCCTACGAAGTTGAGGTGGTGAGTGGAGCGTGTTTCTGTAAGATGAGAAAGGGAGGAGAAAACAAACTGAACAACAGTCAGAGAAAGTTATTACAAAAGCTTAGTGAGGCCAGGGGGTGTACCTTCATGGAGGCATTGCATGTAAGATAGCTAGGGTTCTCAAGACCTGCACTCAAATACAGATTGCCATTATTATCCATGAGACACAAGCAAGGAACCGAGCGCTGTTTCGGTTTCCCTGCCGTTCACACAGGGATTATTATAGTAACTACTTCTCAGCTTTGGTATGAGGTTAAAACGAGGTGATGTACACAAACAACTTAGCAAGTGCCAGCTGTGTAGTGCGCGCTCCTGTATGCTGTGTCGTGTCGTCGTCGTTTTCTTCTTCTTCTTCTTCTTCTTCTTCTTCTTCTTCTTCTTCTTCTTCTTCTTCTTCTTCTTCTTCTTCTTCTTCATCTCCCGAGATTGGGTTTCTCTGTGTAGCCCTGGCTGTCCTGGACTCACTCTGTAGACCAGGCTGGCCTCCAACTCACAGTGATCCACCTGCCTCTGCCTCCCAAGTGCTGAGATTAAAGGTTGTGCCGCCGCCACCACCACCTGGGGATATGAGATAATTTTTAAAATAGGAAATACAAGTGGCTAAAACACATCTGAAAAGTCACAATCTTACCAATGATTTGAGAGTTGCAAATTAAATGAGAAGTTATTTTGGAGTGTCACCTGGCAAAGATTAAAAGAAGTATATACAGGACATTGGTGTGCTGTTGATGGTGTATGTAACTGGCACACACATACATTGTTGATAGAAGTATAAGTTGGAATAAGCCAACTTTTCAAAGCTTGTTTGGCAGTATAAGCCAAAAAAAATTAATATGGTTTTGGTGTTATCAATCCTACTTCTTGGATTGCCTTTTAAGGAAACACACAAAGATACTTGTACCTGCATACTCACTGTGGTAGTGTTTATGATGTCAAAACACTGGAAACCACCTGAATGCCTACCAATAAAGAAATGCTTCAATGAATTATGGCCTGAGTAGACAGCGGGACCCTAGCCAGCCACTAGAAAGGCTTGAGAGACTGTTAATGCCAGTGTTGAGAGATGATGCATTTAAAGTTCTTAGTGTTCTCTCTTAGTGAGCACTCACTATATGCTAAGTGTCTGTTTAAAAGTTACTTAATTTTATTTTTTCTTTTATCAAAAATATATTTTTTCTTTTTGTTCGTTTGGTATTTTGAGACAGAGTTTCTCAAACAGGGCATGGTGGCGCATGTCTTTAATCCCAGCACTCGGGAGGCAGAGGCAGGTGGATCATTGTGAGTACGAGGTCAGCCTGGTCTACAAAGGGAGTCCAGGACAGTGAAGGCTACACAGAGAAACCCTGTCTCAAAAAACCAAACCAAACCAAACAAACAAACCAAACAAACAAACCAAACAAAACAAAAAAGAAAAAAGAAAAGAAAAGAAAAAAGACAGAGTTTCCCTATGTAGCTTTGGCTGTCCTGGACTTGCTTTGCAGACCAGGCTGGCTTCGAACTCACAGATATCCTTCTGCCTCTGCCTCCCTGAGTGATGGGATTACAGGAGTACGCCACCACACTCAGCTATGTATGTACGTATGTATGTATATTTTTTCTTACATAATATATCCTGATTACAGTTTTCCCTCCCTCTACTCCTCCCACCCCCTCCCTACCTTTCTCCTACCCTGACTCATCTCCTTTCTGTTTTTCATTAGAAAACAAACAGGTGGTGAAGGGTGGTGGTGTATAATCCCAGTACTTGGGAGGCAGAGGCAGGTGGATCGCTGTGAGTTCGAGGCCTGGTCTACAAAGCAAGTCCAGGACAGCCAAGGCTACACAGAAAAACCCTGTCTTGAAAAACAAAAACAAAAACAAACAAACAAAAAAAGAAAACAAACAAGCTTCTATGACACAATGATAAGATAAAATATAATACAATAAGATAAAACAAAAACTGGCACTTGGAGTCAGACAAAACAAACAGAAGGAAAAGAGCCCAAGAGAAGGCACAAAAATCAGAGATCCTCTCATTTGCACACTCAGAATCCCATAAAAAAAAATGCTAAACTGGAAATTATATACACAGAGAAGCTGTAGAGTAAAAAGAGAGAAGAAAAAGTATAAATAAATTAAAATAAAATAAGCCAACTGTGATGGCACATGCCTTTTGTCCCAGCACTCAAGAGGCAGAGGCAGGTGGATTTTTGTGAATTCCCAGGTCCAGCCTGGTCTACAGAGTGAGTTCTAGGACAGCCAGGGCTACACAGAGAAACTCTAACTTGAAAAACCCAAAACAAACAAATAAGGTAAAATTACCCCTAAAACAAAACAAAAACAAAAACAAACAAAAAACAAACCTCTAAATTTGCCGTTGATGCCCTTTTCTGTTGGCTGTCTACTGATGGGCATGCAGCCTTTCCCCTAAGAATAGGTCATTTCCCCAGTGAGTCTTCCTTGGAGGTAACCAGATTTCCATTTGCAAGTACGGGCAGTCATCAGTTAGAGAGCTTCTAGGTTACGGATGGGCGTCATGTGTCCAGTTCTCCTTTCAGGTCTTAGACCCCAACTGGTGCAAACCCGTGCAGGCCCTGTGTGTGCTGCCTCAGTCTCTGTGAGTTCACACGTGTGACAGCCCTGTTATATTTAGAAGGCCTCGATTCCTTGGTGTCCTTCATGCCCTCTTGCTCTTCTCTTGGGTTCCCTGAGCCCCAAGGAGAGGAATTTGAGGGAGATGCCATGTTTATGGCTGAGTGTTTCAAGTTCTTTCTCTGCGTAATGTCTGGCTGCGGCTCTCTGTATTTGTTCCCAGCTGCTGCAGGAGGAAGCAAGCTTCTCTGATGACAGCTGAGCACGGCACTGATCAATGAGTACAGCAGATTGTCATTAGGAGTCATTTTATTGTTACATTTTTTTCCTCCCCTAAATGTCTATTTTTTAATGATCCTCTTATTATCAGAGGGACTTACTAGGTAATTTGTGATGGTAGTACTACATTTAGTTACTCAGTGAAGTTGTCTTTTGGGTAAATAGGGTCCTAAATTGTATATTGAATGAACACTTGTCGCTGGTTAAAATTTACCTTTAAAGTTCTAAGAATTCAGGAAAGGGGCTGGAGAGATGGCTCAGTGGTTAAGAGTATTTGTGTCTCTTCCAGAGGACCTGAGTTCTAATCTCTGTGGGTACCCACACACATGTAACATACACTCATACACACATACATATACATAACCAATTAAAACTCAGGAAAGCCGAACTTTGATTATAAATATTACAAACGTGTAGATATGCTATCAATACAAGATAATACCATTTTCACAATTAAAAAAATACAGTTAGTATACATGCATAGGAAAAACATCCTTAGTTAAAGACATCTTTAGGCAGGTATAATTTACATACCATAACACTGCCCTTCTGTGAGGTACAGTCTAAAGATGCTGTAGTAAGCTTATTTGGCTGTACAACCATGACTCAGGTGGCTTTCTTGGGGTCGTGATGTGCTGCCCCATGTCCATTTCTCTCTCGGGGTAGCCAGGATTGTTGCACCCCAAGCTGGACTGGTGGGAAGTAAGCTTGGCCAGAGCTGGTGGATGCAATGCAGGATTTTGGTTGGCAGTGAGTGTGTGGGCAAAGAACACACACCCGGCTTTGGAGAACTGGTTCAGTTAACTGGTGGGAAAGGAGAGTATTTATGTCCAGGGGAGATGGACAGGGTCTCTGGGGTAAGGTTTGTCAGGGGGGAGGCATTGGAAGGTGTGTCTTCTGCATGCTCAGGGGCTGAGGGGCTTGTGAGGCTTGTAGCCTCAACCTCCTGAGTCTAAGATTGTAAGTGTGTTTTATTACTCTTGGTTTTGTAATGGCATTTTAGAACTAACTTTCTCTCTCCCCCCTCCACCCCCATCTCTCTCTTTCTTTTGAGACAGGCTTGGCTATCCTGAACTCACTTTGTAGACTAGGCTGGCTTGGACTCACAGAGATCCATCTGCCTCTGCCTCCCAAGTCTAGGGATTAAAGACATGAGCTGCCACGCCTAGCCCTAGAACTTCTTACAAATTAGGTTTATTTTAAGTGATGAGTGTTTGTCTGCATGTAACATGCACATGTTTTGTGCCAGTGGAAGTCAGAAGATGTGTCAAATCTCCTGTACCCATAACTGCAGTCATGGAGCACTGTGTGTTATTAGGTGTGTGCTGGGATCTCAACCTGGGTCTTCGGCAAGAGCAAACTCTTAACTGCTGAGCCATCTCTCCAGTCCAAAATTTTAGAACTTTTTATTATCCTTGCCTTAAGTTATGTCCGGTTCATAGACTTTGCGTCTTTTGGGCATGCCTATTACTTGACTTTTAAAACATTTCCTTAAGAGGTCCACTTATTTTTTCCATAATATATGAAAAAAAAACTATGAGAATATTTGTAATTGTTACGGAGTTTGAATTCTTTTATTTGTTTGTTTGTTTTTGGAGACAGGGTGTCTCTGTGTAGGCTTGGCTGTCCTGGGCTCGCTTTGTAGACCAGGCTGGCCTTGAACTCACAGAGATCTGCCTGCCTCTGCCTCCCTGAGTGCTGGAATCACAGGCAGTTGCTACCACGCCCAGCTGTGTTTTTACTTTTTAAATACAGAACAACAGACACCTTTATGACAGGAGGCACAGATGAGATTAATTTACCTTTCTGGGCTTTGATCTTCCTCCATACCCTCTAACCATCTGCTCTACTACACTGGCTTGCTTTCTTTTTCTCTATTTTTCTTTGAAAGCACTTTATTGAAGTATGATTGACACATACAAAGCTGCTTGAAGAGTTTGGACGTAGGTATATGTTCATTAAGCTGTAATCAGTCTATATCAGGAATATCTCTAATATCACAGTCTTAGCTGTGTGTGTGTGTGTGTGTGTGTGTGTGTGTGTGTGTGTGTATGTACACCTGGGTGGATGTGGCAGCCACAGGCCAGTGTCAGCTGTCTTTTTCTCTTACTCTTATCTTAGTTTTGGAGATAGACTACGTCACTGAAGCTGGAGTTTGAGGTCCAGGCTAGGCTGGCTGGTCAAAGAGACCCTGGAATCAGCTTGTGTCCACCCCAGCGCTGGGGTTATAAATGTGCTCTGCCTGGCTTGTATGTGCCTGCTGGGGTTTGAATTTAAGCATGTGTAGCAGGACTTTACCCTAGTCCTAGTACCCGGGACGTCTTCATCTCCCTAGCCCAGCCTTAGCTTTTTACCAGGAGGACAATTCAGAAGGTGAGGCGTAGTAATAGCTTCCGAGATTACAAGGTCTGTATTATATTTCAGAGACAGAATCTCACAGTGCAGGTCGGGCTGGAACTAGAACCCACTATACGGTGTAGGTTGGCCTGGAAGTCACTGTTAGCCTCCTGCCTCAGCCTCCCCAGGAAGTCACTGTTAGCCTCCTGCCTCAGCCTCAGGAGTGTTGTGATTACAGGTATGGACCAGCACGTGCAGCTTGAGTTATTTCTTCAAATTTAATATTTATGTGTATAATCTTCTGGGAAGACTATAAAGTCTCTCATATTCTGAAATGAACACCAAAAGAAAAAGAGTCCTACCCTTCTACCCAAATCGATTGCTGGTGGCTGCTGAGAAAATAATCAAATATGAGGGAATGTGAGAAAGGATGCATATACAAAGGTATTTGCCAGTGGTGTGTTTTTATTATTATTATTATTATTATTATTATTATTATTATTATTATTATTATTATATTATTGGTTTTTCGAGACAGGGTTTCTCTGTGTAGCCTTGGCTGTCCTGGACTCACTTGTTGACTAGGCTGGCCTTGAACTCACAGTGATCTGCCTGCCTCTGCCTCCTGAGTGCTGGGATTAAAGGCGTGTGCCACCACGGCCGGCCACCAGTGTTGTATTTTAAAGAAAAATATTATAAACAATCCAAATATCTCATGGAAGGGAGTAACTACAGATTATACCGGAAGCCTACAGTGCTGGATGTAAGTCTTTATATGGAGTATTATCTAATTTATATAAAATATGAAGTTAGTACATGCAAGAAACATCCTGTTTGAAAATACTGGAAAATCTTATCAGTGGCTATGCTTGGCTGGTGGAATATAGTACTTTTTATTTTATTCTTTATGCCTTTCTTCATTCTTTCCATAAATGATAATAATTGGCTAGGCCATTTTTATCGTATATAAATCTGTAAATACATGAAAAGGTACATTTTTAATGCATGCAGTTCGTTGCATATCAATTATACATTTAAAAAACTTTAAAAATTGGAAGGATCTTGAAAAAAAACTTAAACCTTTTACTGGAAAAGGGATTTTTCTAGTAAGAATTGCTTTATTTTGCGGTTGGAGCAAAAAGAGTTATGAACGCTCTTAACTGTTGCGCCGTCTCTCCAGCCCCAGATTTTAGAACTTTCTATTGTCTACTTCATACTCATAGGCTCCGTCTTTTGGCATGCCTATTATTTTAATTTTAAAACGTTTTCATGAGGCGCACTCACTCATTTCCTCGCGAATTCACCAGGTCTGCTTTCTACTCCTACTCTGGACTGTTGCCCTGCACTTGGGACACTTTGGAGAGTGACCCCGCCTCTGTCCTGAAAGGGCTTCTGTCAAGTGGAGGAGGCAAAGGTAAACCATTTGACAGACTCCAGGCAACACCCACAGAGCCCCAGATCCGGAATCCCAGGCCTTACTTACTAGCTCAGGTAAGAGTCACCAAGGGAGGCACCGGTTTTCTGGCTGTGCAGGTGGCCCACAAGTTACCCTTAAGGGAGTGTCACCATTCCAGGAGTGAGCTTAAACAATTTCCTTTTTGATTTTTGAGACAGGGCTTCTCTATGTAGCCCAGGCTGGTCTTGAACTTGTGATCTTCCTAGTCGGCCTCCTTGGGCCTCCACCACGCCTACCATTTAAACAATTTTTACAACCTATGTCTGCATTATCTTCGTATTTAGCCGAGTAAGATTGAGCACTTGCTGGTTCAGGCCCCGGGCAAAGGGTTTCTTTCCATTTGTTGTCTCTTTTGAACTACAACCTCCCAGTAAGGACTCTCGGGACCGTCGCAATGGAGAATCCGAGCTCTATTCAAAGTCACTGAACCTGGCTCAAAGCCCAGGTTCCCGGCTCCTCACTGTATTCTTGTACGGGCACTGGAGCGGAAACAGCCCCCTTTCAGGCACCAAGGAGCATAGCCTGCTTTCCCGCTTCCCCCTGTGCCAAAGGAGGCAACATCCGCCAGCGCAATCAACAGGGTCGTGCCGAAAGGAGACCTCGCCAACAACGCCATGGAGCCAGGAGGCTCCGGCTCCCGGAGGTCAACGCGAAAGTCTCGCGGCGGATGGACGCGTTGGAGCATCCATCCACCACACCTCCCGCCGCAGGCGCCAGCCAGCCGCCGCGCCTCCAGCCCCGCCGACCCAACGCGCGTGCGCGGGGCCAGAGGGTACGCCCTCGCGAGCGCGCCGTGAGCGGGGCGCGTGACCGGGAGCGATCGCGCGCGCGCGCGCGTGCGTGGCCGGGTAGCTCGGGCACGCCGCGAGTCGGCGTCGGCGTCCGCGCGCGCTGCGGGCCGAGGCTTGTGTGGGCTGTGGCAGCGAGCGAGGCAGCGGCGCCCCGGAGCGGAGGGGACGCGCGGGCCTCGCGCAGCGGGAGCGGACGGTTTCGGAGCGGACGCGGGGCCTCGACGGGGACAGCCGGGCCTCGCCGCTGCGCGCCTCGCCGGCGCCGGCCGCTTTCCCGGCCCGGAGCGGCCGCGCCCCGGGAGACGCGCGGTGACACGGGCCTAAGGCGCCGCGGGCGTCTTCGCCGCTCGGACCCGTGCGGCCCGGTGCGGGGCGGGGACGAGCGCCTGGGCAGGTGCAGCCCCCGGGCCCGCGTGCGAGGTGCTTACCGCGCCGCTCGGCTCGGCCCGTCCCGGCTCGCAGCGGCCGCGCGCCCCCCTCCGCGGCCGGAGCCCGGTCGCCGCCCCGCCTTCTCTGGGGAGCGGCCGGGACCCTGGGCTCGCGCGGGAGACGACGCGCCACAAACTTTGCCTTTTATTGTTCCTAGCCCTTTAAGTGCAAAGGACTCGGTTGGGCAGGAAAAATGTCCTTCTTCAATTTCCGTAAGATCTTCAAGTTGGGGAGCGAGAAGAAGAAGAAGCAGTATGAACACGTGAAGAGAGACCTGAACCCCGAAGAGTTTTGGGAGATTATAGGAGAACTGGGCGACGGAGCCTTTGGCAAAGTGTATAAGGTAAGGGAGAGAAAATGGGAAGTTGCCTTAGGAGATGAAAGGGCCGCCTGTCCGGAGTGGCACGAGGACTTCACCCCCCACACCCCTTCCCGTATCCTTCCCTCTCCTTTGGCTTTGTACATTGAAACTTCAGCTCAGCATCCCAGCAGTGGCTCCGACGCTAGGGCTCACTGAGTACGGTGGGGGCCGGATGCAGTTTCCAGAGTGATGGCTGTGCAGTCTACCCTGTCAAACCTCGAAAGAAATGAGTGTGGTTTAATGGGAGGGGAGGGCAGTTGTGGCCCTAAAGTATTTTAAAATCGGAAACCCGTGAGCTTTTCTGTTTGCTAATGTTTGTTTACTAATGGCGTTTGCATGTGTGCTTGTAACCGAAACCGGTAACTTCTTGGACATGGGGCATGGAGCTGGCAGTATATAGTTCAAATAAAACCAGAGCAAAATGATTGCCAGTTTGCAGTCTGTTCTTGAGTTGGTTGCTTGGCGACATGGAATGGAATTTCTGACAAAATTTCCAGAAGAAAATCTGCATTTCATCCTAGTTTCTAAATATAATAAGTATTGGCTAGAAGGCAGTACCAGTGCTTGAGGAATTAAAAAAATAATACACGCATATTTATTTATTTCAGTAGAGGTTTGATGTTTCAACATGGAGGTGTGAATGTTAACTGTTTACCCTGTCCTAGGAAGTATATGGGTGATGTCATTGGAATATTTACTTCCTGAAGGGTGAGGTTTTTATGAGCCACAGTTTAGGGGAAGGACCCACCGGGTTGCCTAGAAGTGAAAACATAAATATAAGACTTTTCAGTTTAACATAATTTGGCCCCCCGTGGGAGCCCTGGGAGTGGGCAGGTCAGGTAGTGTCCACATGTCCATGGATGGGGACCCTGAAGCTCAGAATTAGCTCATGGCACATTGCTTCAGTCTAGCCTTGCACTCAGGTCTTCTGGTCCCATGTTAGCAGTGGGTTTTTACTTTAGCTTCGTGAGGTAGAAAGCGTTTCTTCTATTTTCTAAGCGTAGTACACTTTGTCCTGTAATGCCTGTCTTCAGTGTGTTCTGTAATGCCTGTCTTCAGTGTGTTCTGTAATGCCTGTCTTCAGTGTGTTCTGTCAGAATCCCAGTCCTCTTTTTTTTTTTTTTTGGTCCATCCTGACAGTTTCATTGCTTTCTGTGTTTTCAGAACATGTTCACAGGGCTACTGTAGCACTTGTCACATATTACAGTTGACATTTTCACATTTAGATAATACAATTAAGGCCCAAAGTTTCACATTGGAATCTGTTTCTCAGCAGATGCATTTCCTCAGGGATTTGTTGCAGTGACAGTGTATGTTATCTTGGGATGAATGTGTTGGAAGTTGGCATATCGTATGGCTTCTTCAGGAGCTTACAGTGTGAGCTGCATGGTGGGAAGGGCATTTAGTGCGGTCGGAAAGTCGCTGTCCTGGCCACCTCCCCCAACTTCCATCTTCTTAGTTGTAAAGCTCTCGGTTTCCTTAAACATTTCTTCAGGTCTTTCTACCTATTAATGTCCAAAAACTGAACATGCAGTTCTGAGGAAAGATAACCCACAAGGCCTGTCAGTGAGGGTGGTGGGTGGTCATGCACAGTTTCCGTGGTGTGAAGACTTTCATCAGATGCAAACAGCAGAGGATTAAGAGCATGGGCAGGATGGTGCTTGCTCTCCACACAGCACTCTGTGACCTTGGGCAAGTTACCTTTTTATTCAGTGACCGACTTCCCTCATTGGGCTCTGCCAGTATCTGTAGTGTAGATATATAGAAAGTATAAGGCAGCCAGAAGGGGTTCAGTAAATGGTAGAAATTGCTGTTATTACCCGTAGAGGTCATAGAAGCAAAATGTGAGATGGGAGAGGAAAAGGGACCCATTAGGCAAGAAGCTGTTGGCTTGCTTCTGTGGCAGATGTGCCTTTTACTCTACATCCTATTGCAGTGTTAGTTGAAATTTCCTGAAAAATTTGAGACTTCATGTAGCTCAGCATGCATAATTTCAGTGGGCTGAATTCAGTGATGTTGAAGGACACAAGTTCTTTGCATTTGCTTTTGAGGAGTCAGGCAGGAGTTTTTCTTTTACTTTTTTAAACAAAAATCTAAATTTGAGTTTATCTGAGTTTTTGGCTTTCTTTTTCTTTTCCCAAATATTGTTTATTTTTCAGGATTCTCTGGAAATTGTACATGTATGTGAGGGAAAGTAGAGTTCTTTTTGTGGGGTGAATGCTATTATACCTTATTTTATATTTTTGGTAGTGTGCATTAAGCAACTATTTTAAAACTTGACTCCAGCTACCACTTGCTTATAGAAGCTGGTGACCATTAAAATACTAAATTGTAAATAGGAAATTATGTTTTGTAGTTTAAAAAATATTTATTTTAATTTTATGTGCTTTGGTGTTTTGCCTGAAGATATGTTTGTGTGAGGGTGTCAGATATTGGAGTTACAGACAGTTGTGAGTCACCATGTGAGTGCTAAGAATTGAACCCAGGTACTCTGGAAGAACAATCAGTACTCTTAACCGCTGAGCCATCTCTTCAGCCCAGTTTTGTTTTTTGTTTTGTGTGTGTGTGAAAGATGTATTTATTTATTTTTGTGTTCTGCCTGCATGTACACTTGCATGCCAGAAGAGGGCATCAGATCCTAATACAGATGGTTGTGAGCCATCTTGTGGTTGCTGGGAATTGAACTCAGGTCCGCTGGGAGAGCAGACAGTGCTCCTTTTTTTTTTTCCTCGGCTTTTCAAGACAGGGTCTCTCTGTATAGCCTTGGCTTTCCTGGACTCACTTTGTAGACCAGGCTGGCTTGGAACTCAGAATGATCTGCCTGCCTCTGCCCTCTGCCTCCCGAGTGCTCAGATTAAAGGCGGGCACCACCATGCCTGGTGCTAATTAAGCTATTTTAATTCTTACCAGCAGTATATAAAGCTGTCTTTGATCTTTATTCTTGTCAACATTTTGTATTTTTAGAATTTTTAACCATCTGATTATTAATAAATACTTTTTATATGTTTATTGTTTAACTTTTTTGTGTTCCATTCTCTTGTTCATTTTGTGTCTGTAGTATATGCATTTGTAGTATATTTATGTATATTATAAATGTGTGTGTGTGTGTGTGTGTGTATATATATATATATATATATATATATATATATATATATATATAATTTTAACCATTTGCTGGTTATGGTATTATAAATACCTTTTCATTCATGACTTGTGTTTTTATTTTCATTATAATGTCTTTGCTGAGAGACTTCTTTGTGTCAGTATAGTACTGTTTTTCAGCTTTTTTCTCTTCAAGCTAATGTTTATTTTTAAGGCTTTCTTTCCTAAACGAATATCATGAAGATATTCTACTTTATTTTCCAAAAGCTTTAGAATTGTACCTTTAGCAAGTCCACAGTTTGGATAGACTAAATTTTTTTTTTTTTCAAGAAAGTGTTTCTCTGTGTAGCCTTGACTGTCTTGGACTCCCTTTGTCCAGGCTGGCCTTGAACTCACAGGGATCCACCTGCCACTGCTTCCCTGAGTGCTGGCCTACGATAGCACCAGGCTTGGCTGTAGCCTGAAGTTTTGTGTGTGGTGTGAGGTAGAGATCCTCCCACTAGGAGTACTTAGAGTTCCAGAACCATTCAGGTTCTTTCCCTCAAGGGGGCGGCTTTGAAACGTTTTATCTACTGTGTAACCACATCTTTCTGTGGTTTTTAATTTATATTATCTCACTCTCCTAGTTAGGAGAGCATTAAAGTAAGTTCCTACTAGAGTAAGACTGTCCCTTACTTTTTTCAAGTCTCTAGTATGAACACTTACATGTATGTTTTAGAAATATCTTGATTGAAATTCAGAAAAACAACCACAAACTATTGTACTATTTTTGAGAGTTTTATTAAATTTATGATTTAATGTCTTTCTGTGTATATATTTTTATCTTTGTCTATACGTTTCCCCAGTAATGGGTTCTAGTTTTTTCCTACAATTCTTGGGAGCACAAACTACTTCAACATGTCCTTGTGTTTAGGATTTTTTTTCTTGATTTTTGTGTGAAACTTTTAGTAGCGTTCTGAGAAAGAATCTATAGAAAGTATATTTTTAGATTCTGCTGTTGGAATATCTTCTGTTTATAATACATGGAGTAGCACGTAGAGTTCTACTTCAAAACAGTTTTCCTGGAATTTTTAAGAATGAGAGTTTTTCTGATTTTGTTTCATTTATCGTTTTTTGGCTTCAAGTGTTGATGTTGAAAATCTGATGCCAGTTTGTTTCCCGATTCCTTGTGATCTTTTTCTCTTCATAGCGGTTAGGATTTGCTTTCTTCTTTTGGTAATACACAGATGAGTCTCCCCACTCCCCACTGTGCTTTGCTGGACCTAGTCCTTTCAGTGCAGAGGCTCATGCCTGTCGCTTCTGTGGCGTTTCCTCATGTTATTTATTTGGTACTTTCTTCCCCTGCCCCGGTTTTAAGATTCTTCCATCTCCTAATTCAGTAGATAGTTAATATCTACTTGATGTCTTGGGAGCCTTGATAGACCTGCCATTCTTTCTTTTCTAAAGCCTTCTGTTGTCTTTACATCCCTATCCTGTGTCTGCTTCTCAGGCCCTTTTGCTAATGGACCCTTAAGTGTTGAGTTTCTCAGGGTTTGCATGGATCGGTCTCTTTCCCCTCCCTTTCCTGTCTTCCTACCCCTTCTCTTCCTCCGTGGCCCTGGGTGCTCTGGAACTCCCTGTGTTGATGAGGCTGGCTTTGACCTTCTGCTTGTGTTTCCCTAGGATTACAGACATGTGCCACCACCGTGGTTTCCTTTTCTCCTTTGTTGATGAGAACCCTTTTTCTCTCATGCTTTAGTTACCACTTAAATGCAATTTATGTCTTGTTCAAAGATTGTTCTTGAAATTTAGATTCACACAAACAGCTGTCCATTAGCAGGGCCTTGAACTTTTTTTGAGCCAGGTCTTGCTGTATATAGCTCTGGTTGGCCTTGAATTGGCAATGTAGCCTAGGCTACTTAGGCTCCTAAGGCTCCTAAGTGCTGGGGTTACAGGCTTGGTGATGTAATGTATGTGGCTGGCCGCAATTTAGGATTGAGTTGACAGTTAGCTTGAACAAGTGCAGAACACAAGTTCTATATTGCTGGCCCCTAGTTTATTCCTGTGGTCTTTTTGGTATTTACCATCTGGAGCTACTGTTTGCTTAGACACGTCTTCTGTTGTTTAAGATAGGGGGTTGGGCGGGGTCTCACATACCTACCACAGTGTGGCCTTGAAGTCTTAACTCTTCCTGCCAGTTCTGAGATTACTGACATAGTCTTTCCCTTCTACCTTTCTAGAGGTTATTGTTATTATTTTTAATTTCCTTTTTCAATTAGCTTATAAAATTGCAGGTTTCTGTATGCATTTCCCACATACTTAGTTTTGGTTGACTCTCCCTGCCCCCACTTTTGCATGCTCTTGCCCTACCCCTCCTTCTCACATTTCCCTTCCCAAAAACTTATATACATTTTATTTTAATTAATTGAGTAATGAAATTAGTGTGTGTGTGTGTGCATGTATGTGTGTGTGTGTGTGTGTGTGTGTGTGTGTGTGTGTGTTGGTCAAATGCCAATCTCAGGAGCTGATTCTCCCTGGGATTGAACGCTGGTTGTCAGGTCTTCCCCCATGTGCCCCTACCTGCTGAGACATCTGGCTGGTCCAAAAATCTGCAAATTATACCTGATTAAACATGCCTTCCCCTCTCCCCTCTAGTTTCTTGGTCAAAACTCTGTCTTATATGTACTGATATGGTTGATGGTTGTTATTGCTGTGTTTGAGCTTGATAAAAATGCGTTCTTTTGAGTAAGGCTATATTTTTGGTATAATGAATGAGACCATTTGATCTTTTTTTCTATAGTATTAAAATTTTTGAAATGCTACAGTTTACAGTTTATTTTTTTGTTGATAGCATTTGGATTATTTTTACTTTTTGTATATTAATAGTAAGATTAATCTATGTACGTACATATTTTTTCTTGTATATGTGTGTGTGTATGTGTGTGCATGTGTGCTTGCAGTTTTGTCTGTGTGTGGACATGTGTTGAGGGGTGATTGTCTAAGTGTGCAGAGGCTCAAGGTTCAATTGCTCTCAACTCATTCAGGCATAGTCAGAGGTCTCTCAGTTGAGCTCAGAGCTTCCTGGCAGGGCTAATTTGCTGGCTAGCTTGCTTCAGGGATCCTGTTTACCCTTTCCTGGTGCTGGAGATACAGGCAGGCCACCATGCCCACATGGGATTTACATGGTTTTTGGGGAATTTGAATTCAGATCCTCATGCTTCTGTTTAAGCCCGTTAACCACTGAGCTATCTCCCCAGATAGAAGTTACCTTCCATAGTCTAGACTAGCATAGGATTTGTAGCCCAGTCTGCCCTTAAATTTGTGGTCTTTCTCCCTCTGATTCTCAAATGTCAAGACTGCAGGCTTATGCCACCTAAGCTGGTATCTTCAGTATTCTCATGTGTGCTGTGTGTGTTGTTTTTTGTTTGTTTCTAGTTTTCGGTGCATATCTTCATTCTTTTATGTTGGATGTGAACCTGGGAATGGATTTTCTTGCTTATAAGTAGTTATGTCAGTTTGTACCCCCACCAGGAGGATACTAGAAATATTTTAGTAAATTTTTGATTACTATGACTGAATACCGTGGATTGAATATAAAGAATAGTCTTATTTGGCTTATGATCCTACAGTTAGGATCATCCAAGAGCTTGGCACAACATCTGCTCAGCATCTGGTGAGAGTGTTCTTCTATGACAAGAAACCTCACAGGGAAGACAGGAAATGTGTCAAGATTTGCCTAATAGCCTAAGTATTTCTCTGGTGATGCATTAACCCGTCAGTGGACTCTGATTATTGAAGCAGATACTGACTACAAAGTGTGTGCAAGGGAACTTCTTGGGCATGACAAAGTGACAAAATGATCTAAAGCTTGACTGTGGCAGTGCCCTCCTGATCCTGTAGCTTCCCTAAAGTTCCACCTCCAAAAGCCATTAACGTATGAATTTGGGGGTTAAATTTCTAGCATTTGAAGTCATATGTTCACACTTTCCCAGGCTGCCCTGTGTCCTTAGGTGAGAACTCAGACAGTAAAGTGCTTGCAAGGACCAGAGTTGAGTCTCTGAGAATCCGTGTCAAACAGCTGGGCACCCTTGTGGTCCTGGTGCTGGGAAGGTGCAGGTGCAGGATCCTTGACTAGCTGCCTTAGCTTATTGGTGAGTTCCAGACCAGTGAGGGTCCCTGTCTCAAAAGACAAGGTCAGTAGTCCCTGAGGAACAGCGGTGAGGTTGTCTGCCTGCCTCCACCCACACAAACGCACGTGAGCATGTACATGAGTACACTTAAATGTGTGCACACACACGGGCACACGGGCACACACACACACCCCACACACAGCTTTACCCAGCTCTTTTCCCAAGTCTGTAAGAGAAACAGTTCTGCTAAGGTCCACAGCTTCTTGGATATAAGTTGCTGCTGCTACTATATAAATGTTGCATCTTCATTATAAAAATCGATACTGTTCATCTAGGGCTACACAGAGAAACCCTGTCTCAAAAAAAGCAAACAAAAAACTTGGTATTGTTATGTACTAAAATGGGAACAGAAAGGTTTTAATTTCAAAACAATTTTTAATGGATGATACTGATCCAAACTCCGCTGAACTTATTTTCTTTCCCAAAACTTGATTTTAGAAGGTTGTAAGTAAATACTTCATCTCAAGGTTATGAAAAGAAAAATGTCAAAAGCAGGACAACTTGCTTTCTTCTCCATTTTCTTGTTAGCTTTCTGCTTTTCTATGTGGATATAATTATTCAATGAGCACATAAGGAGTAAAGCAATGTTTAGCCTTTTGATTATCAGATAGTCATCTCTGCCAGTTTATCAGTGTATCGCCTCACCCGCCTTCCTGTAAATTAGTGCGAGATATTAGTAGGAGTGTTTTTTTTTAATGGAAAGTATTTGAATTAGTCTTCCTTTTCTCTTATTATTCTTCTCCCCCCTCCCACGAGCACTTTTCACATATTAAGCATTTTGCCTCATGTATTTTTTAAAAACAATTACAGTTTGCTGATTTATTTTGTGCATGTTTGTGTGTGGGAATGCATGCTATGACACACATGTGGGTCAGAGGACTGCTTGAGGATAGAGTCTGACTCTGCTTCATAGGTCAGGGGACCAAACCCAGGTAGTCCTGGCAGCAGGGGCCTTTGTGTGTTTCTCAGAGGTTTATAGTTTTAGGTCTTATCTTTAGATTTTTTATGCTTTGAATTAATTTTTATATGTGATACTAGATAAGTGCCAACTTAATTGTCTCGCACATGGGTAATATTTTCCAAGTATGATTTATAGAACCAACTCTCTTGTCCTGTCCCCATCTTTGACAGCCTTGGTGAAGATCATGACCACACATGTTAGCTTCTCCAACATTCCGTTGATCCGGCTCTATCTTTACACCCATGCTACACTATTTTGAGGAGTAAGTTTTGAAATAAGGAATTAGGGGCCCTTGAGTTCTTCTTTTCCAAGGATTGTTTTGGCTATTTAGGGTATTTGAAATTCCATATTTTAGGATGGCCTTTAAAAATTTGTTGTTGTTGTTGTTGTTGTTGTTTTTTTAGACAGAGTTTTTCTGTGTTAGCCTTGTCTGTCCTGGACTTTTTGTAGACCAGGCTAACCTTGAATGCACAGAGATCGCCTGGCTCTGCCTCCTGAGTGCTGAGATCACAGGCGTGCACCACTGCTCCTGGTTTAGGATGACCTTTTTTTATGTCTGCAAAAACTTGAGGTTTTGACAGAGTGTTTACATGAATGTATAGCAATACTAACATTTTAACAATATTGTCTCTAATCCATGAACATACAATGTGTCTTCATTTTTTTTTTTGTTTTTTGTTTTTTTTTTTTGTTTGTTTGTTTTTTTGAGACAGGGTTTCTCTGTGTAGCCTTGGCTGTCCTGGACTCACTTTGTAGACCAGGCTGGCCTCGAACTCACAGCGATCCGCCTGCCTCTGCCTCCCGAGTGCTGGGATTAAAGGCGTGTGCCACCACGCCCTGCCTCATTTTTTTTTAATGTCTCATTTCTTTTCAGTAGTATTTGGTTCTTTTCACTGTATAACTTTCCTGTTGTCTTTATTAATTTAGAAATGTTTCATTTTTTGCAATGCAACTGTAAATACAACTAAGAGTTTTAAAATTTAAAAGGCATTTATTTTTCTTAAATTAATTCCAGACGGTAGGATTCCTTTGTCTTATTTTTAAGTATGTATCTTGAAATTCTTTGTAGTCTCAGTTTTCCTGTCTCTTTTAGCATGTTCAGGCCACTCAGAGTCAGCGTCTGTGAAGTAGGTAGGACAGTGGTGTAATCTGAGAGTTGGTAGACATTTTAAATGTCCTTATGCTCTGGGTGGCTGGGGTCCCACTCCTTGTATAGGTGGTAGATAATACCCTTTGCCTTTCAACACTCAGAACCAGAAGCAGCCAGATTAAAGTATCAATATTAGGGATTACAGAAGAGATTGAATCTTTTGATTTTTATTTTTTCCCCTTTTATATTTATCCTGCATGAGGTTTAACCTTTCTCTTTAGATTGATACCTTTGTAGAGCCTGGAATCAATTCAATGTTCTTTGTAGATTGAAAAAAAAAAAGACTTATTTATTTATTATGTATGTAGTGCTCTCCTGCATGTACGCCTGCACACCAGAACAGGGCATTAGATCACATTGTAGATGGTTGTGAGCCACCATGTGGGTGCTGGGAATTGAACTCAGGACCTCTAGAAGATCAGTCAGTGCTCCTAACCTCTGTGTCATCTCTCCAGCCCTCTTTGTAGATCTTTTAAATTTCTTACTCTCTCCCCTCTCTCCTCTTCCTCCTCCTCCTTCTTCTTTTTAGGTATTTTAATTTCTAGCTGAGATTTTTTAAATTAAAATCTGCTTGTTATAAAAATATTATGTAGTCTCAAAATGTAGAACAGTAGAAATAAAATAGGATTTAAAAATTCCTCACCACCCAGGAACTTAAAACAGTAGTTCAGGAGAGTCTAGTTTTTACCCTCCTTCATTTAGAACATAAAATCAATACAGAGAACTCAGGCAAATTATGCCTCCCACAGTCTTTTACTTAGTAAAGTAGCCACGCTATATTGTTAAGTTATGAAAATAAAAATATAATGACTTTGAGTGTCCATGGCTGATCCTTGAAACCCTTTGTCATAAATTGTATTTTAGTACTTGTTATCCTGCTATTACTTTTTATTGATAGTTGCATAAAGTCTTTATGTGGGCCTAACAGAGTATGTGTTTAGCATCTGCAAGGCTGTGGGTTCAGTCCCAAACTCTGTTGAAGAGAGCATCAGCATTATTACATATCTGCACAATGGGAGTCCTTATCTTCCAAGAAGATCTTGGAGAGGATTTTGCAGTGCTCATTTAAGAAGTGCTGGACCTTATGTGGTGTTCTCTCAACACTCCACAGGTGGAGGCAGGAGGAACCCTAGTTTGAGGCCAGCCAAGAATACTGCAGCAGGATCCCATCTCAAAGCCTCTAATGATCAGAGGATGATAGTATATGGAAAAATACAAGTATCAGATAATGGTTAGTCAGATGGAATTCAGAGGAGTCAAGTTTAAATTTCCATATATTCACAGGGACAATAGATGTACAATAGCAATTTAGATGAAATGTCTTGGATTGTTGGCAAATTTTTATTAGTATTTTCTTCTTTGGTCTAGAAAATAATAGCCCCTCTTTTTATTTTCCTTTTATTTTTTTGAAATAGGTTATAGTTTGGACTGACAAACTATGTAGCTTATGCTGACCTCCAACTTGGAAAAATCCTCCTGCCTCAGCCATCAAGTGCTGGAATTCAGGCATATACTAGTATACTCAACTTAATTTTTTCCAGTAATAGTGCATTTTAAAAGAAATCTTAGATTTAATAAAATCTGATGGATTAGGAGATCCTAGAGTGGCAGAGTAGTCAGGCTAACCTGGGGCAGCAGTCTTCTTTATCTAAAACATATTCTCTGAGCCCTAAACCTTAGTATTAGTATCTGTTTTTTTCCTGAAGGAAATAGAATTTAGTAATAATCTACTTAGGAAATTCCCATATGTAAGCTGATGCCCTCTTTGTTTACTTTTATTTTCCATGAGAAATCTCTTGTGTACTGATTTTTTTTTTAAGTAGAAAGAATGCATGTCTGTTAAGAGAATTCAAATACTGTGAAAAAGTAAAAAGTCAGGCACCTCCACAGTCTTCACTGTTAAGTCATCACTGTGTAATGTCTGATTTGTCTGCAGATGTGCATAGCTTCCATGGGAACATGCTATACTTATGCAGCCCCCACTCAAGCCCCTAGCCATGAGTTCTGGCTATCATTTTATTTAAGAAATATTAATTGATTGCCCAATCTTAGTGGCTGAATTTCCATTTTGGAACTGTACTATGTGATTTATAGGAGTTCTTGTTAATGAATGTTCAGGCTGATCAGTTTTTCTAGCATCTTTGTAAATAGTGTTTTGATACTTTTTTATGTATGGATATTTATTTTATGAAATTATATTCTTATGATAAATTGTAAAAAGTGGGATTTGTTTGTTTGTTTTGTAGCCATGGCTGTCTTGGAGCACCTGCCTGAGCTTTCAAAAGTGCTGGGAGTAAAGGCATGCACCACCATGCCCGACTTGTAAACAGTAGGATTTGACCATACATTTATCACTCACTTGTTAGTAGTTTTCATACTTGGTCTTAGCTGAAAGACCAAGAAGTGACTCTGTTTTTAAAAAGGTCATTATTTTATATTTTTAAAGTTAATAATGTAGTTTTAATAAAATGATAACACTTGAGCTGGAGAGATGGCTCAGTGGTTAAGAGCACTGACTGCGCTTCCAGAGGTCCTGAGTTCAGTTCCCAACAGCTACATGGTGGCTCACAACCATCTATAATGTGATCTGATGCCCTCTTCTGGCCTGTAGGTAGAGCACTGTATACATAATACTAAATAAATATTAAAAAATGTTAACACATAATATTAAAATACCTTATAAAAACAACCTAGTCAGTATTTTAAGATCTGATTCCTAGCCTTTAAAGAATGATTTTTGGGTGGATAAACCCCAACATTAGATACGTTCCACAAAGTCTGGTAACCTAAGTTTGATTCCTGAGACCTACATTTTAGGAGAGAACTGACTTCCACATGTGTGCCATGGACAGTGTTCACACACAACAAAATAAGTAAAATATAATGAAAATGTAAACTACCACCAACAGCAAAACCCCCTCAGATCTTAGCTCCTATTTATTCGAAACCTTTAATTCAGCTGGGCGTGGTGGTGCATCCTGTAAGCAGTAAATCTTAAAGAAGAGAAGAGAAGAAAAAAATGTTTCCTTTGGTGTACAGAGAAAATCCCAGCTGGGCGTGGTGGGTGGGGCAGAGGGAAGCGGATCGCTGTGAGTTTGAGGCCAGCCTGTTCTATAAAGTGAGTCCAGGACAGCCAGGACTACACAGAGAAACCCTGTCTCAAAAATCCAAACCAAAACAAAAAACCTTTAATTTGTAAACATTGGAAGTGAGAAATAATTCAGCTACGGGGGAGAAATATGGAAAACAGCAAAATGGAGCAAGGAAAACATAAGCAAACAGCTGGAGTACAGGACTGACAGGATCTAAGGAATTGGAACTTAACTTGCAATCCTTTAGAGCCCTGACTGGGTCTGAGAGTCAAATTGATCTAAGATGGATTATTAGGAGAAAAGAATACACATTTCACACAAGGCTTCTGTATATTCTTAGGGGAGCCAGGGCCTGAGGAAATGGTTATATGTGCGTGCTTTGGCTCTTAGGTTGAACAAGGACAGTTGTGGAAAGCTAGGCAGTGATGCACAAAGAGTCCCAGGATTTGACCATACACGCATTCACTCACTTGTTAGTAGTTTTCATACTTAGTCTTAGCTGAAAGACCAAGAAGTGACTCAGTTGTTCATTTGTTCTTTTAAACAAGGTCCTGTGGGTTCTCTAGGTTGGGGCGAGGAGAGGGAGGGCGTAGTGGTGAGGTGTTCACTGCTCTTACTGACGATCCAGGTTCAGGTCTGAGCAGCCACATGATGGCTCTTACCTGTCACTTCCGCTCCAGGGAGTCCAGTGTCGTCTTCTGGCTTCCATGGGTTCCTGAGCACACAGGTGCATGCAAATCTATGCAAGCACACACACAAAAGCAGTAAATCTTAAAGAAGAGAAGAGAAGAAAAAAATGTTCCCTTTGGTGTACAGAGAAAAGGCATTTTTCTTGCTTGTCTTTAAAAACGTTTACACTGGGCCATGGTGGCACGCGCCTTTAATCCCAGCACTTGGGAGGCAGAGGCAGGCGAATCACTGTGAGTTCGAGGCCAGCCTGGTCTACAAAGCGAGTCCAGAATAGTCCAGGCTGCACAGAGAAACCCTGTCTCAGAAACCACCCCTTCGCCCCCCCCCCAAAAAAAAAATTTACTTTTAAGCCAGGCGTAGTGGTACACGCATTTAATCCTAGCACTCTGGAGGCAGAGACAGGCGAATCGCTGTGAGTTTGAGGCCAGCCTGGTCTACAAAGCAAGTCCAGGATGCCAAGTCTAACGCAGAGAAACCCTGTCTTGAAAAACCAATCAATCAATTAATCAGTAAATAAAAAAAAAAATCAACTTTTAAAACTCTGTTTTTAGAAATAGGGGCAGTGAGAATTGTCTTTGTGTGTGGTTTTCAAGGCCTTTAGTTGAAAGTAACCCTTGTTTCAGAGTGCGGTATTTGGAGTACTCTTAGAAAATAATGATTAATGTGAAAATGGCTTGGAAATGTCTGGAATTAAATCCTGATTGTGCCTTTTACTAAGCTATCAGCCCTCCTGGGGAAGCCTGTGTCCTGCTGCCATCATTAGGATTCTGTTGCTGTGAAGGGACACCATGACCATGGACGCTCTTAAGGAAAACCTTTAATTGGGGCCGCCTTACAGTGCAGAGGTGTAGTCTGTTATTGTCGTGGTGGGAATCATGGCAGTGTGCAGGCACGCATGGTGCTGGAGGAGCCAAGAGGAGAGAGCGACTTTGGGCCTGACTTGAGCGTTTGAAACCTCAAAGCCCACCCCTAGTGACAAGGCCACATCTCCTAACAGCTCCACTCCCTGTGAGCCCAGGGGGCCATTTTCATTCAAACCACCATGCCTATTTATTTATATTCTCCTTTGAAATAGGGGTAATAACATTGGTGGTGTTATTCTAACGATAAATAACAATGGCAATAATTATAGCTAACTAATACTTTTGAATTCTTACTATATATGTCAGCATTATATTAAATGCACACACACATACATATTTTAGCGTAGTTAATATGTATTATCTTAGTTCTCACAAGCCTGAGAAGTGCAGGTAAAATCTACTGATGAGGGAGCTAAAACAGGAATTTTTTAAACGTTGCTTTTGCAACACAGCTGAGAAGTGGCAGCAACAGGATCTGAGCCCCAGCGGGTGAACACTGCGGTGGAATGCCGTCCTCTTTGCAAGTAAAGCACAGAGGCACTTAGTCCTTTGCAAAGCAAGTGGGATTTGTTTATTTTTTGAGACCAGATCTTGCTTTGTAGCGCTGGCTGGCTTGGGATTCTCTGTGTAGACCAAAGTGGCCTCAAACTAGTGTTGATTTTCCCATCTCAGCTTCCAGAATACTAGAATTGCAA
Source organism: Acomys minous (assembly GCF_964271855.1). NCBI lineage: Eukaryota > Metazoa > Chordata > Mammalia > Rodentia > Muridae > Acomys > Acomys minous. The sequence continues at coordinate 13,232,769 of NC_140484.1, read as the reverse complement.
GTGAGAACTACCTCACCCAGCCTGCATAATTAATATTTATGTTTAAGTTACCTGTTAAAAATAGAATGTAAGAGAATGAGAAACCACAGGCTGGGAGAAAACATTTGCAGAAAATATCAGGTAAAGGTTTAAAAACTCTTAAAACTCAATAATTAGAGGTGGGGGAAGCAAAACATGAACAGTTACTTCACAAAAGAGGATCTACAGAGAGCAAGTAAACACTGAAAAGATGCTTCCTTTGAGGCCATATGTCCTGCATGTGTCTGTAGGGACTTACAATTGCAGCACACCCATGAGGCTGCTGAAGGTTACATGGACACCATGGGATGTGGAGCAGACTAGGAGGATGCAAAATGACACACAGCCATTTTGGAATTCAGTGTGGCAGCTTCCTGTTGCCTTCAGAACTAAACCCTGCACTCCATCAGCCATGCTGTGTGGTATCTGTCCATACTGAAGCCTTCACCCACATGATAAATTATAATTCTTAGAAACAGTAGCGTTTATCATTAGTTAGGTGAGAGGGTAAACAGATGATGGCATATCCAGACAGTGGAAGAGTATTCAGCACTAGCAAGCAGTGAGCTATCAAACTGAGAAGACCTACAGGAACTTTAAATACATATAAGTAAATAAAAGCCAGTCTGGAAAGTCTGTGATTCCGACTTTATGCCCTTCTGGAAAAGGTAAAACCAAGGAGGTGTAAAAAGAGGAGTGGTTGTCAACAGTCGGGCCCTCAAGGTGAGTAGCCAGAGCACAGGGACTTTTAGGGCAGTAAAACCTTTCTGGATAATAAAGTAAATGGTGGCTATATTTTATTAACATTTGTTAGATCCCATTTAATATGTGTGTGTGTGTGTGAGTGTGTGTGTGAGAGAGAGAGAGACAAAGGAACTTTGTGCTGTTGCTCATTGTTGCTTGGAACCTAAACAGTTTCTTGAAAAAAATTAAAATATAAAAGCAAACATTTAAAGTATGACAGACATTTCTAATACTTTCTTTTTTAGGCCCAGAATAAAGAGACCAATGTTTTAGCAGCTGCAAAGGTGATTGACACCAAATCTGAAGAAGAACTTGAAGATTATATGGTTGAGATTGACATATTAGCATCTTGTGATCACCCAAACATAGTCAAGCTTCTAGATGCCTTCTATTATGAGAACAATCTCTGGGTACGTAATTTTCATTTCTTTACAGAGAAGCCAAAATGAATTCATTGTCCTAAAGGGGTTATGAAAGCTCATCTGTGTGTTACCTCTTCTGTTTAGTTACTTGCATTATTTGATTGAGGGTTGATCTGCCAGTGAGAGTTATTAACAAGTTTCGATGGATGTTCAGCTTTAGATTTCAGATTGTACCATTTCATCATGATTGTTTGACACTGGATCTAGGTGGGAAAGCTTCTTCAAGAATATTAAAATTGGGCTGGAGAGATGGCTCAGTGGTTAAGAGCACTGGCTGCTTGTCCTGAGTTCAGTTCCCAGTAACCACATGGTGGCTCACAACCATCTGTGTGCATGAAAATTACATAAAATAAATAAATAGTCTTTAAAAAAGAATATTAAAAATTTCCAAAATATGTCCGTGTTTGTAGTTTCGATTTAAGTATTTAAATATTTTTGAAAGTTATTTTCCTTTTTGGTTTTCGAGACAGTTTCTCTGTGTAGCCCGGGCTGTCCTGGAACTCATTCTGTAGACCAGGCTGACTCCCAAGTGCTGGGATTAAAGGCATGCACCACCACTGCTCAGTGAAGGTTTCTTTTTCTTTTTCTTTTTCTTTTTTCAAGACAGGGCTTTTCTGTGTAGCCTTGGCTGTCCTAGACTCGTTTTCTAGACTAGGCTGGCTTTGAACTCACAGCGATCCACCTGCCTCTGCCTCCCGAGTGCTGAGATTTGAAGGCGTGTGCCATCATGCTTGGTGGTTTATTTTTCTTTATGCTATTTATAATTTTTATCCTAAAGTTTTTATAAATCATGCAATACTATAAACTATAAGAAATGCTAAATTTTATATTATGCTCAACTTCACTTCATGATGAAGTGGTTAAATTATATACATTTTGTTCATTTTTAAGAAAATAGGCAGAAGTAGAAAGAGCAATGAAATTTTAATGTTTACTATGACTAATTACCTGTACCAACCTAGTTTTATCAACAGCTTTTTAAAATATAAATTTAAAAAATTGATTTGTGTTTGTGCATGTCTGTGCACCGTGGGCATGCCTGCTTCCCACGGAGGCCAGAAGAGGACAGCTGATCCCTTGGGGCTGGAGCTACAGATGGTTGTGAGCGTCCTTGTGGGTGCTGGGAATCAAGTCTGGGTCCTCTGGAAGAGCAGCCAGTGAGTGCTGTCAGCTGTTGCACCATCATTCTAGCCTATCAAGAACGCTTTTTGTGAAATAGAGTTTCAGACATTTTTCTTAGACTGAAGATCTGGCTTGAAATCAAAAGGCTTTCCTTTTGATTTGCAGAGTAAGTCCAGGACAGCCAGGGCTACCCAGAGAAACTCTTGTCTCGAAAAAAAGCTGGTGCTAGTTAGGAGCTTGGCTTGGTTACCTTACTCTTAAGGCTGTTTCTTTGTCCAGAGGATGAATACAGAATTATTTTTCAGATCATGGAATGAATTTGGAAATAAATAGTTATCAAAAAGCACTTATAAAAATACCATAGTATTCTGGGGTGGTGGCGCACACCTTCATCACAGTACTCAGGAGACGGAGGCAAGTGGATTTCAGTGAGTGTGAGGCCTACTTGATCTGCATAGAGAGTTCTAGGGCAGCCAGGGCTATGTAGAGATCCTGTCTCAGAAAACAAAACCAAACCCCTGGCAATGGGCAAAGAGACACCTTGGTGGTGGTGGTGTTCTTATATCAGCCAGGGGCAGAGCAGATGGCAGTCCTTTGTTCATCCTAGTTTGGTGCCTGCCTTGGTGGCCAAAGCTGTTTCATGCCTAGGGCACATAAGAAGAACAAAAACAAAAACAAAGCAGTGTGGTGGTGGTGCACACCTTTAATCTCAGCACTTGGGAGACAGAGGCAGGCAGATCTTTGTAAGTTCGAGGCTAGCCTGGTCTACAAAGTGAGGACAGCCAAGGCTATCACAGAGAAACCCCCAAAACAAAACAAAACAAAGAAAAAGAAAAAAAAAAACCTAAAATAAACCAAAACATTTTTAGCAAGAGGGAAAACATACAGAATGATACAATTTGCTAAAATATTATTATAAAAAAGTACAGTTATTGGTGTGGTGTCTTCTAAAATACTGTTTAGGGTTCTATCAGAGTATTTCTAAATATTATAAGAAAAACTAGGCATTTTAAGAAATATACCTTTACTTGATGCTAATACAGAGTAAAAATGTGCTTTACTTTTATTGAGGAACAATTTAATGGGAGACATAAGTATAAATAAATAAGATTTTTAGTATAACTGTTAAGGATAGGTATATGATAATTGCTTTGGATCTCCCGCTCTCTCTTTTTTTTTTTTCTTTCCTGAGACAAGGTTTCTCTGTGTAGCCATGGCTGTCCTGAACTCATTTTGTAGACCAAGCTGGCCTTGAACTCATAGAGATCCACCACCTGCCTCTGTCTCCCAGAGTGCTGCGATTATAGGCGTGTACCACCATGCTCAGCTTTTTTTAATTTAAAGAAAAGGGCTTGAGAGAGAGCTCTGCTTAAAAGCATGTACTGCTTTGCAGAGTACCCAAGTTTGGTTCCCAGCACCCACACTAGATAGTTCCCAGCTGCTTGTAACTCTAGCTCCTGGGGATCTGGCATTCTTCTCTGGCCTTCAAGATCACTTTGAACATTTGCACTCATGTGCACATATCTCCACGTAGGTACACACATACGAATATTTTAAACTAAAGCACGCCTGCTTTTTTTTCAGAATTTACTTACTAGCATTGCAATAGTTACTTGAAAGATGAAGATAATGAGATATTTCAGTAATGAGATCTTTGTATAAATGATATTATAAAAATCGAACAACCTGTATTTGGTAATTTTAGAAAACAAAAGATACTAAAATCTTACTTCTAAGAATGGGCTTGGCTGGGTATGGTGAAACATGCCTATGTATTTGGGAGGCAGAGGCAGGAGGATTGCAGATCTGAATCTAGCCTGGCCTATAGGGAAACCTGACTCAAAAACAAAAAAGAAGAAAAGGAAAGGGAGAGAGTGAGCTGTATAACATGTTCTCTCTGTGGGTTCTCAGCACCTCTGAAGGCCAGTGACTGATGACAGTCCTTCCTGTCTAGCATGGCACTGTTCCTGTAGTCAGATTAATTTTCATTTATCTGTTCTCACTAAGTTCCTGCTACTTGGTATAATTACAGACACTTTTTTATCTGTGTGCAGATCCTCATTGAATTTTGTGCAGGGGGAGCAGTAGATGCCGTCATGCTTGGTAAATACCTTTGTTTTTATGTTTGCTTCTTAAATTGCTCTTGGATAAAAAAGATTTCAACCATATGTATGTACATATATCTACTTTTAGAGTTCAGTGCATTAAAAAACTTTATATTTTAGATCAGTATAATTCTGAAATGTAATATTGAATATTCTATGTCAGCAAGTTAATATGTGGATATTTAGCTCTTTCACAATAAATGAGTTCACATGATTGCTGAAAGATCACAGTGATGGATTATTTAGTTAGCTTTATGTAGAAATAAATACTTTTTTTTTTTCACTTTCTCCTTATAGAACTTGAGAGACCATTAACTGAGTCCCAAATCCAAGTAGTTTGCAAGCAGACTTTAGAGGCGTTGAGTTACTTACATGACAACAAAATCATCCACAGAGATCTAAAAGCTGGCAATATACTTTTTACCTTAGATGGAGACATTAAACTGGGTAAGTTATTCAAACATTTGAATTTATGCTCCAAGATTTACAATGGAATGTATGACTTGATGCTGTTTCGGCCTACCCAGACATGCAAAGCAGGGAAAATTATGCCAGGCTGCTCTTGTAAACACCACAGTAGTTAAATATTTACAGTCCCTAGAATTCCTAAGTATATGCACCTAATGACACCTGTAAAGAAAGTAAAGAGGGTGTGTTTTATTTTCAAAAGCATGGGTTTGTAAAACACTGGTTAGGATTTCCTCATGTAAGTTTTTGAATATAGATTTAACACTTGTAAATGTCTTATACTTGGAGTATAATAAAGCACAAAACTCAGTTTTTTCTTTCTGACAACATATCGAATAGGTTTTTATGTCCCACATTGTTCCACCCAGAGCCTTGCACTTCTTAAGCAAGAGCTCTGTCCCTAACACACACCCCACCTGGCTTCTTACTTCATTTTACTAGCGTACTCATTAAATCAACAAGTAACCTTAGGTTTGAAAGTAAAGCAAGTCCAAGGACTAGCATATAATTTTGTCTTTCATACCAAAGGAGAAATGATGAAAGTCATAAAAAGAATTAGATGTAGATTTTAGACAGGTTAGTTAAGTTCACACATACACATGTAAGTAGTAGATACAGCCTTTTAAAAGGTTTCTCTGTGTAGCTCTGGCTGTCCTGGACTCACTTTGTAGACCAGGCTGGCCTCGAACTCACATCAATCTGCCTGCTTCTGCCTCCCAGAGTGCTGGAATTAAAGGCGTGTACCACCACTGCTTGGCTTAAAAGTTTTTCTAAACTGGACAATTTTTAAAAAATCAAGCAGTATTATTGAAATGTATGTTTTTTTTTTTTGTTTTTGTTTTTTTTTTTTTTTGGCAAAAATAAAATCATTGAAAGCCATGTTGATCCCAGTGATTCTGACCATCTCCCTTTGACCGTCACAACAGGCAACGGGGCATTTGGATGGGTGCTCCAAACTTAATCCTTCTTGTGCGGTACAGAGGGCAGAAGTCTATGAGAAATGCCATATAAGTTTAGACAGGAGCTTTGAAATCATGACTTAGGTGAGGAAATTAGACTTGGCCAGGCACCCCAGAGGTTTTTTCACAGACTCAAATGATTTCAGTTTGATCCCTTCCTCTCCACACTTTGTGTTGACTTTCATTATCACTCATTTTTGTTTCCTTATGGCTCAGTTAACCCTTACTTACGTCTAAGAGTTTACATTTGCTCATACATAAATTGATTTTTTTCTTTGACATCTCTATAAATTACGAATTTCCTCTCTATTTCTTTCTTTACACAATAGAATGCATTCTCATTGAATTAACATTGTTCCAACCAAGAGACCAATCAATATTTGATTAGAGGCAAAAAAAAAAAAAAAAAAAAATCATGGTGGTTTGTGACCTCTCCAAAATCCACAGCATGCAAACAGATACACAGTATATATGTGGCATTAATATTCCCAGTGACTAAATGATTAGGAAAAACATTAAAAGACTCCTTGAAGAAGTAGAAAGACTCACCAAACACTGGCTCTGGCTTTTCCCTCATCTGCATTTGCTGATGCCATGGTCGTGATTGCAGCTGCTGTCTGTATTCCCTTCATTCAGTGGACGAAGCAGAGGCTTGGGGAGGAGGGCTGGATGAGTCTCAGGTCTGGTTCCTTGGTGAGAACAAGTGGTTTTGCACTGCTTTATTAGCAGGTGTAAGGCTGCTTCTGCTTCGGTGGTTTTCTCACTGTTGTGCATTGAGTCCAGGTCTCACATGTGTCAGGAAAGCATTTTACTAACACCAACACCCCAAACTTATTTGTCCTTCATACCAGATTTATTTTTTTGATTATGGCTGCAAAATGAATTACACCATTTTTGTTTTTGGTTTTTTGGTGTTTTTTTTTTTTTGTTTTGCTTTTTGTTTTTTGATACAGGGTTTCTCTGTGTAGCCTTGGCTGTCCTTTACTTGCTTTGTAGACCGGGCTGGCCTTGAAGTCACAGAGATCTACCTGCTTCTGCCTTTCGAGTGCTGGGATTATAGGCGTGCACCACTGAGCCAGGCTCATTGGTTATTTTTGATAACTTTATAATAAATTAATTCATTCTTTCACTTATTACTATAAATGAAAAATACTCTTATAAGAAGATACTCTTTACTTGTTTGATTATTTGGGTCAAAAGCAGAAAAAATGTTTTATTTAGTTTTTAAGATAAGTTGGTTCTGAGTTCTAAGCTAAAATGACAGGCCTAACACTGATAAAATTAGAGTGCTGCTGTTCTTTACCTTAAATAAAAAACCATAAAGCTTCCCATTTTTCTCTGTAATATTATTAAGGTTATTTATTTATTTGACAATCTCATTATATAGCTTAGAGTAGCTTTAAACTCCTAAACTTGTGCCTGAGCCTCCCGTGTCCTGGGATTACAGGTGTCTGTCACTATGCTCAGCTTCTGTAGTATAATTTTATGAGGATGTTGATGACAAGAATGCTGTCATAAAGGCTACTTTGCTGTAATTTCTGTTTTTTCACACCAGAGGAAAGTAGCTCCATTGATTTCATTGTAGCACACAACATTTGGCATTTGTTTTGAAGCATATATATTGTTTTAATTTAGAGTGACCTTTTTGTTTTCAATTCTGAGGAATTTGTCATTATCATTATCATTTGAAGACATATCTAGATGGTGATAAGTATATTTCTGATAGAAAATTTGGCAATTTTTTGAAAGCTAGTAGAAAGAAGATGTTTAAGACTAAAGTGGTAGGGCCTAGAGAAATGGCTCAGTGGGTGAAGAATCTACTGTGCTATTTGAGGCCCTGATTTTGGATCCTAAGAACCATGTACAAGCTGGGCTTGGTGATGGATGCTTGTAATCCTCATACAGCATTGCTGGAGATAGGAATCCTAGTGCTCAGTGGCTGAATTGGTTTTGTCATGTTGGTAAGCTCCAAGCTCACTAGGAAGTAGTGTCTTAAAAGGTAGGATGAAGAGCAATAGAGAAAGGCACCTGACATTGAGCCCTGGTCTCTATGAGCATGCGTGGACATAACCCTGCATACACGCACAAGTACATGTATGCACTACACAATAAACACAGAAACTTTAACACAAAATTAGAATGGCAGAGAAATTATTTCTTTCTGTTGTGCTTACCTCTTAATAAGGGAGTCCTTACTAAAGGCTTGAAATGCTCCCTTCTCCCACGCCATTGAACACAATTTACCATGCTTAAAAGCTGTCATTAACATTATTGTATGATTATTTATTTCAAGCGGATTTTGGAGTATCAGCTAAAAACACCAGGACAATTCAAAGGAGGGATTCTTTTATTGGCACACCATATTGGTAGGTATTCATCTTTATGGATTTATACTGTCAGTTGTGTCTGCAGTAATTACTTTGTCTATACCTAGTCATTATCCTGACTGTAGTTTGTAATAACTTAATTAAACATCTTAGCTTTCATTTTCTACTCTTCATAGGATGGCTCCTGAAGTAGTCATGTGTGAGACATCAAAGGACAGACCTTACGACTACAAAGCTGATGTTTGGTCCCTGGGTATTACTTTAATAGAAATGGCTGAGATAGAACCACCTCACCATGAGTTAAATCCAATGCGAGTGCTCCTAAAAATAGCAAAATCTGAGCCCCCAACATTAGCACAGCCGTCAAAATGGTAAGTTAACTTAAGCCAAAATTTGATGTTCTGTTCTAGTTTGCTAAGGGTATTGAAGTCTGGGGATGTGGCACAAAGACTGTGAATGAGGAAACTGATGGGGCCTATTTTGAAGACTTAAGGACCTGGGGAGATCACTCAGTGATTAAGAGCACTGGCTGCTCTTGCAAAGGATCTGGGTTCAGTTACCAGCACCTGCATGGTGGCTTACAACTGGCTGTAATTCAGATTCCAGGGCATCTGATGCCCTCTTCTGGCCTCTGTGTCACATATTTGGTCTATGACTACAGGTGCTCACATCTGTACATAGAATAAAAACAAACACACCTGAGAAAGACTTAAGGATCATGGAAACCATTGTAATAACTTTCCCTGTGTATTTGACAATATAAAGGTTCTGTGTGGAAAAGACATTTCCTGAGCTATGAACAGTGAGGCCCGTGTACAATTGCTGTGTATTTGTGAAATTAGTTTAACAGTTTTTGTGACATTTTGCTAACTTGTAAGTATATGGCTGCATCTCAGTGATCACCTATGTGCCTTATTACATGTATGTCTAACGTATTTACAGAATATTTCATAAAATAGGTTTCATTAGTTTTTTTGTCATTATACTAAATGAATACTATTCTATACTGAAACTAAACATAATTTATTAAGAATTTTTTTTTTTTAGTAACAAGAAAGTAAAATAAAATGCAGTTTATATTTTATTTTGTAGGTCTTCAAATTTTAAGGATTTTCTAAAGAAATGCTTGGAAAAGAATGTGGATGCCCGGTGGACTACATCTCAACTGTTACAGGTAAAATGAGGATAGCACAACAACAGGCCAGATTGCTTTAACATTGTCTTTAAAAGAAAACACCTTCAGATTCATTCATTGTTCACCCTTTCCACTTGAGTGTCTCTGAAGGAAAAAAAAGCCAGAAAACATTGTGTAGCAGTTAACCTTTGCTTTGAAGTATATGTCATTATTAACAGGCATTTAGTTTATAAGTCTTTTTTCTCAGTTTAATTATGTTCTTTTCATTGTAATAGCTATTTGTGTGCTGCCTCTAGTGACTGAAAACTAGCATCTTGTATGCAGGGGTTATGAGCTAATAAATTGTTCTATTCCTCTTTTTTGAAGAGTTAAGTGTACAGTTAATATCGTTGGCTTTTAAAACATGATGTGGGTGCTGAGGAGATGGGTCACTCAGTAACGTGTTTGCTGACCAAACATGGGGCCTACATTCTATCCCCAGAACCCATGTTAGAAATCCAGGTGTGGTGGTACCTGCTTCTTCGTTTTTTTGTTTTTGTTTTTTTGATACAGGGTTTCTCTGTGTAGACCTGGCTGTCCTGATGCTCTCTGTAGACCAGGCTGGCCTTGAACTCAGTGATCCGCCTGCCTCTGCTTCCCTAGTGCTGGTATTAAAAGTGTGCCTACCATGCCCAGCTGTGGTACCTGCTTCTAATCATAGTGCTAAGGAGGAAGAGACAGATGGATTCCTGGGTGTGTTGGTTATGTAGCGTAAACCAAGTTGGCAAGCTCCAGACCCATGAGAGCTTTCTCAAAAAAAAGTGAATCGTTCCTGAGGAAGAATGACACCCAAGGTTGTCCTGTCCTCTGCATGCACCTGTGCACTGCACAGAAGTGAACAGTATGTGTGTGTACACACACACACACACACACACACACACACACACACACACACACTCTGATGTAAGATGGTCAGGTAAATTTGATTTTACTTTAAAAGCAGGGTCTTTTCCTTACATTCAAAACAAAGGTGTGTCAAATAGGTAAACAGTAAACAGAGTAACAACTCTTAGGGCAGTTGCTATAAGGATGGGTGTTGTGAAATGCCAGTGTGGTAGTGTATAAGGCGACCTGCTTATCTAGTGAGGGCGTGGGGAAAATTGCCTTGCTCTGTTTAACAAGTAATCTCTGTCCCTAACGTACACTTCCAGTACTTAGTTGCCTTTGTATTGAAGATCTTAGCCTGTAGCAGACTGTATTAGTCAGGGTTCTATGAGAAACAGAATTGATAGAATTAATCTCTATATAGTACAAACAGGTTTTATTAGAGTGGCTTGCAGGTTATGGTATGACTGTTCCAACAATGACTGTCTACTGAAAGTTCGAGAATCCAGTAGTTGTTCTGTCCACAAGGCTGGATGTCTCAGCTGGTCCTCAGTATGTGCTGGAATTCCAAAGAAGGTGGCTCTGATGCCAATGAGCGGATGGACTTGCCAACAAGAGTGAGAGCAATCAGACAGTCAGAATTCCCCTGCCATGTCCTTTAAACAGGCTGCCAGTGGACGGGGTGGCCCAGATTTAAGTTGGGGCTTCCTACCCTTGAAGATCTGGATTTAGGGTAGGCCCCATTTCAAATGGTTCAGTCAAGAAAAAATTCCTCACAAGTAAACCCAGCTGCTTAGAATTTGGTTAATTCCAGATGTTGGTCAAGTTGACAACCAAGAATAGCCATCACACAGACACTGTTGAGTCGAGAGCACAAAAATGAGTGAAATGTCTTTGACTTGATGTTAGGATCTTTAAATAAAAAAGCAAACTAGGTATTTGAAGATACTTTTAGCAGAAATATAAAGGGATTTGTAAAGTTTTTAACAATACTTTGATGGGCTTTTTATAGATAGTGATGTTAAAAATTGTGTGTGTGTGCATGTGTGTGTTTGCTTTTCAGCCACAGTGTGTGTTTGGTGTCAGGGGAGGACTTTCAGTCCACTGTGTGTGTGCTGATGATTGACCTCAGGTCAGTAGTTTGGCAACAAGGACCTTAGCTGACAGAGCCATCTCACTGGCCTCCTAGTTACTATTAAAGGAATGATGTCTAAACTTAAAGATTGCTTTAAATTTTAAATTAAAAATTGTTATTGAACTGGATGCAGTGGCACACGCCTGTAGTTCCAGCACTCAGGAGGCAGAGACAGACAGATAGATCTCTGTGAGTTCAAGGCCAGCCTGGTCTACAAAGTGAGTCCAGGGCAGCCAAGGCTACACAGAGAAACCCTGTCTTGAAAAACTGAAAAAAAAATTGTTAGTGAAACTTTAAAACAGTCAGAAAAACCAAATGTATTTTCTGCTCATCCATAACAAGTTGTTTTAATTTTTGACTAGTTCCTTCAAATTACCAAAACAAAACAAAACATAGGGATTTGCAAGATGGCTCAGTAAAGGTACTTGCAACCAAACTTGGCAAACTGACTTTGATCTCCAGGACCCATGTAATAGAGAAAACTGGCTCTGGAATGTTTGTGTTATTAAAAATAAGACCTAAGTTATACAAAACAAAATAAAATTCAGTTCAGCCAATCTTTATTTTTACTTACTCCTTTCTCCCTCCTTTTCTTTCCAGTATAATGTTTGAAGTTGTATATGTTTTTATATCCATAATTCATATTTTTTGACACAGAAGGATCAATTTTTATGTTTAAAATTCACAAGCACTTCAGTTTTCATTGAGTATGCTCTTTTTTTTTTTTTTTTTTTTTTAATGATCAACAGCATCCCTTTGTTACTGTGGATTCCAATAAACCAGTCCGAGAATTGATTGCTGAGGCAAAGGCTGAAGTAACAGAAGAAGTTGAAGATGGCAAAGAGGAAGATGATGATGATGAAACAGAAAATGCTCTGGTCAGTGTCATTAGAATGTTTTATTTAGTAAATTCTTTTGTTTGTTTGTTTTATTGTTTTGGATTTTTTGAGATAGGGTGTCTCTGTGTAGCTCTGGGTATCCTAGACTTGTTTTGTAGACCGGCTGGCCTTGAACTCACAGAGATCCACTTGCTTCTGCCTCTTCCTGAATCCTGGGCCTAAAGGCGTGTGCTGCCATGCCCAGACATTTAGTAGAGTTTTAGAGATGGGTTTTGAGATGTGCTTGCACATGTTTATGAGGGGTACAGTACAAAATCTTCAATTAGAAATGAAGTTGGCAACAAGGTTTCCCTGTTACGTGCTTTCATCATCTTTGTTATTGAAGACTGACACTTCTTAAAGTTATTTTTATGACTTCAGGTTTTACAGAATATAACTGCTAAAAAAATCACATGGGTATAGATATATAAAGCTTTGATGAGCATCTTGAGGTCATGTTTTAGTACTAACGATGTTTAAATCTTTTTTAGCCAATACCTGCAAATAAGCGTGCCTCCTCTGACCTAAGTATTGCCAGCTCTGAGGAAGATAAACTCTCACAAAATGCTTGTGTTTTGGAATCTGTGTCAGAAAGAACAGAGCACAGTACTTCTGAGGATAAATTTAGCAACAAAGTTCTTAGTGAAAAACCTACTACTGATGAACCCAAGAGGGCCGAGGAGGATGTTCATGTGTATGGAAATGATGCCAGCTTAGAGACTGTGCCTGGACTCAATGACCAAACAGTGGGAACCCATGAGAATGGGAGAGAGAAGAAGAGACCCAAGCTGGAAAACCTGCCTGATAGAGAAGACCAACAAGCTGTGGGCGTTGATTCAGTCAGGGAAGGAAAGGAGAGTGATTTAGGAACTTTAGAAATGAGCACTAATTGTTTGAAACCAGAGGAAGACAGGAATAAAGAAAACCAAGAGATACTTGAGAATAAACTCATACAATCTGAAGAGATTAAAGAAATGCATGTTCAAACAATAGACTTAGTTTCTCAAGAGACTGGAGAAAAAGAGGCAGATTTTCAGGCAGTTGACAGTGAAGTTGGGTTTACAAAGGAAGACACCCAAGAGAAGGTTGGAAAGGATGATGAGACTCAAACAGTGGTAATCAGTCATGGAATTGTTGAGGTAGGAACAAATGAGGCCCTAGCTGTTGCTCAGAAGGCTGCTGAACACGGTGGCAAGGATGCCCAGAGTGATGACGGGGAAGAAATAGTACACGTGACCGAGAAGTTAGCAGAGACACCTACAGAGGGCCCCGAGGCTGGCAGTGCTGAAGAGGAGCCTCCTACTCAAGAGAGAGTTGAGAGTGAAGAGCTAGAGGAGCGGTCTGCAGTGTGTGAAGGTGAGGGACAGTTAGTCAGCACTTCAGAGGCTACACGGGTAACCATGGAGGAACCAGGAACAGATGAAGTTGAGCAAGTCAAGGAGCATAGCATGGAGGAGAGAGACAGACATGCGTTGACTGGTGCTGAAGAACGGGCTCTAGGAAGTGAAGTTGAGGCAGCTTCCACCGAGGCAGAGTTGGAGAAAGAAGAACTTGCACAGGAAGTGCCAGCTAAAGCAGAGCCGCAGGCTCCTGTAGCCTCTCAGCCTGCCGAGCCTCACCCTGTCCTAATACCCAGCATTAATATCAACTCTGCAAACACAGAAAGCAAAGGAGACATGGACGCTTTACCAAAAACCGAAGCCATACTGCCACAAGAGCCTGAAAATGAAAAGGAAAATGACACTGACTCAGGGACTGGGTCCACTGTGGAGAACAGCAGCGGTGACTTGAATTTGTCCATCTCTACCTTCCTAAGCAAAACTAAAGACAGTGGTTCAATGTCTCTACAAGTAAGTGTACCAGGGCCATGTTTGGGTTTGGCTTTGTCATTTTGCAATTCTAGTTCATTACTACTTTAAAATACTATTAACCCTATCCATTCTTTTGGGATCAAAGCAATCAGAAAGAACTGGGGGGAGAGAGAGTCCAGGAATAATCTTTAAAAATTTTAAGATAGCCTGCTCATCTTTGCAGACTTGATGTAGATAAACAGCATGGAACAGGGCAGCCTCTTGGTTTATTTAGTTTATCTTGCACGTATCTGAATGCAGGTTTAGTAAGTGTCACTGATACCCCAGAGAACTGAGAAGCTCAAAGAATTGTCTCTTTTTGCAAAGCATTTCAAGGTGTGAGTAGTCCGTAACCACTGGCTCCTAGCCATTGTACTGCCGTGAGAAGCATCATGGGGAGAACGGACCCCGAAATGCAGCCCTGCATACTTGGAGCCAGTAGAGCGTAATTCTCAAGTATTGTGGTGTACTTAGGGATCATCATGGGGAGTTATGTAGAAGCCCGGGGGCTCCTGAGCGTCAGTATATGTAGCAAGAGATAGCATTTACAAAATTACATTGTACTTAGTACTCTGAACGTTTGTGTGTGCGCGCGCGCGCGTGTGCATGTGTGCCATAGTGAGCATCAGGAGTTAAAGGATAACCTGTGGGAGTCAGGTCTCTCCTTCCACTGCAAGGACTTCTGTGAGAACTAAGGGGATATTAACTGCAGAAGCTGAAGAAATGGGAAGTTTATAGCTCAAGGAAAGTGTGTGTGTGTGTGTGTGTGTGTGTGTGTGTGTGTGTGTGTACGTACACACGTGCATGAGTGTGCGCACATTTAAAGCATGTCAAGTGCTGGGTTGTAGAGGAATGCTGGGAGGAGTTCATAATCCTGCTTTGGAGGGGAGCATGGGCATTAGAGCAGGAGGATAGAGACAGTGAGATGTTGGTGAAAGGTGCCAGAGGCAAACTTGAATTCTAACACATTTGGAACTTAGTGCTTTTGCTTCCGCTTCCAATTTTCTCTATTCCTTTTCTCTCTCTTTCCCCTTTGGTTCTCTTTTCTCTCCTCTGTTCCCTTCCCCTTTCACACTTTTTCTTTTCTTTCACTCCTTCCTTCCCTTCTGCCCAGAGTCTTGCTATGGAGCCCGGCAACCTCTTGTCAGACTTGTGAGTGCTGGGCTCCTTGGCCCTGTCCCCTGAGTAAGTCAACTGTCTCCTATTTAATCTGTTCACTGAAGTACAAATGTAGAGCTGAGACCTCACTATGGTGCAAGTGAGGAAAAGCTTAATATGTGAAAGGCACCCTGTTGATTTGTGTGAACTTTGTATTGTTGATATGTCTAATTATGCAGTGCAGTAGAAGTTGTGTGTGCACATGACCAGAATGCCCAGTTTCTCCTAAACCATTTGTTCATCTGCAGAATTGAGTGTGAGTTCTTAGCGTGGGTGTAAGACGATAAACTGTTGCACAGACAATTCCTACTGCTTTATATAAGCAGTATTCATGGTTGCTGCAGCTTTTTTATTTTCAAGGAGGAACATATCTTTCACATATATTATTTATACAAAACCTAATCCAAACGAAATCTCCCTTAGGAGACAAGAAGACAGAAGAAAACACTGAAGAAAACACGCAAATTTATTGTTGATGGTGTAGAAGTCAGTGTAACAACATCAAAGATAGTTACAGACAGCGATTCCAAGACTGAGGAGTTGCGGTTTCTCAGGTAAGCACAGAAACAATGTATAAATAACATGAGTTTTAACATCTTTGTTGTCTCTGAAAACTATGAATAGAGAAACAAGAATAAATCATTGGTAAATTTTAGTTTATTTGAAAATTTGTTTTTAGTTTAAAATATGGTGGTTAAAGCTTTTATTTAAAGTTATTACTCCAAAGTGTAATTTGTTTCTTTCTATTATATGTTGTTAGACGTCAGGAACTTCGAGAGCTACGGTTTCTTCAGAAGGAAGAGCAGAGAGCGCAGCAGCAGCTCAATGGCAAGCTGCAGCAGCAGCGGGAGCAGATCTTCAGGCGCTTTGAGCAGGAGATGATGGTGAGGCCTTAAATTCCATGATACTTGTCAGTAAATGACATGCGGAGTATTTGACAGCACTGCTAGAGTAGGCTGTAGAGTCTGATCTCCGATAAGATTTTCTGGCTCTTGTGATAGATTACTCTGGCCTGTTGGATGCTTTTTAAAAAAGAAAAACTTACTGGAAGGGATTTCCAGTCCCTGTCTTATCACTGGTTTATGGTGTGCCAAGTTTCATTTGAAATCTGTCATGAAAAGTTAGTATTAGAAGTCTGGTAGATTGTTTACCAAGTATTTAGATGTGCCTACTGCTGAGTGCCTTTTCAGCGTTCTAGTTTTGTCTTTCAGCTTACAATCTTACATGATTTTTTGTTTTGTTTGTTTTGTTTTGTTTTGTTTTTTCCAGACAAGGTTTCTCTGTGTAGCCTTGGTTGTCTTGGACTCACTTTGTAGACCAGGCTGGCCTTGAACTCACAGCGACCCCCCTGCCTCTGCCTCCTGAGTGCTGGGATTAAAGGTGTGTGCCACCACACCCAGTTTTTTTTTTTAATATTTTGAAATTAAAATATTATTACAGAATCTCCATTTTCATTTTCCTTCCTCCAACTCTTCCCATGTATCCCTTCCCTGTGTAAATTCATAGTCTTAGACCTCTTTTTGTTTAATTGCTGATGTGTGTGTATATTCCCAAGTATATAAATACAACATGCTCAGTTGATATACTGTTGCTTACATGTTTATGATTTCAGGGCTTACCACTTCATATAACATATCAACTTATCCCCAAGGAAGACTATCTCTCCCTCTCTCAGCATTCCTGAGTTGCCTGTAGTTCTTTGTCTGGGCTTGGGTCCCCCTGGAAGGCAGCAAGGGCAACAGCAAGAACCTGTCGTGCTCCCCCCTGCCAACAGCGCATAAAGAGGATTGTGATGCCGGGGGGAGCATTGTTACCCCAACCTGGGAACTTTCATTTAGCCTATGTATGTATATGTGTATACATAGACTGAGAAGTATTTATTATATAAATAATTTTAGGAAAATCTTAAATATTTTTATGACTTTTTCAGATGTTCTTACTGTTATATCTTACCTACCTCTTCTTTTGTGTTTACCTTTCTCCCACCTTCCACCATCCCCATTTCTCCCATTTTTGCCTCTCTATTGCACTTCCTCTTTTCCCATAGTCCTTTGCTACTTTCCTGGCTTTGGTGACTACTCCAGGTTTTATACACTTACACTTGAAGATTTGAAGTTAAGAGCCATAATGGAAAAGAATATGCAATGCTTGTCTTTCTTGGTCTGGGTTAACTCACTTAACATAATATTTTCTATTTCCATCCATTTGCCTGCAAATTCCAGGCTTCGTTTTTCTTTACAGCTGTGTAGTATTCCATGGCTTCTGTTTGCCACATTTTCGTTGTCTGTTAACCACGTGAAGGGCGGTTAGGGCGGTTCCATTCTTAGCTGTTGTGAGTAGAGCAGCAATGAACGTGGCTAAGCAAGCGTCTGCTGGTAGGATCTTGCCAAGTTGGTAGCAATTCTGTGACAAGTCCTTCGGGCAGGGAGAGGTCAAGCTTAGTCATGTGGGAGATTTATGTTAGCTTTTTGAGGATTCTCTACACGGATTTCCATTGTAACTGCAGCAGTTCGTAATCCCACCCACATCGAGTGAGCGAGTGAGTGTTTCCTCTTCCTCACATCCCTTCCAGCGTTTGCTGTCAATTACTCTGTTGGTCTTTGCCGTTCTGATTTGGTAAGATGAAATCTCAGGTTGTTTGGTTTGTTTGTTTTTTGGTATTGCACTTCTCTAGTTGCTAGGGACAATGAGCATTTATTCAAATAGTTCTTAGCCTCATTCCCCCCCCCTCCCCCCGCCCCCCTTCAGGTCTCAGGCCTGGTTTCTCAACGAGTTGTTTGTTATTTTGAGTGCTTCGTATATTCTGAATATTAATTCTCTGTCAGAGTTAGAGCTGGCAAAGATTCTCTCCGTTCTGTGCGTGCCCTCTTCGGCTCACTGGTTGTTTCTTTACCTGTTCAGAAGGTTTTAGTTTTATGAAGTCCCACTTCTCACTTGTTGGCCTTAATTCTTGGGCAAATGGAATTCTACTCAGAAAGCCCTTTCCTACAGTTTAGCATGGAGAACACTGCCACCTATGTTTTCTAGATTCTAAAATTTTAAGGCAGTCTAGAGCAGGTGCCTTCAAGCCTGGCTGAGTATTAGAGCTTATTTGCAGCTTTTCAATATTCACTTTCTTCACTGGCTCTTCAAGTTAGGCCTTCATAGCCACCTCACTGCTGCTGCAGGAATCGTGCTGTGGTTCTTGTTGCTGAGGCTTTCAGTTTCCACTTGTGTCCACGGTTGAGAAGGGAGTTTAGGAATGTGCTACAAAGTCTCAGTAACAGAGGTTGAACATCTCGCTTTATGTTAGAAGAAAAAGATTATTTAAAATCCTATTGAAGTTTACATTCAAATCCTTTGCAGTCTTGTCGTGTTAGTGTTGAGGACTGTTGATTGTAGTGTGTGGCATTGTTGATTTTGTGTTGTGTCCTTTTTATTCTGTTTTCCAGAATTTTAGAAGTTGTGTCTTTTCCCTGCATAGATTTTTCCAAAATGTTTTACTTTTCAATTTATTTTATTTTTGAGAGCTTTGAGACAGTGTCTCACTGTCTAGTGTTGCATTCCTGCTTGCATTTGCCAGGTGCTGGAATTGCAGGCGTCTGCTACCAGACCTGGCCTCAGCTTCCTTCCTTGCACGCTTTGTAATGGGTGTTTCTGTATCAAACTCTGCACAGGTCCTGTGATAGCTGAAACGTTAGTTAGTGGTAACAGGCTGCCTTGCTTTGCAGAGTAAGAAGCGGCAGTACGATCAGGAGATTGAGAATTTAGAGAAGCAGCAGAAGCAGACGATTGAGCGACTGGAACAGGAGCACACAAACCGCTTGCGAGACGAAGCCAAGCGCATCAAAGGAGAACAAGAGAAGGAGCTGTCCAAATTCCAGAACATGCTAAGAAACCGCAGGAAGGAGGTGCGTGTAACTACTGCTGTTAATTACTGCAGCTGTTTTTTAAAATGCAAATGAAGACTAAGGAATTAGGAATAATGGCTGGTAACTGAATAACATCTATCTGTTCCTTTGTTCTGTCGTCCATACAATGATAGGCTGCCAGTTAGTGAGGTCGGATAGTAGTGTCCTCATTTTACTGCCAAGAAAATGGAATAAAAGCCTGTCTCGCTCAATTTTGAGCCACGTCATCAAATACAGTCCAAGCTGCATTTCATTTTGTGATTCTCCTCTTATTAATTCATCATTTAGGGCCTTATTTAGAAATACTTTTCAAGAGAACTGAACCTCACTGGTATTTACTGAAAGCAGCAAGAATTATCATTTATAAATTACTTGACGTGTGAATTTTTCTCGTTTAGGTTTATTGATTTTCTTAGACATTTTGCCAAGCAGAAACTAAATAGCTTTATATTCAAAATAACATCTCTTATATACCTTTGAAAAAAAGTCATATAATTATAAAAAGATTTGGCTTTCCTGAGCTGCTTCCATGTTGTTACAGAGCTGATCGTTCTCAACTCAGAGGTTTTCTATGTATTGCCCTTTTGCCCCTAGATTAAAATAAAATACATCCAAGCAATATTCGGTGATACTCTTATGATTTGTTTTACATCTTCAGTGCAGGAGAAGGATTTATACTTTCAGGAGAGAGATGAACAACCTCAGGTGAAAATAATTATGATCAGTTCTATTAGGATTAGAAGAAAATATCTCAACCAAACTAGAAGTGCATTTTTACCTTTGTTACACATCTTAGTTACCAAGATTTTGGCATCTGATTTCAGCATTTATTTAGGAAGCAATCTGAGCATCATATCATTGAATCTTAATAACGCATTCAGTAGGACCAGCAAGTCCTTGATGCTTTCCTTAGGTCAAGTGATGTGCATCTTCACTTCCTGTAGTCAAGATTTCTAAAAGGCTGTTTTATTGTTATGTCTTATCTAGAGGTGCCTCATACACCATGATAAAGATCTTTGTTAATTTAAAAAAATTCTGGGTCATTTGTTGAGAGACTAATCTTTGTACCAGATTAAATTAAAAAGATGTAACTCTACATGTGCAAGTCTGTAGTCACTATCTTGAGTCTGGAGAGCTGTACCTAGTGTTGTTTGAGATCATGTTGTGTTTATATTGAATAATCTTATTGTGTATTTTTTTCTTCATTGCTAAACTTCTTGCAATTTGGGAGTCTCTTGCTTTGACTGGTGATTTGGTTTCATGAGGAATTACTGATGGGAACTTTAAAAGCGCTGTTATTAAATCACAATCAGTCTCTTGGGTGCCAGTGGCATGTGGTGATTTGGAATCTGGGCTCTTTTGGTGCTTTTACTTGTAAACACATGCTTGTTTTGGGGCCTGGACTATAGATCTTTTGATGGGTTAAATTCACATTGGCCTTTGAAAAAAAAAGAAGAAATCATTTTAAAATAGACTTTGTTTAGTGTAAGAAATTATAGTTTACTAAACTTTTAAGAGTGCTCACACTGCTGATTTTAAAGTTAGCCAGCTTAGATTCAGTTTCTACCAAAGAGAATATTATCTAATGCTACGAAAGCCGTCAGCTATATCCCTTTTGTCATACCATATAGAAAATGCTATATTTTACGGAAGAAGGTTTAGTGTCTCTTTATTTTCCATTGTGCATTTTCAGTTCCAAATGCAGGAGTCCTCCTTCCCTTTCCTACCCTAGTGTTGTGAAGTGGGTCATCTAGAACCCTTCTTTCGGTGTTGTCAAGTCAGTTGTAGAGTTTGCACTTTATAAGTGGCATTAGCTTTTCATGTGTTCAGTGTTTCAAACAATATGGACAGATATGCCTGTAACTTTGACCTTCAAGAAGGCAGTTGAATCTGTCACTTTTATCTCAGCCTTAGCGCTGAGTACTCCTTTGCTGATTGCTATGTGGGGACAATCAAGCAGTGGACAACATTTGTGTGCTGGGCTGCACCTTCTGCACTGAGATTAAGCATGCTCTGTTTTTACTTTTTCCTACCAACTAATGCTTCTGCTAACACATGGTGAAGGAATCGTTCTAACAACTTTAATTTTGACCTATGGCTTTCTGCTCACATACACGTGTTTTCTGTGGAGAAAGTATTATTTCCCCACCTCCTGCGTGCTTATGTACTGTAGGTTATAAATGAAGCGGACAAAGCACCCAAAGAGCTGAGAAAAGAGCTCATGAAACGCAGGAAAGAGGAGCTTGCACAAAGCCAGCATGCTCAGGTAACAGCAGCAGCCTAATGCTACTAAACCAGACACAGCCTTTTCTCTTGGCTCAGCAAGCCGTGGTTCGAAGAGGAGATTTTAACTGTAATTATTATTTAATGTTGAACTTTGCCTTGTCTATAGATAGATACCCAGGCTCTTTTGTAAAAAATGCTGAATATATACTTGGTGACAATTAGGTTGCTAATATGAAAGTAACTGATAAGAGAAATGAGAGTTGGCTCAGTGGTTAAGAGCACTGTCTGCTCTTCCAAAGGTCCCAGGTTCAATTCCCAGCACCCACATGGCAGCTCACAACTGTCTGTAACTCCAAGATCTGACACCCTCACACCAATGCAGATACATTAAAAATAAATTAAATTAAAAAAAAAAAAAGAGAGAAATGAATGTGTCAGTGTAACGGCTACTGTTACCAACGGCTTTGGTCACGATGGAAGCCTGTGTTTTTAAGCAGTAGTTCCAGTGCTTGCTAGGAGACGTTTAGGACAGAATTGGAGGGTAATATATAAGCCTAAGCTTAGGAAAAGAATGCCTGTTGGAGAACCATTTACAGTAAAAGTGGTGATTTTTATTATTAAATGGTAGACTAAACATTACTTTCAAGATCAACAACATAATCAACTTTAAAACAAATTTTTAGTGTATTTCTTTTTGGTTTAGAATCTAACAGTTAAGTGATCAGAAGATGCATGAATTAACTAGATCATTATTTTAACAAAATTTCCACAGTTACCTCAATATATTATTCCTTTAATGTTTTATATGATAACAAAAATGATTTCTAAACCTCTAGCCTTTGTAGGATATTAAAAGGAAACACATAAGTAACAAAAATCCATTAGGGACCATGGTATATACTGCTACTAAAGTGTGTGTGCGTTAAGGATTTTTTTTTTTTTTTGAGACAGAGTTTCTCTGTGTACCCTTGGCCCTGGACTCACTTGGTAGACCAGGCTGGCCTCGAACTCACAGAGATCCTCCTGCCTCTGCCTCCTGAGTACTGGGATTAAAGGTATGAGCCACCACATCCGGCTGTATTAAGGATATTTTAAAACTGCTGTTTGCTTGTTATTGTTTCAGAGCTGATAACATTTTAATACTATGAAAAAGAAGGAAACTATGATCTTAGAATTTATAATTTTAATAAAGTTAGTTTCGTTGAATACAGTCAATACTTTTCTTGCCATAAACCACTGAGACACTTTGTCTTGTCCTGGTGTGGGAGTGACTAGTTGAAGGGTGTGGTGATAGACATAGGATTTGTGTATACCTGTCACTGTTCTGATGCTCCATGTATTTGAGCTCAGTTTTCCAATGAGCATCACTCCTGTCTTAGAGTTAGGGATGACTCGCTCCGTCACACAGCTGGCAGGAGGTGAAACCAGGACTTCCGTCCAGACAACTTCAGCTCCATGTCCATACTTTGGATTGCCACCTAACACACTGTGCTGCCATTCTGCCTAGTCGAGGTGCTCGTCCATTTGGTCTAGTGTTCGTTGGTTGTTTTTGTGAACAGTGAAAAGGGAGTCCGTGTGGCTACACCTTTACTTCTGGTTAGTTTAGATGGTAAGTAATTGCAGTGTAGTTTTCCTTAGAAAGGACAAAACAGATGGTTTTAGTTTGAGAGGATATCAGACTTGAGTTGAGAGTAAGAATTTATTTTTGAATGAATTGAGTGATCCTGTACTCTAGTTTTAGTTTACTTTTTATTTGTTTGTTTGTTTGTTTGTTTGAGACAGGGTTTCTCTGTGTAGCCTTGGCTGTCTAGACTGCTTTGTAGACCAGGCTAGCCTTGAACTCACAGTGATCTGCTTGCCTCTGCCTCCTGTGTGCTGGGATTAAAGGCGTGTGCCACTATGCCCCCCCCCCAGCTCAGTTTACTTTTTTTTTTTTTTTTTTTTTTTTTTTTTGGTTTTTTGAGACAGGGTTTCTCTGTGTAGCCTTGGCTGTCCTGGACTCACTTTGTAGACCAGGCTGGCCTCGAACTCACAGAGATCCACCTTCCTCTGCCTCCCGAGTACTGGGATTACAGGCATGTGCCACCACGCCCGGCTCAGTTTACTTTTTTAAAAAAGACTTTTCATGTCATTTGGAGGGGCTAGCTTATGTTTCCCATGAAAGGTAAAAATAATTGTATATTCTTTCTCTACATTTACTGGAGTTTAGAGTGTAGCATTTCAAAAGTATTCCTTTGATAAATTTATTAAAACTTGGTAATTTTACAGTCTGTTTTAGACTTTGTCAGAGTTCTTAAATCAGAGCTGTATAACCATGTTTCTGGTACATACTTGACACTGAGTCACAGGCTTTCAGACTGTGTTTGTAGGAGTTCTTACTCAAAGGGCCAGTGCTGCAGGGCTGAGGGCTGAGGGCTGAGGGCTGAGGGCACTGTTTCTGTGTGGATTAAAGAGGACTTTTTCTGTTCCTCCTTGTCCCACCCTTCCTCTAACCTTCCCTCCCTTTGTGTCTTTCATATTTCATTTATTTGTGTTTTGTTAGAGGGTAACAGCTTTTGAGAGATCTCATATAGAGCTTGAGCAGACGTTGTACCCACTCAAGTCGCCTTGAAGGCTTAATAAGCACCACTTTCGACCTGATTTATAAGCAAATCTATCTGTCCATCCGTCCATCTGTCTGTCTGTCTCTCTCAAAATCAGTCATCTATGATTTATAAGCAGATCTATCTATATCTATCTATCTATCTATCTATCTATCTATCTGTCTATCATCTGTGTAGGTGAGCTTTTAAAAAGAAGTTTAACTGATTTAGGAATGAGTAACACATTAGAGTTTGGAAACCGCTGACCTAGGTTTCATCTTTTATTCCATAGATGGGAAGTAGGTCCATCTGTCCATTGACTTGACCTAGGCCTGAAGGTCAACATTTGTACAGTTGTTCTTTTCATTTACACAAAGTCATTCAGATGCCTGTATTCTCACCTGGGAAGTGCATTGTATTCTGATCCACAGGGTGTTGCTCAGGTCATGATTCAGTCTTTTCAGTTGTCATCTTGTGCAGTGTTCAACGCCCAAATACAGGACGTAAGTCCGCGTGCTGTGGGAGATGCCTTCTCTTACTTGTGCTTTCTTTGACTCACATGTGCCTTTCATTATTAAACTTCATTGACTGAAGTGTAGAATATTGAAAGCTGATGCCCATAATAACACTAATAATAGTCAGTGTTCCTCAGAGTTTTCACATCTGGTTCTCACTGGCACATCCTCATGGGGGATGAGTATCCTTTCTCCAGAAGCAGAACGTAGGCAAAGAAGACTAGAGATCTGGTATAGACAAATGGTCTGTGGTGACAGCGGCACAGCTGGAAGCAGAGCACTCACGGTGGAGGACCCCATTTTCCTCCTTCCCACCATAGGTTTCAACTTGAAATTTTCATGATTTTTAAGATAAGTAAAGTATCTTCCTGGTAGAATTTTATAAACTTTGCACATGTGAGAAATTGAATGCTGTGATTAGATTGTTATCTTTGTGTGAAGTGACGTCTTAATTATGGATATGGTCAGAAAAGTCATGGTAAAAGTCTTGATTACTCTCCATTTATTTAAATTGTCAATAATAATACATATTGCAGTGTTGTCATTACTACTATAATTTGAAATTAAGTCTGGAATTCCAAACTGTATTCTTTCTCACAGTTGCCATAGGCCAATAGAACATGGTAATTTTCGTTTGTGATATTTGGTATATACAACTGGAGTAGATAGAACACAGCTTGATTTCAGCCATTTCTATTTCCCCCATTTCCAATTAGATTTTTAAAAGTAATTGGCAGATGCCTTTTAAAGCAAGACATTGTGATTGGTAATCCCTTTTCTGATCATTACCATTTTTGAGTAAGTGATCAAATTTTATACAGTCTAATTTGTCATAACTTTTTCTGGTAGTTCTTAGGTGCAAAGCTTTAGGTTTCGTTTTTGTTCTTTTAGTTTTAGTTTTGTTTTGGTTTTTGGCTTTTTTCGAGACAGTTTTTCTCTGTGTAGCCCTGGCTGTCTTAGACTTGCTTTGTAGACCAGACTGGCCTCAAATCACAGAGATCAGCCTGCCTCCACCTCCAAGTGCTGGGATTAAAGGTGTGCGCTACTACACCTGGCATCAAAGCTATAGTTTTAAACACTCGCAGTTAGTTAACTGATATAATAAATTACTTGTTAGAATTTTAACTTGTACTTTTAAAGCCACTGATTTCATAGTTTATGAGGCCAGTTTTAGAAATGACTTTTGGCTTTTGGTTTTGGTTCTTTTGTTTTTTGTTTTTTGTGACTTCTACTGATTCAACATATATGTATTTTTAAAGGCAGAGTATAGTCCACACAGAGTTTTTAGAATGTGAAATTTCTCTTAGATCCAGTTCCTAAGAGCAATTTCTAGTTATAAATTCCACTATAAATG
The DNA here is from genome assembly GCF_964271855.1 of Acomys minous. Classification (NCBI taxonomy): domain Eukaryota; kingdom Metazoa; phylum Chordata; class Mammalia; order Rodentia; family Muridae; genus Acomys; species Acomys minous. The sequence continues at coordinate 13,207,017 of NC_140484.1, read as the reverse complement.
TATTGGATTTGGCTTTTAAAGTTGATAAATTTAATGAATGGGCAATATTATTAAAATACATTCATTTGAAGTAAAGAACTATTAATTGTATAAGAATCTTTTTCAGGTAATGTTTAGCTTTAATGTAAAATATTTGTGTGGTGTCTGATTCCATATTGTCTGTTTGTTGAGTCAATGGTGAGCAACCTGCTTCCTTGCTAACTGTTGCCAAGAAGCACCCCACACAGTAGTTTATACTGCCTACCTTTACTTGGACTTGTTGGTCCTTAGTTTGTCTTCTGGGACAGCACAGTACCTGTTCTGCCACCTCTGGGTAGCCATCTTAACATTATCTTTATTACCATATTTTCTGGCATATAGGATGACTTTTTAACCCTGAAAAATCTGTGCCAAGGTTGGGGGTCATTTATACGCCTGGTACTTACCTGCAGCTTGCTTCATATGCCTGGCACATATAGTGGGTGGGGGGTGCCATGGCTGATTCCCCACTCTGTGTGGGGAGTATGAAGCAGGGAGGAACAGACTGCACACATCTTCCTGTACCTCGAGCAGGAGGACGTGAGCATGGATTGGCTCTCCACCAGAACCCGCCCATTCAACTCAGAGGGCTGTGCTCTTCAGGTTGTGTGTAGAGTGCACCTTAAAGGGGCAGTGTAGGTTGGCACTGGCTGTCTGTCGGCATTTAATAAAGTGCCTGGCTATCTGTGCCTTGCCAGCAAGTAGACACATGCTCGAGTCTGCTGCACAGGATGTGTGTTGGAAGAGGGATGGTCTTACATGGCGAGTATATTCCAAACTATATTTTAACTGGAAAAGTTAGGGGTCGTCTTATAAGCCCAGTTGTCTTATATGCCGGGAAGTCCAGTATGTAGTCCTTCCAGTCAGTCATTGCAAAGCTTAGTTTCTGAGCCCTTTGCCCTCAGCATTGGTTTTCCTGTGGTTAGTTTTGAGCCTTCGAAACCTTGCTACTCGGCCTGGAGAGGTGGCTCACTAGTTAAGAGCACTTGCTGCTCTTACAGAGCATCCAGGCTCTGTTTCCCAGGCCCCACATGGTAGCTCTCAACCATCTGTAATTCCTGTTCTGGAGGGTCCAAATGCTCTCTACTGACCTCCAAGGTCACCAAGCATGCATGTGATGCATGTACATGCGTGTAGGCAAAACACTCACACACATAAAGTAAATAAATCTAAAAATTTGCCTAAATGTGACACTGCCATATGGCACTTGGGACCAATAGCTTGGTGCACTTCGCTGGCAGTTTTCATTGATTTCAGCTGCACTGTACCTTGCTCAGTACCTGGCAGGTACTGAGTCAGCTTGTATCTAGCAGTGCCCAGCATGTACTGAGTACCTCCAGAAAGTTCTCTTCAAACTGAGCGCTCACCTGGTGTAATCCAGATCTTAAGTATAGTAACATACTAACAAACTGCGTAGGTGGGACTTGTTTACTTTTTATGTTTTCACATGTTTATTGGCTTGGGCTTATACTTTGATGCTTCTGAGTCTGAATGTAAAGCTGACATACGTGCTAGTTGAGCTGTTCATGCAGATACTTTAAGAACCTATTACGACACCGAATGATAAACATCTTGACCAAGGTGAACATCTTCACTGTATCTTCCAGGGTGCACAGTTTTTGATCAGGTTTGCATGTAGAAACTTTGCCTCAGGGGTTGAAAGGAGCAGTATTTTTATTACAAATATTTGCTGTAGGAAAAACAGGAACTTGAGGTAGCTTTTTTTGTTTTTTGCAGCTGCTTAAAAGGTGGCATGGAGATCTTGCATCCCTTGAATAAAACTCAAAAGGCTTTAGTCTAGATGATTAAATAAAAAGAAACTTTTGGCTATGATGTTTCTGTAGGTTGCTATAGTCAAGTAGCTAATTGTATCTTACAGGGATAGTTCACTGGTCTTTCTACTACTGTTTATTGAGATTTATAAAAAAACATGCATGATAATGCAGATGAAATGTTGGTAACATTTGCAACTCCACATTACTCCCTTACAACAGCCTGAAATGACCAACTCCAGAGGCACTGCCATAGGCCAGCCCTTGGAGACGCTTTGCCAGCCTGAGTGCTGTAAGGGCTGGGCTGGTAGTGATCCAGAGCTTGTTCGACTCTGTCCAGGTCCCAAAGAATAGTTGTGAAGAGAGCTGGGACTTGATTGTTTCCTAGATGCTAAGAGAAAAGATTATAGATTAAGTATTGTTTCAGTTCTAAAATGTAAACCCACATTTTTTATGTGTTTCCTTTGTATTAAACACCATCTTCTGTTACTTTGAAAGGGAGCAGAGATCCAGACTTAATTTTTTTAAAGCATAAATTTGGCAAATAGTAGGCATTTTGTAAATATTTATTAAGTGAATTAGTGAGTCTTAAGTGTTTTGATAGAACGCCTTCATTGTAAGAGTTTGGTGTGTATGTTTGTAGGCTGTCACTTTCCTATCCCTAATTTATATCTCACTATGTCTCCAAATGTTTCTTTTAGGCACAGGTTATAGATGATAAGCACGGTCCTCCTCTGTTAGTGAGGTGTAGTATTTCTTCCTTGTTGTGTTTCTTGGAAAAATAGGATTAAAGATTGTGATGATCTGTTTTTCTTAGTTGCCTCTAGTCTTAGAGGGAACTTCTTTCTTATTCGTACTTTAGTTAGTTATACCATAGTAGAACAAGCATTCAGCCTCAGAAGTTGCAATTTTGTTATTTTTCCAAAGCTGTTAATGAAATAGAACATTTTAGTTATGAATGGGATGTACCCTTCTTTTGGTATAATTTTAATAGTGAATCTAGAAGGTTGTGCTTTCTAGATTTGAGTTGGATAACATGCATTTGTGCTGTATCTGTACATTTTTTTTCTTTTTCCTGGAACTCTGTAAACCAGGCTGGCCTTAAACTCACAGAGATGCATGTGCATGTGCCTCCTGAGTGCTGGGATTAAAGGCGTGTGATGCCACCATCCAGTGATGTTAGTGGTTTTTAAATCCCACCAGTTTTATAAACTTCATTTAGAAATCTTGTAAGGATGTAGTTTAGTGTCAGAGTACTTGCCCGACAGGGAGGCCTGGGTCGGGCTCCGTTACTTTTCCCTAAAAGAGAAGAAGAAAGAAACTTCACTAACCTCTAATACATAGTCACTAGATAACTGAATGTTTAATTCAGTAGATATCTATTAACATAGAGTTATCTGTGTCCATTAGGAACAAGAATTTGTTCAGAAGCAACAGCAGGAGTTGGACGGCTCTCTGAAGAAGATCATCCAGCAGCAGAAGGCAGAGCTGGCCAACATTGAGAGAGAGTGCCTGAACAACAAGCAGCAGCTCATGCGAGGTGTGTGAGTGCGCACAGCGGGTGTGCACACTGGGTCTCACACACTGCAAAGCACTGAGTGCCTTTCCTTTGCTGAGGTGGCAGAGGGAAAGAGAAAGTTATAAATAATAGGTTCTTTTTTTAAAATTGAGAAATACTATAAGATATCATGAAGTGTCTATAAATGTCTACTTAAAACATGGACTGGACGAGTAGCTCAGTGGTAGAATATGTACTCAGTGTATACATGGTGTCCTGGGTTTAAGGCCTGGCTCAGCTCTCAACACTTCAAAAACAAAGCACCCCCTCCCCCCAACAAACAAACAAATAACCCAACTGAAAATATACTTCCTTCTAGATAATGCTAGAAATCTATTTGAATAATTTTATATACTCATTGTGCCCTATAATTACTGACTTAAGTATATAATATATGACTGTATATAGTGAGGAGATACAGGATGGAATTTTAAGTCATTATTCTTCCTAACCAGGTTAGTTTTGTTTTTGTTGTTGTTTGTTTTTGTTTTTCTTTTTAAGATGAGATTTTGACATTCTTGGAAGGACATGCTTAGTTTAGGACATTAAAACAAAATGCTATTTTACATTGGTAACGGTTTATTTATATATCTATGTGTATAAGTTACTGTATATAAAATATTATAATGTAAATATTAAAATGAGGAGACATTAGTTAAAAGAACCTAGTGACATTTTGAAAACCACTTCCTTGTAGCTCGAGAAGCTGCTATTTGGGAGCTTGAAGAGCGACACTTACAGGAAAAGCACCAGCTGCTTAAGCAGCAGCTTAAAGATCAGTACTTTATGCAGAGACACCAGCTACTGAAACGACACGAGAAGGTAAGCGGAAGGCAGCTTCCTCACTTCTTTGTTCATTGACTTTACAAAGTTATCCTTGGCTGAATTTCTATCTTTTATCCTAAATTTTTTGTTTTTTGTTTTTTGTTTTTTTTTTCTCTGTGTAGCCCTGGCTGTCCTGGACTCGCTTTGTAGACCAGGCTGGCCTCGAACTCCCAGCAATCACCTGCCTCTACCTCCTTTAGTGGTGGGATTAAAGGCATGTGCCATTGCAACCGGCTAATTTCTTTGAGTTTTGAGTATTTGATTATGCTTTATTTTGATTACAAATGTCTCTATTAAATGCTGTGGTTTAAAGAGCTTATAAATTGTAATCTTCATCTTGTCTAAAATTTCCTGAAAATTGGGAAAGGAGTTTATCTGTAGCACTGCTATCATGTAGTAACTTTTCTTATAAATTATTTTTGCCTAATATCTTGCTGCTCATTATGTGGTGAGGAAGGGTACCCACAGCCAACAGTAACGTCTGCCGTCTTGACCGTGCATGTGTGCTCAGAGTTAAGTCATATCTCATGTCTGCTGAAACCCTTCCTAGGAAACAGAACAAATGCAGCGTTATAATCAACGACTTATTGAAGAATTAAAAAACAGACAGACTCAGGAGCGAGCTAGACTGCCCAAGATTCAACGAAGTGAAGCCAAGACACGAATGGCCATGTTTAAGAAAAGTTTGAGGATTAACTCAACAGCCACACCAGACCAGGACCGTGAAAAAATCAAACAGGTATCTAAACAGGTGGCTTTTTTCCTTCCCAGTGTTTAACAAATTTGATTGACCTTTAAAAGTACCTCGTAATTGGGTTTAGACATTTAATCTCACCTTGGATTGTTATTTTAACTTTCTGGCATGGGGTAGGGTGCATGTTATGTACCAACTCAGTCTTTCCTGTGTGGGACATGGAGGGCAAAGCCCTCTCTTCTGTGACAGACCTTAGAGCATGGCAGTGAGATAAGTTGGACAGCTGTTGCAGTCAGAAGCATGTCCACACTGTGATGCTTCTTACAGCCACCGATGACCTTCTGCACTGCAGGTCATTAAGCACTCGGAGCATGGAGGCTATAAGGCAGACGTCCATCCCTCCCCTTCCTTGTCATAGGCCACAGCTTCGAGTTACAGTGTAGTGTCTGCATTAGTTTACTGTATTTCAAGCTTGTTAAATTCCTTAAACCTCTAGTGTTTATAGAGATTACATTGCTTCCTAACAAATTATCTTTTGCTTTTCTTATTTATAGTTTGCTGCACAAGAAGAAAAGAGGCAGAAAAATGAGAGAATGGCTCAGCATCAAAAACATGAGAGCCAAATGCGGGATCTTCAGTTGCAGTGTGAGGCCAACGTTCGGGAACTGCACCAGCTGCAGGTTAGGTTCAGTAGCTGGGCAGCTCATGTGGCCAGTGTGGAGGGAATAAGAGCTCACTAAAGTTTGCACATGTTACTTATGAAAGGGTTAGAATAGACCCAAAGGAAGAGCTGCGCAGTACCATGGACCCTTGTTTGTATTTCATATAATCAAGCAAGCATGAAGCTAAATCAAAACCTGAGAAATAGCCCTTGCAAATGTTGTTAAATATGCCTTTTAGTATTAAATGATGGCATGTTTATTTTAAGATCCTGAATTTTATTTTTTCCATTTAAAAGGTTTTGTGGGGGAAAAAAGTAAACATTTGGAAATCTTTTTTTCAGTAAAAATTTAGACCTTAGAGCTTTTTTTTTTTTTTTGGAGTTTATATGGAGCACATTGTCCATGTAGTGAATGCCTGAAATGCTTACACTGTCAGAGAAAAAGAGGTAATTTTGATACTCTGTATATTTGGTTAATTTACTGGAGTATAGTACTTACTAATTACAAATATTTTACCAACTGGAAAAGCAAAGGCCCAAAGTACTTCTACTTACATGCTTTTTATATGTTATCCTAACAGCTTTATATATTTAGTATTTTTTTAAGAAGAGTAAAAAAATTTAAAAACAATGAAGGTATTTATGCACTTAGAAAACAGACTATGTCATAATTTTTGGCACTTAGTTTTTAAAGGAGAATTGCCTAGCACTTGGGAGACAGAGGCAGGCAGAGCTCTGGGAGTTCAAGGCTAGCCTGGTCTACAGAGTGAGCCCAGGATAGCCATGTCTACACAGAGAAACCTTTTCTGGGGGGGTAAGGGTCGGGGGAGTGCTCCATTGATCTGAAAAAAATTTAATACCAACTTTATTTTCAGAATGAAAAATGCCACTTGTTGGTTGAACATGAGACTCAGAAACTGAAGGAGTTAGATGAAGAGCACAGTCAAGAGTTAAAGGAGTGGAGAGAGAAACTGAGGCCAAGGAAAAAGGTAACCTTAGAGCTGGGCTTAGAGAGTGTGCTGGGCGTGGACTCCTCCATTGCCCGCTACTGGCTCTGTGCTTTCTTTGACTCGGGCACAGTGACAAGGATGGATACAGGGATGAAAAGACAGTATTCCTATTCCCAAAGTTCAGGGTCTCATGAGAAGTGATTGCAGGTTGGGGCGGAGGGGCCTGTCACTATAAGGGGGTAGGTGAGAACAGGACACAGGAGAGCAGATGGTGAGCTCAGGAGGAGGAGGAGTGCTGAAATCTCTGAGGAGGCTGAAGACGTAGAAGCCGGATGAGGTGTGACGCCTGAGTAAGAGCTTGTGAGGCAGGTGGGTAGGTTAGAGAGGAGTCGGGTGCGTGGAGTAAATAGAACGAGCAAAAGCATTACATGTGCAAAAGTACAAATAGTTCTTGCAGAGTAGTACATGGTGTGGGGCGTTAGGAGTGCAGGAAGAAAGCAGAGACCTCAGTCTGTAGCTGTCAGTGGAGCCACACTAGCAAGGTTCTTGAATTAAATTTAAGATAGGAAACATAAGAATGCCTTGTTTCACTTTCCTTCCATTTCCTTTGTTTTTAACTTGACCTCCCTGCTGGCCTGATTCATTGGGTAGCTACTGTATCTGCTGCTCTCACTTTACGGTTCACATTCCTTTGTTAAGCCTTAGGACATCAACTGTTGTTTTCTTGTGGGCTTCTAGCCTGGTGTGTACATCTCAGAGACTCTTCACCCATGTAAATGTGTACTTAGCTTTTATTATGCACCAGAGACTTTGTCAGTCTTTACATTTTAAGCATAGTTCAAAACTGATATAGGTTGTACAGGAGACACAACTTTAAACTTTTAAAAATTAGAATATATTGATTGAGGACATAAAATTACAAAGACATGCAGATACAGCTTCTCATTGCTTATACTGCATAATTTTGATGCTTAATATTTCTAGGATCAATTCTCCCCATTGGTATGAGTATGATACTGTCTCCTCATCAAGGTTATTAAGAAAGTTAAGGGCTGGGGATGCGGCCAGTTGGTAGAGTGCCTGCCTGTCATGCAGAAAGCCCTGGCTTAGGTCCCCAGACCCACATAAACTGAGCATGGTGGTCCATGCCTGAAATCTGAGCACTTGATAGGTGGAGGCGGGAGGAGCACAAGTTCAAGGTCATCCTCAGTTACATGATGAATTCCAAGATTAGCCTGGACTACATGGAACCCAGTCTCAAAAAGAAGGACAACAAGTTAAAACATGTGTATAGCAGTGTCACAGTACTTGAGGCCACAGGTGATCATATTGCTGTGACTATTCGTTGGTATGGCTAATATTACTATTTTGGACCATGGTTTGCTTGTTTCCCATGCTGGCCTCAGGCTTGCAGTTCTCCTGCTTTAGGCTCTGAAGTACTGAAATTACAGGCATGCCCACCACACCCAGCCCATTGGATTTTGACATTTTCTTCTAGGTGTCCTTTCTTCTTCACTTCATTAGACCTCTTTTCCAGTGCCATTGGCAAGGTCCTTATTTCGTCATTGGATTCCCACCTCAACTATTCTGTGTCCTGTCTTACTTGTTTTTCTTTTTATTATCTTCTTTACCACCATACATATTTCTCTATTATCATATTCCATGAGACAATAAGCCTCTTAGAAGCAGGGAGTTTATCTCTTTGTTCACTGATCAAAGTGAACTTTGCTTGCTATTGGAGGAGTTCTTGGCACACTCTAAGTGCATACCTGTTGCAGCTGATAGAAGAATGTAAACTCAGGATCCATCTTACCTTTCCTTCCTCTAGTAGCCCCACCAACATGAAATGTGCTTTTCATGTCCTCTCATTTTTTTTTTTTTTTTTTTTTTTTTTGGTTGTGAAAGGTTGTTTTGGATTTATTTTTTTTCCCTGTGAGTTTCTTTTTATTTTTATTTTTTTAAAATACATTTTTATTAATTTATACATATTACATCTCAGTTGTTAGCCCATCCCATGTATCCTCCCATTCCTCCCTTCCTCCCACTTCCCCCCTACTCCCCTCCCCTCCCCTAAGTCTGTGTCTGAGGGGGACCTCCTCCCCCTGAATATGCTCATACGGTATCAAGTCTCTCCTTGGTGACCTATTATCTTTCCTCTGAGTGCCACCAGGCATCTCCGTCCAAGGGACATGTTCAAATATGGGGCACCAGAGTTTGTGTGAAAGTTAGATCTCCTTCTCCACTCAACAGTGGAGAATGTCCATCGGCTAGTCTGGGTAGGGGTTCAAGGTTTTTACTGCCTATTTTTTCCTTGGCTGTTGCCATAGTTTGCGGAGGGCCCCAGGGCCCAGACTCGCCTGTAGTTTTCCAGGACCCACTGGATCCTTCCATTTCCTCTTTCTCCCAGGCTTCTCACACCTAAAGTTTCAATAGGATGTCCTCTCCTCTTACCCACTATTCTGGTAGGTACAGTTTTTCATGGGGTTCATGTCCTCTCATAATTGACACCCAGGTTAGGAATCGGGCTGACTTAATCTGTGGCACTCAGCATTCAACCAGATATTGATTGTGACACATTTCTGGTATGTATTCTCTCTCTGTTGCTGAACTTGCTCAGTCATATTCTCATGGGTCTTCTGCCCTTAGTTCCTTACCTTATTTTATTTTATTTTTATTTTTTTGTTTTTCCAGACAGGTTTTCTGTGTGCAGCCTTGGCAGTCCTGGACTCACTTTTATAGACCAGGCTTGCCTCACACTCACAGAGATCCACCTGCCTCCCTCCCGAGTGTTGGGATTAAAGGCGTGCGCCACCACACTCAGCCCCTTTACTTACTCTTACTTGCCGGGTGTCACCAGACTGTTTATTGTCATGAACATCTGAGGATGCCGTAGAGGTGTTGATAAATCTTCAGTTCTGAGAAGGGCAACATAAGTCCTGCAGTTTGACTTTGAAGCCTTCACAGTGATAGACTTGAGCTGTAAGCTTTCCCCTCTGTCCTCAGTGCACTGCAGCATGGATAGAGTTCCTGCTCCTTACATACCAGCTCTGTGTTGATGTCATTGTTTCAGCATCTCTTGTCTGGCATACCTTCTGTGTCCCTCCTGTCAATTCTAACCATTGCTTCATGGCTAAGCTCATGTTCTGCTGCTTCTGAGGAGTCTTCTTGTACTGTGCTCCAACCTAAGCAATAGCACTCTCCCTTAAATGATTTGTCTACAGCCACTGATCCCTGTTGATTCAGTTCACTATAACGGAATAGAAGTCCATGTCTAGAGTTCTGGATGGTCAGGTTCTGGTGAAGGCCTTTTTCTTCTTCAGGGAAGAGCTCTCTTTTAGCCCCTTAAAAGACAAGCAATCCCATTTGGAGGGCTTCATTCTTGTGAATGTCTAACCTCATGAAACCATAAGGGTTAGGTTTCAACAAACTCATCTCTTTGTGAGACACTGAGTGTTTTTGCTATGTTTTGTGGGCATGTAAGATGAATCTAGTTTAGATCTTAGGTTTATATGGCTTATAGTTCAGTGTAGAAGAAAGACATGCATATCAGTAACTGACACAAAAAGTAGGTAACAGTTCTAATAAGTGCTGCCTGCTGGGTGATTACATTCAATGTTCCTATGACATTCCACCAAGGTAAGTCAGGCAGTGCCCCTCTTCTGTAGCAGAGAACTAACTGAGCTGCGATTTGTGTCTGGGACTGTGCAAAGTATGTAGTCTTAACTATTGAATGAAATGTTTGGGGCCAGGAAGGTGTTTTTTGTTTTTTGTTTTTAAAGATTCAAAAGTTACATATATGCACATGTATCTGTATGTCGGTATGTACATGTGAGTGCTATCAGGTCCCCACCCAATATAGGTGCTAGGAACTGAACTGGTCTTGTAAGAGACACTGAGCCATCCCTCCAGACCCTGGACAGTGCTTTAATCTTGGCTGTCAGAGTAAGTTCTGTGTAGAGTGTAAAACAGTGTATGATTGTTTGTCTTTTCCTTCTTAAGACACTGGAAGAAGAGTTTGCCAGGAAACTGCAGGAGCAGGAAGTATTCTTTAAAATGACTGGGGAGTCTGAATGTCTTAATCCATCAGCGCAGAGCCGGATCTCCAAATTCTACCCTATCCCCACCTTGCATTCCACTGGGTCGTAGCAACGTTCTCTGTCTGGATTTGGCTTCTAAGTACACCTTTGTATCCTCTTCATCTTCCACAGCGTGTATGAGTCACAAAGACAATCACCTGTTTCATCTTCTTGGTGGTTTTAAAATTTTCTTTCTTGGATTTTATTGTTAAAAAAAGATGAAGGGCAGATAAACTAAGATAGATGCTAGGCCATGTTGGCAAAATAGCATCTTGCAGTAATTCCCTAAGGTGATTTTGTATATTGACCTTAAATATTGTATTCTTTAGACACTGTTATTGAAAAACTGCCAGAGAAATAATGTTTAAAGTTATTTGGAAAAAAATCTGTTACATCATTAAGTATTAATAAATATTATTTTACCTGATTTCTCAATGATGCTAAATTCTGTAGTTAGGATTCTGCTGTTCAATTGGAATAATTTTCTTTTGGTAAACCAGCTCTACTTAAAAGCTATTGATTCAGTACATAGATATATTTTTGTCATTAAACAGGACCAGAATCTTTTAAAGAGAAAACTTATTTCAGTAATTTGTTACAAACCTTAGCCTGTGTGGGCAGGAGCTAATAATTGAGGTGCTAATTTTGTTAAGATAGTGCCTAAAACACTAAATTTTAAGCATATGTAAAATGGGGCTTTCCTTGTGATCAACAGGAACAAAGTGCCCTTTTCTCTGAACATTACTGTTTTAAAACCTTGCTTACATTACCATTTAACAGAAAATTACACACTAAAACAAGGGTTGCTTAAAGTTTGGAAGTTGAAAGAACTAGGTTAAAATGTGCAGGTTGATTGAGCTCTCCCACTTTCTAAATAATAATCCTACTCTCAGCAAATTTTGCTGCCACTAATAGCTCAGAGGCCTCTGGGCCTTGAGCTACAGTTGTCACTACAGTTCTGAAGTTAGTTTTAAAAGAAGCATTTTTCTACAAAGGATTTTCTTTCATATCAGATGCACACCAAAGTGACACTGTGTTGTTTCAAATGAGGTTATTCAAGTGCATTTTGGTTTTATTTTGTTCTATGGTTAAATGAGTTACTTTGAGTAGGAAAAGCCTGCTGGTACATGTGATCATTAATGAAGTGTCACTCTCAGTTCTTTTTGAAATTCGGAATCTCAGCTACTGTCAGTCAGGTCAACAGTATTATAAACAGCACATTTGTGAATGATGCTCCCTGCCTGCCATTGGCAACCTGTTCTCTTCCCTAGAGTACTAGGTACCAAATTGTAAATGTTTTGGTTCTTAGTTATCTTTTGAGGTTGGTGAAAAATAGAAATCTCACTGCAGTGTTGTGGGAACAGCATTTCATATTAGGAACATGTAGAAGTCTGCCATGCCGTCCTGCAGTTCACTTGACACCTGCTGGTGCCGACCGTATCTGGGTTAGATGTTTATAAATGCATGTGCAATTTTAATTCTATTGTTATTTTGAAAAGCATAGTTTTCCTGTACAACCTTGTAGGTAGCCTTAACTTTCAGCCAATTTTGTTTTTTATATAAATATATATTATATATACATATATATATATAATGTATGGTTGTAAATTCATACACTTATCACATGAATGTGTTACTGTATACAGAACTCTTTAATGCTTTATTTTCAGATGCTGGGTTGAAAACTGTTTGAAAGCCTTTAAATATATATCTTTATAAAAAGTAATATTCAGGATGATGATGGAAATTGTTTATATTGTTATGATAAAAGACGGTATTATGTTGCCAGTGTTTTTAATGATTTATTTGAGGGGGGAAGGGAAGGAAGGCTCTCATACCACTCTCGCCTTTGAATTTTTCAGGTCATTGGATTTTTACAAATGAATACTTAAGTCAGTGGACTTTATTTTCATATCGTTCAGGTAATTCAGACATGTTTCAGTCTGAATATCTGCCCGTCCTGTTCCTTGACATTTAGAGCATTGTATCTCGGAGGGAGGCTGTCAGGGTGTCTCCTGAAGCCTGCCCTCTGATTCCCTGCTCCTGCTTGAGTCCTGTGTGGGTGCAGGGACTGTCCACGGTGCACATGTGGAGGGGAGCTCTCGGCTCAACACTTCAGGTTATGTAGAGTAATAGTTAAGTATTTTGTAATAGAATGTGCTATTTCTAAACAAACTTGCCTGCTTCTTGTAAGGCCTTATACCAAGTAGGTAATAGGGTTGTTCTTCCTGCATGAACTGTAGGTGGGGAGTGTTTGCGGGACACAGGCCTCTTTGAAATCTGAGAGTACAGTGAATCGTGATTAGGCTGTTTGATTGCTGTGGCAGAACGTGCCATGCAATGGGTAAAGGAAATTGTCCGTGTGTGTACCCTCAATAGTCAGCCCCCCTGCCCCTGCATGCTGTGGACACGCCACACCTCCACACCTCTGCAGATCAGCTCCTAGAGCCTGCACACGGGGCTTCTTTAGGCCTGTCGGCCCACAGGCTGAGTTGCTGAATTAGCTGCTCTTTCTTGGCCTTTCTGTGGGTCAGGAGGAAATTCAGAAGGCTTTTACTTCGCTGAAAACATTGGAGCCTTCCCATGTGACAGGACATGGCAAGTTGTGACTAATAAGCAGCAGAACCAGAGCTACCTCTAAGCAGTGTTTCCTAAGCACATGCTCTCAGGCACACAGGCCCCTCCCCACGGAGGCTCTCTGATTTCTTGAGCATCAGCAAGTCTCAGAAGTAACTGTTTTTTATACTCTTTCAGGTCCCTTGTATCTTCACACTTTTCCCCACTCTGCACTGTGCTTATTAAATGTCAAAGGCTCCTCTAAGAAGCCAAATTTGGCCAAATTAATAGCTAGAAATCTGCTGGGCGTGGTGGCGCACGCCTTTAATCCCAGCACTCGGGAGGCAGAGGCAGGCGGATCGCTGTGAGCTCGAGGCCAGTCTGGTCTACAAAGCGAGTCCAGGATAGCCAAGGCTACACAGAGAAACTATGTCTCAAAAAAACAAAAACAAAAAAACCTAGAAATCTTATAGAATAAAATGCCTGGAACTGCAGTGGAAGAAGAGCATGAGCTCTAATAGCCTTCTGGTCCTTTCTGGGGAGTGATCTTGCAGGACACGAGGTGGTGTTTTCAGAGCTTCACTTAGGCCAAGGCCACAGCTGGTGCCTCTGCTGCTGCTGTTCTTTGGCTGGCATGGTTTTGATAGTGCCTCAAAACTTCTGCTACAAAGCTTGGGTAGAGGGTTTCTAGTTTCCTGTGTTGGCTGCAGCTTAAAAATGTGATTCTTTGCAGTGTAATAAGTTCACAAGCTAACTTTTCAAAGAGTTTGTTTCACATTATGCGTCTTGTCTTTTTGGGATCAGAAACATGCCTTTTCAATCATGGGATTGTCAGACAATAAAGTTATTTCTTAATCTGTTTTGGGAAGCCTTTTTTAAAAAAATTAGTAATCTTAGAAATGAAGCCAGATGTGGTGGCACACACCTTTAATCCCAGCACTCAGGTGGCAGAAGCAGGCAGATCTCTTGAGTTCAAGGCCAGCCTGGTCTACAAGACAAGTCCAGGACAGCCAGGGGGGCTACACAGAGAAACCCTGTCTTGAAAAAAGACAAAAACAAAAAACCCAGAAACAAAACAAAAAAAAAATCTTAGAAATGGGATTGTCCTGCCTGGAATACTTTGTAGCTCACCCCTACCCCCCCCCCCCTTTTTTTTGGCCCTAGTTACATTTTTAAACTTGTTCCCAGTCTTCTGACCGACCATGTTTTTCGTTGATCCTAGCTGTCTGTGGGTCCCCACCCCGCAAACCCATCCCTCCCTTCCTGGTGAGTACCTTCCAACTTCCTCCTTGGGAAATGCTTAAAGTGTTTTGTGTTGACATCTAGGTGTTTATGTGTTTGTATTTTCTTCAACTGGGATACATTATTTGTATCACTAAGTGTTTCAAGTCAATGGAAAACCATATGCTAAAAAGCCCTCTTGTTATTTGTCACTGGTAAGTTCAACACCACTCAGTAGACACTGGCAGCCCTGCTTGGCCTGGGCGCAGCGTGGCTGGGGAGGGCAGTGATGTCATTTTCTAATCTCGGAGCCTTACATACTTTAGAGCTCATTCCTGACCAACCCCCCTTTCCCAGTGAAACGGAAGAGGCTCAGACCCCCTATCCAGTGAGGCCGCGGCTCATCTCTGTTGTCCTTCTGGACTTTGTCTGGAGAAGTTGCAGAGTTGGACTTTTCTCCTGTTTGTTCTGGGTGTAGATCGCAATGGAGACTTTTAGATGACATCTTTGTAAAGTCTAGTAAGAAGGGAATGTTTCCTAGGCCTGGCCAAGCAGGATAGGAGTCATCACTATGTGATACTTGAGCTCCAAAGTAAAAAGTCCTGTTTCACAAGGTTTTCACTGTGAAACTGATAAATTCTTTAAAAAGTAAAAGACACATTGCGTTCACTGTTCTACATAGTGGGTTCTTTTCCCTGTGGGTGTAAAGCCAGCTATCTGAAATTGTGAAGGCTGTATGAATTCATTGGCAAATATTCTCATGTGGATGCTTTGGTGCCGACACTGGGATCTAACAGCCAAGAGACCACGGAGCAACTTTCTGACTCTTGGCTTCTGTGTTGCGCTGCTCACAGCCGCTGTGGGAGTGGAGCTAAGTTGTGTTTTCTCTAGGATGACATGTGAGGTACTCGGGGGAGAGCATAGGAAAGTAACACCAGCCTTGAAGAGTAGAGGTGTAGATGTGGATTTAGCCATTGCAAAGTGCAGACTAGTTTACCGTGCACTTTATGTGTGCATTTCCCTTAGTAGACATCTGTAGCTGTGTAGTTGGCCTCCAGTCATACATCAGTTGCACAAAGAAGCTGCTAATTTGTTGTGTATGTGTTTATATTTCAAGGAACTTGGAGAAAACAAACTACTTTGTCTGGTATGTCCAGCTTGAGCTAGTAGCTTCAGATAAAAGTCTGCCTTTAGAGATTTCAGTGATAAGATGCTAATACCACCAACTATCTCTTCCTATGTTTGTGATAAACAGTGTTAGAATCAGACTCATTTAACCCAGACTCTTTTTTTTTTTTTTTTTTTTTTTTTTTTTTTTGGTTCGAGACCGGGTCTCTCTGTTAGCCTTGGCTGGCCTGGACTTGCTTTGTAGACCAGGCTGGCCTCGAATTCACAGCAATCCACCTGCCTCTGCCTTCCAAGTATTGGGATTAAAGGTGTGCCCGGGGCCAGATTCATTCATTCTTTCTTTTTTTTTTTTTTTTTTAACTTTCTTACATGATTCATAGTAAACATACTAAAAAAGAAAAAAAAACTTTAATTGAAAATTTTACAATTGAAATGATTTTTCATCTTACAGATGACATAGACATGTTTTTAGATAGTGAAAAGTGCTTAAGACCAATTGCACCCCGTCTTCCATGCCACTTCCTAAGTGCAGAACAGGGGGTCTGGAAGCCATGTTTCTCCAGCATCAGGAATTCTGTGTCCTCTCTTCTCTTCCTTCCTTCCCCACTGCCCCTCCTGACCTGTCTGCTGTGGTCTAGTGTTTGTTATTCCTGGTGTGTACCTATGGACACAGGCCATAGCTACGACCAGTCAAGCTTTGTAAGCTGGTGGGAAGGTGATGACATCTGTACTGTGATAACTATCTGAAATGTCACCTCCTTCGAGGAACTTCTGAGTCTCTTCAGTTGCGAGAGTCATTTCTTTTCTGTGACTGGAGAATACAGAGTGAACAGGGGAGGAAGAAGCTGACAGCACAGTTTTTTTTATAACAATAAGCAGAAATCTTCATCACCTGTCACCCCTATAAAGGCCCCCCACCCCCACTTTCCATTTCCTGGGCTCATTTTTAGGCAAAGCTCCAAGATTCCCCAGCCAATGTTTCTGTAACTGGTTGGCTTCTGAGGTCGAGGCCTGAGCTCAGTGCTAAAGAAGCCAGGGAGCTCAGCTCTATACAGCAGAGAAGTTAAGTCTCATATTTAGCACTGCAGCTATTCTGAAGGTCTGCCCAGCCAATGGAGCTGTTTCAGATTGTGTGTCTTTGAATTTTCTGTATGTGTATGTTTTGTTCAGACTAAAACCAGTGTTGCTAGGTGGCTTGGTCTCAGCAGGCTGTGAATCATTTCCAGTTTTCACCTCCTGCGGACTCTTGGACATAGGTGCCCAAGCGCACTGCAAGGACTGGTCCGAGAACTTGGTGGCTCTGCTAAGTGCAGCTTATGGCTTGATGGCAATACTTCTCTTCCTCCTCCCAGCGTAGACCTGGTCACCTGAAAGTCCACAGATGAGTAAGGGTTAAATACCTTGTGGCCTACGACCTTAGTAGGGCCAGTGATATCAACAGTGGTTGCTAAGGTGGCCTGAAAGATTAGTCCTTTCTAAAACTTGCTGCTTTTCAAATTATTTACCCCATTTTGTTACCAGGTGGTTCCTCACTCCGTAGCAGCTTTGGTCTTCTCCCTCCCAGCTGTGCAACACCATTTTCTGCATTAGTTTTTGCTTGACTTTCTCAGACCAGCCCAGAACCAAATTACCTCTTCTCTGAAGAACCCCAGAAGCCACACTACCAGTGCTTACCTCTGTCACCTTTCTCTCCTTTGTTCCCTCGAGGGCCAGGTGGCCCAGGAGGACCTCGTGGTCCAGCAGGGCCCCTGTCACCTAGAGGGACAGAGAGGGTATGGCACAGTGTGACACCTCAGTGTGACACCAGCAGAAGGTCGACTTCTCAATAAGATCAATAGATACTAACACATGCTCCCTGCTGCCACTTACCTTTGGGTCCTGGGGTTCCCACCTCTCCCTTCTGCCCAGGTGGGCCTGGGATAGTTCCATATGCTACAGGGAAGGAAAGAATCTGTCCTGAGACTAGAGTTTGCCTGAGGCTTGGGAGGTCAAGGGGTTTGTTCAAAGCAGTACAAATGGTGGTGGACTCTGGACTTGTACAAGGAACCAAAGCTAGGCTTCCCTGCTTTGGGCATCTCAGCTACAGGGAGATTATCAAGTTGGTATTTGTATGCCAGGCCACACAGCAGGTTAGTGGTGGGAAAGCAATGGGGCTTTGCTTACTCCGGAAGAAGTCCATGAGGTCCTGTGTCACGTTGCTGTAGGCAGAGAAGACCTTGCTGATGCCAGGAGGGCCTTGGGGCCCAGGTGGGCCCTGGACAGTGTAGGCCATCCCTTGTAGCAGACCCTGACCTGCAGAATACCAGGGCTCAGGTGTAGGAAGCAGACGCCACTGTTCCCTCCCTCCCTCCCTTCCTCAGCAGAAGGGCAGAATCCTCACTGTCTCAGTCAAAGCAGCTAAACTAGAAACGTCCTGAGGAGAAAGTTCTGCGGTTTCCTTGTGTGTTCACCCGAGGCTGGCCTTGCCTGTTGCACTAGTCCTTAGGGGCATTTGGACTTCAGGACTGTGCTGATAGCTACAGGGAGGAAGGACTTCTTGGCTGACAACCTCCACAAAATCCTGTGAAAAGGCTATCACACTCAGACTTACCTGAGCAAAGCACCAAGCCCTCCAGTGTGTGCCCTGTTCCCCACAGCTCAGGGGTCAGTACTGGGGTCCCTTACACCGAGATGGTGTAGAGTTAGGTTGGGGGTCTCCTTTCTTTCAGTCCCTTCTGATTCCAGAGCTGCTATCTACACAGCCCAAGTACATAAAAACTGAGGGCCAGTCTGTGACGCCTAGATGCTGGGGTGCACACCTGCTCCTCCATGAGGTTCACAGGTCCTGACTTACGCTGCATACTCTCCGACACGTGCACTGCCAGCTTGTTGTAATCCAGGTCTCCAGTGAAGCCAGCCCGGAACGGACCACCGTTGGTGCCATATAAGCCACTTTCTGCAGCTGCCCCATAGCCTCCGCCTGGGCCGATGTCAGTACCATAGGGACCCCCATCTCCTGCACCAAAGGCTCCACCTTCGCCCAGGGAGCCTCCATTGGCTCCCCCTATGCCCATGGAAGAGCTATAGGAAGTGCCCCTTCTGGCTGAGGAGCTGCTACCCCAGTTGTAGTTCTCTCTTAAGTGACCATCTCCAGGTGGCCCCGGAGGGCCTGGAGGGCCAATGATAAAGCTGCGGACATCAGGACCTGTGGGGTAGGAAGATGCATTAGCCCAGGCTGTAGTGGGCAAAAGACTTGGGAGCCCCTTAGTGACAAAGTGAACTTTGAGGCCCTTGCACAAGCACAGAAGAATACTGGTGAGCCAAGAAACTGGTTTGTGCAGACTGCTGACAATCTTGTGCCTTCTGCACAGGAGGCATGGGAAGGTCTAGGGGGGCGGGGCCCGGGAGGAGACCAACATCAAGGCACCTACTTGTGAGGTAGCTAATCAGCTCGCTGCGGAAGTTATCACTGTTTTCAGCTGCATAGGTGGCCAGAGCTGCTGAGACACCTGGGGGCCCTCGAGGACCTGGGGGTCCTGGGGGTCCTGGAGGGCCTGCGATGGAGGACAAGCCAGCAGCTGTGTGAGAGGGGAGGAAAAGAGGAAGGTCAGCGTCCTGGGCAGAGAAAGCTAGATTCTCCACTTGGTGTTGGCCTACTGTGAGCCCCCATGGGTGGGATGAAGGAGACGGGGGAGGTGGAGGGTGGAGTAGAGGAGGTGGGGGCTGCCTAGCGGGCCTGTTGTATGCAGGAGGGGAAAGGTGGAGTCCTGGGTGGTCTCTTTCTGGCATCATCTAGGAATGGCTGCTTCCAAGAGGCCCACACCCTGTCTCCTCCTAGACCTCCTCCACCAGGCGTTAGAACTCTGATTACATGGCTGATCACATGGCTCATGAGTTGTGAAAAGGGTTTCTTGGCCTGCTATGGGTCATGGCTCCTCACAGCTGTGTGGCCCTCTCCAGGGCCCCTAGGCCCATCCTGATGTATGCTCCACTGGGGAATGGCATATTGATCCAATTCTCTATGGCAGTTCCTAGTGTGGACTGGGGATGCTCGCAAGGTCAAGCGGCAGCCCTCTGCCCTTCTCTTCCAGCCCCCTAGTATCCTACTGTGCAAGTAAGATGAGAGGTCCTCCACACTGATGCTGGACCATGCGCTGCCTGGCATCCCGGGTGGCCCCGGGGGCCCTGGAGGTCCAATGATGTTTCTGTAGTCCGACCCTGGGACATCAACAGGCAGTAAGGAGTCAGTCACAGCCTGAGCTAAGGATTCAGTTTCCATCCCCAACCTTTTGATGGATGTCCCTGCTTGGCCTTACCTTGGAGCATGGTGAGTAGCTCTTCATAGGATGTTCCTGGCAGACCAGGGGGGCCCGGTGGGCCAGGATGCCCAAAGCTGATCCCAGAACCTGGGGAACAAAGTCCCAAGTTGTTGGGGACTCACACGGGACAGGGGAGGACAGATACAAATGGCCAATGCGGGAGGAGGGTAGATAGCAATTTGGACAGAAGTGGGGTCTGAGGAAGGGAAAGAATGATGGTAGGAAGTTAGGTGGAGAGGAGATGCAGATGCAGTCTGGGCAGTGGTACCCAACGGGGAGGGCACTGAGCAGAGCATGGGTCTTCACTGATTGACAGCTGTTGGGTGTGGAATGTACATACTGGTGCATGTGTGTATTTGCTTTCGCTTCCTTTCTCATGGGACTTGCTCTTTCTATGAGCAGCTCTGGAGAATGCTGCTTCTGTAAGGGTCAGTGCAGCTGGTGGACAGGGGCAGGGGCAGGGGCGAGGCAGGTGGGGCTGTCTCCGTGGCATTGGCGGCCCTAGTTCACATTCCAGACCCTCCTGACCACTCACTTGACATATAGTTGAGAACGTGTCTGCTCAATTCTCCATAGTCCAAAGACAGGAGGGACCCATCTCCACTGACTCCTGGTGGCCCTGGGGGACCGGGAGGGCCCACCAGGTGCTGACGTAAGTACTGCCACACATCGTTCCCTGGGAAGGAGAGGGCATGCTTTATGAGTCCAGCCCAGAAGCCCAGCCTGGTTCCCAGTAACAGTTGGGAGTTCCTGGTTCTTGAGAGACATACACACTGGTCAGGAAAAGCCAGCCTGCTCCTAGGTGCCTGCAGTGTAGGAAGATGGGAGATTCCTGTGTTTGAGGCCTTTGTGACTCAGCACACCAGGAACACTAAGTGAGCTGCTCCTTGTCATGGAGGACTTCCTCTTCCTTGCAGCCCTTACAGAGCTCAGGCAGGGACGTGTGTGCCCACCAAAATGAGGTCAGAGGAGAGTAAAGAGGCCCTACTCTTAGCCCACCGTAGGTGACTCACGTCGCAGCATGGCCAGGATATCTTCTGAAGAGGAGGCGGAGGACAAGGCGACACCGTAGCCGGACGCTGTGGGAAGAGGACCTTATCTGACCTCCTTGGTCTTGGAGCAGACCCTCCGCACCCAGACTCTGAAAGGTCAAGTCAGCTAGTCGTCTACAGGTGAAGTGATTGTATGGGGCATTTCCAACTAGGCAGGAGGCCAGAAGAGGCCAGTAGATGCTGGCTTTTCATTCAGAGAGCCATGTTCTAGAATATGCTTTAGCCTGACTCCTGCTAGCCACTGCCAAGTTGTGAACAGACATGGGCCCGTGCTTGGCAACAGGCTGGTCGAATGCTTTGCAAGCTTGCCCCTAGTGTGCCTCTGTTCCCAGCCAGATCCAGTGTTTGCTGGAGCTGGGCCCTGTGGCCCAACTGTGATGAGTGTAGAAGCAGAGGTTTTATATTTAGGAGAAGGGTAGAACAACCAGTGAATTAAGAGATGAGGTTCAGGGGGGCGGGTATAGTGGAAGTCTTGGTTTCTTTAAATGCTCAGTTGTGCTTTGTAAACAGGATTTTGTTTTAATTCCAATATGGGAGGGATACGGAGCTGCTTTTCGTTTGTCCACAGCGGGTAGCAGCATTCTGTGGCTCGGAGCAGGGTGGGGTCCTTGCAAGCTGGAGATAGTTTTAAAGAGGGGTTACTGCTGAAATGCCAGAGCCCACAGAGAGGCTTTGAGGACACTGAGAATGCTTCAAGGAGATCCTTGGAGGAGGAAGAATCAGGACCCTAGCCAGCCGGAAGTACCTAAGGAGAATCCTGCCCCCTCTCCTTATTAACCTTTCTCTCCTACTTAGTGTTGGGGGGTTGGCAGGAGGGAGGCAGAGGCTTAAGAAATATAAATTAAAATACGTTTTAAAAATCGAGGACTCTTCAAGGGAGACTCATCAAGAGGAGGGCAACAGAGCACAGGAAGGTGACAGACTTACCCCGTAAGTAGCTCACCACTTGGCTTGCCAACTGGGCATAGTCGAAAGTCTCTCCTGTAATGGTGATGACAGGCCCTGGAGGACCTGGTGGGCCTGGGGGACCCTGAACTCCAGAGAGATAGTTCCTGATGCTGTCACCTGCAACAAAGTAAGAGATGAAGCAATTAAGCCCACTGCCAAGAGCATCTGACCTCCACGTGATCACGGGGAGGAAGGAAAGCCTGCCCTGGTCCACACAGGGCCTGAGCCAAGGCCAGCAGGGAGCTTGGATCGCTTTGCTACTGACGGAGAAACTGAGGCTAAGGCCCGTGCTGTCCATGAGGGTATGGACTGACAAGACTCCGATTAGCCATCCCGTGACATATCACCCATATGCAGTATGGGAGGGGCATGGACACATTTGAAAATGCGAGCATGTTCATATGTGTGTTCGTTTTTGTGCATGTGTATACAGACAGGTAGGAAGAAGATGAGTCACATGTATGGACAGGTATGTTGGTCAGCTCTCTGACCTGCAGGCCAGGGTTTTATGAGTGGAAGACCTGGGCCTGGCCACATAGATGACTTCCCCAACACCCTTTCCCATCTTCCTCAATCTCCTTTCCAAGGTGTGGGGTGACAAGAGACACTCACTCTGCATGTACTCTGCAATGTAGTGCTGGATATCCTGGCTGGAGCTGCTGAGGGGGCCTGGGGGCCCAGGGGGCCCTGGAGGGCCAGGTGGGCCCTGCATGTACATAGTACTTGATGATCCTCCTGTAAGGAAAAGACAAGTGTCCTGACTCAGTTTCCTCACCCTAGGTCAGACCAGAGCATCGTGTTCCTGCCTGCTCAGAGGCTTTCTCTGTAGAGGAAACAGGACAGTGGAAAATGGAGGAGCCATATCTGCAAGGCACAGAGCTGACCCAGGCCAGACCGCCTGTCCCTTTCTTTCCTTCAGCAGCCTGCTCACCGCCCCATAGCCTCCCTTCTCTCAGGGCCCCCACGGCTCCCAGAGCCTGCTCCATTCTCATCCCTGGTCCCCAAGCTCTCTGTCTGCTGACTCTCGATTTGCATGCATCCTTTCCTTCCATCTCATGCCGACTCTCTGAAGCTACCAAGCTAACATGGAAATCAGAGACGAGTGGAGGGGTCCCCTCCCTTACTGGAACACCAGCCTCACATGGAGCATGGCAGAGGAACTTCCGTCTCCTTTGGTTCTTACCGTGCGAGGAGCCACCAAGGATGCCAGGAGTACCTGGGACACCAGGATCACCTGCAATCCAAATGGAGAAGCCCTGTGTGTACCTCCTCCTCCTCCTCCTCCTCCTCCTCCTCCTCCTCCTCCTCCTCCTCCTCCAGGTAGCTCCCTAGTTAAGTTCAGCACCTTAATGGGTGGTTCAGCAAACATTCCATGTCTACGGTCTTGCTTGCAAAGATACCACGTCTCCCTTTGGGGAAGCTTCCTATGAGCAACAATTGCTAGGCCTGCATCCCTCTTTGAGCAGTAACATGCACGCATGCATACATGCACACACACACACACTCCTGCACTGCACTCAGGCTTGTACATACTTAGCTATGTGACTCACTGATCTACTTGTGTGGATCAAATGCACTTTAAATAATCTCAGAGTTCTTGCGTGGGTGGGTGGGTGGGTGGGGTGGGTGGGTGGTGGTGTCAGCTCTTGCTACCTCACCCCTCCCTCAGATTATGTTTGAAGTACCCTGATGTCCTCTGAAGCCTGGAGGGCCTTGCATAAGGACACTGCCACCAGATACAGTGATTTCCACTGGCCCACTGTGAAAGGGGGTTGGGGTTCCAGACAGAACCCGGGTGTCTCCTTCTGCAAAGCCAATCAGGTAGAGATCGTTGGCAGTTCCTGACCACCCTGCCACTTTCCTACTCCCATCACGTGCTGTAGGCTGCTGAGCTGCTGCTGGGGTACTTGGCAGGAGAATCAAGATGTGTCCCTGTCCATCCACCCTCATCCACATTCTTTGGCCACCAGGCAGATGAGCAGAGGGCACACTGGTTTGACATCCCTGAGAGAGTGCTCTTACCTTGGTCTCCTTTGGGACCTGGGGGACCCGGCGGACCCGGAGGGCCAGAGAACAAAGTTTCTGCGAGGAAAGAAATAGTGCAAATAAAGTGCTGTTTCTCAGAAGCAGCAGCTAGCACAGAACCGGCACATTGGAGATGCTCAGGCAATACCTAGCATATGCATGTGATTTGTAAGGATGTGTGTTGAGATGTTTGCATGGTCAAAAAGTTGGGCATAATAATGAATGGAAAGGTGACTGGGTAGACAGGCGGGTAAGTGGGTGGGCGAATGGATGGATGGAGCTTCTACAAGGGACATGCTCTGGCCTAGTGCTCTTCGTATTCCATCCATTTCTTTGTTAATATTGCTGCACTGTTTGTGTACCCACATCCTTGCCGCCTCATCAAATCCCCCACTCTGAGTGCAGCACACAACCAGGCCTCTGTTACTCCCCAAGGGCAGCGCTAGTTCTTCCTTCCGGCCAGTGTCCCAGTGTGGTTGGGTCACCTTGGCAGTTTCCCCATATGCATCAAGTAGCAGGGGGAATCTGTATTCGCTCTCCCCTCAAAAGCCAGAAGGGGGTGGGGGCCCAGCCAAGAAGATCGCTGCTCAGACCACAGTCAGGCTAGGTCTAAGGTAGGGCTAGGGGTGACTTGACGCCTCCATGTTACCCGAGTCAGTGAGGAAAGATCCTGGTGGGCCCGGTGGGCCTGGTGCGCCTTCCCCTGAGGAAAAGAAACCCAAGTCTCAGTAGTGCCAGCAGACAAGCCAAGGGCTTGCCTGCGTGAGGAGGCAGAAGCACTGTCCTGAGAGCCATCCCAGAAGGGTCTGGGCTCTGGGTCTCCTTAACTCCCACCTCCTCTGTCCTTGTCCCCTCTTAGCAAGAAGGTCAGCTCTCACCTGGTGGGCCTCTGGGTCCTGCCGGGCCTGGCATGGAAGGCCCTGTAGAAGGAAGAGAAAGTGCACGTCTTTGGGGGCTGCTTGACCCCTAGGGTAGGATCTGAGCTTCCTCACAAAGTCCTGCATGTCCCCTGGCCCCCACGATTCCCCATCAATTCTTACCTGGTGGCCCTCGTGGGCCAGGGGGGCCAGGGGGACCTCGTAAGTCAACACCGTCTGTGGAGAGAAGCAAATGGAAACAGAAGGCTGTGGCCCAGCTCCTCTCAACCATGCTCCGGACCTCTCACCAGGATGGCTAGTCTCTGAGCTGCAGCCCTGATTTGCACGGTACCCTCTCGGACCCCATCTGCTGAGATGCCCCATTCAGAAGCAGAGTTGGGCTGCATGCCGCCGCCGATGGAACGGGGCACGGAGTGATGGGTGAGAATTTGGACTTTTGTGTCAGCCAACCAGAACTCAGGTCTCCACTTCTGCATATGTAGCTGGCAACTTGAGGCAACTTTTCACCCTCTCTCAATGCCTGCTTCCTCCACCATACACCAGGGCCCCTGAGACCTGTACCATAGGGACGTTGAGATGACCCCGGCTCAGCAAGATGCCACCAAATGCTGAGCCCCTCACGCACTGGCTTCACACTGCTCAATAACCCACAGCTGCGCCATCCCTGTGACTGTGCCTCGCATACCAGACACACCCTGCTGTTCTTATCATCTTCCAAGGGAGCAAGGCCATTCTGATGTGAGACTTTGTAATGACTCATTGGTGCAGCTGCCCCGGGGGGGGGGGGGGGGGGGGCGGGGCTGACATCACTGTCATCAATCCCATCCCATCCCCAGTGACAACTGCCCTGGAGAATGGTTGCACTCACGGGCAGAGAGGACCTCTGTGATGGAGCTGCCACTGTTTATGAATGAGTCGCCAGCAAGTCCTGGCTCCCCTCGTGGGCCTGTGGGGAGGACACAGAGTTATGGTGCCTACTGCTTTCAGCACAGAAGATTCCTGTGGGGCAGGGCCTAGTTGAGGGAGGGTGTGGCCAAGTCAAGGAAGGCGGGGCCTAGAGAAGGGAGGCTGCATTCCAGCTGAACTGAGGAAAGAATGGCAGGTAAGTGGAAAGCAGGACCAGGGCACCAGTGTGGCCAAAGCCTGTAGCGACTTGGACCAATGTTTCCAAAGCCACAGTTATCCTGATACTTGGACAAATCACTGGACATTAATGTTATTGTCAGGGTCTGATTGTCTGAAGCCCAAGGCCTGTGAAAATAGTCTGCCTAACTCTAACCAGAACACCACAGAGCCTAGGTCCTCCTGCCCTGAGGACCCTTGACCCTCTCAGAAGTATGAAGTCGGATGAGAGGAGGAAGAGGCTTTGCGAGGTCCATGGTGAAGAGCCTGGAAGGCCCTGCTATTTCTTCCCAAAGCATGCATTGCCTCCTCCATCTAAAGTTCAGGGACTTAAACCTCACCTGGAAAGAATGTCCCCCTGCCCCAGCCCACAGCCTGTGATTTTACAGGGTGTGACATACCTTGTTGTCCTGGGAGACCAGCAGGGCCAGCAGGGCCTGTAAACAGTTACAGAAAAGGCTAAATCTCTCTCTCTCTCTCTCTCTCTCTCTCTCTCTCTTTCTCCCTCCCTCCCTCTCCCTCCCTCCCTCTCTCTCTCCCTCCCTCTCTCTCCCCCTCCCTCCCTCCCTCCCCCTCTCCCTCCCTCCCTCTCCCTCCCTCCCTCCCTCTCTCCCTCCCTCCCTCCCTCTCTCTCTCTCTCTCTCTCTCTCTCTCTCTCTCTCTCTCTCACACACACACACACAGAGTCACATGAAAAGCCGAGGAAAGGCAGGTGCCTGGGGATACACAGGGATTCTCTCAGAGTGTGGACTAGCTGCCTACACTATGATTGATTAGACACTTTTTTAGGTCTCTTAAATAGCTGCCATGCTTGCATAGGAGTGGAGCACATTTGCATGGTATATAAACCACGTACTTAGTTTTAACATAAATATTTTAAATAATTAAAACACATATAACAAGAGAGCAGACATTTGGAAAAATAGGAAAAAAAATCACAATTCTTTAGCTTGCAAGCATTTCATCATCAGCTGCCTTTTTGTTTGTTTACATCTTGTAAGAATGTAGTTGTAACCACAGAGCTTACACATGTTCCTGACAATCAAGCTCTTTCACCTCCTCACAGCTTTCTTCCACATTTCTGCAGCCATTTCATGCTGCTGGAGGATTTGGTGTGTGTGTGTGTGTGTGTGTGTGTGTGTGTGTGTGTGTGCGCGCGCGTGCGCGCGCCCGTGCACATGCACGCGCGCCACAGCACTGGCATGTGTGTTGCCCCAGATATCTATTGTAATATCTTCTAAGAAATAGTCAAGAGCCTTCGTTCTGATGGTCCCAGCCAGGCTCTGAAGCCATTTATACTGAAGCCTTCCCCTGGTGTCTGCTGGCTGTGGGACCTTAGGCAAACAAAACCGATCCACTCTGGGTCTCAGCTTATACGCAAACGCAGAGCAGAGCATCAGCTCCTCTGTCATGAGCGCGGGCTTTCTGGAGCCCTCCTTCCTCTCTTTCCATAGCTCCTGCCCTGGTGTCAGGATTTGAACAACTGTGGCATCTATCCTGTTGCAGATTGGGGACAAAGGAAAAAAACCAGACTGACCTGGGGTCCCTGGAGGTCCTGGGGGTCCCATGGCACCGGGAGGTCCGGGAGGTCCGGGGACAGTGATGGTTGACGATCCCTCTGGAGATGGAAGGAACATGGGACTGAGCCCCACTTCCCCCCTTCAGAGGTGCCAGCCCCAGTAGGCTGCAGGCCAGCCAGGCAGGGGCTTCTGCTTTTCATCCCTCTGCCGTCCCTCCCCTGTGCTGACCCACAGAGCTTACCTTTGTCCCACCCCCTGCCCACCCGCTGACACTGAGGCAAGATGGCTCACATCAGACAGGCAAATGGAACTCAGGGAGAGACCCTTCTGGGCTGCCTACCTGAAGTCGTGACTCTGCCTGGAGCGCCAGGCTCACCTGGGGAGAACAGGAAGAGGGGAAAAGGGACCAATCAGGACAACTCATTTTCAAAGTTGCCAATTGCTTCCGAGGGCCACCTGCGGTCCTCTTGCCCCCAGGTTAACATTTTATCGTTCAACTGAGACCTAGGGCCCAGAGCCTCAGTCTTCCCTCAGAGAAGGGGTTTCCTAGAAGGCTATGGAAGAGTTAGCCCTTCTGTGAGGCCAGAGTGGGGCTAACCTGAGACGCATTCTTGCCTCCCCCCCATCTTTTCTTCCTATAATGGCCATAGATGGAAATATTATCTGAAGTAAAGGGGTAAATCAAAGCCAGGATCTGGTGTGTGAATTCTAATCCCCTGGGTGACAGGACAGATTGGGCACCATGAAAAGGGCGTTGGCAATTGGCAAATCTGGGTGAGCCTAAATTACAAAAAAGGTCACGGCTCTTTCATGCCATTGGCCTCAAGTGACAAAAATGCAAATGTAAGTGAAGGGCTTCCAGGAAGAGGTCCCAGGATTTGTATGTCCCCAAACGTATCCATCATCCCATGCCCCTCTTGACTGGCCATCCATGGATGCGCAGCCTTGGGGACAGCAAAAGGGTGGAGTCGGGCGTGAATCCTGAGGCTGGGAGCCAGGCTTGGTATTAGAGAGCCTGACTGGCATGCTTGAGTTTACTCCCAGGGCTAAAGAAAAAAGCTCCACTGGCCAGGGTCCTTCCAGGGCTCTTTAAGGCCTGTGAACGATTTACCTGAGGCCCCAAAGTGGAAGGGTAGCTTTAGCTTCCTCTCAGGGAGAGCAAAAGGCTGGCTTTGCTCACATTCCCCCAGCAGGGGGTCAAAGCCAAGACAGATCAGTGAGAACACACTCTTAACAACAGTCCGGTGAGAACACACTCTAACAACTGACCACCTGACTCTGTGGTGCGTCATCTCCTTCAGTGACATCTCTACAGAGGAATGGTTTGGGTACCTCAACCCTGTGAGTCCTTACTGAAGCCACCAGATTTACTGGCCTGGCAAGTATGAACTCAGTTGTCCCATCAGTTCAAAGATCTTTTTGGCTCAACTGTTCATTGGAAATAACAGTTTTTAAAAAACTACCCCTACCCCCCACCCCAGGGTTCCACTAAGAGTGACAGTGAGTGTTTGTCATAGTTGGGGTGCCAAGGTTCAGGAGCATAGAGGCATAGGGACAAAAAAGAGTGTGTGTCCCTGAGCACTCTGTTTTCCTAGGCTTGCTCAGGGCTGGGGTCTGATGGGCAGGTGAACTGGAGTGTCACTCTGTGCCTGCCTGCGTGGCACTGCCTTGCCCCAACCAGACCCCTTTAATCCTGTGACTTTGCCCCTTGATGGGGCTAAACACGCCTTCCTTCCTATGGAGAGAGCTGCTTCCTCAGGTGTGGTGCCCTTAGTCACACCGGAGAAGGCCAAGGGTGGCCTAGTCTCAGAAAGCAACATGCCCGTGGGTATGGTGCTTAGGTGACAAGGAATACTTTAGAGGCAATGTAGGCATTTAAAGCAAACAAGGGATTGGAAAGCCTGTGTGCAAGGAAGTTTCCTTTCCTGTCCTCCTGCCACAAGGATCTGGGGACATAAAAATAAGTCTCAGGTTTGAGACCGAGCAGATGTTGAGAGCAGGTGAGCCTAAGGACTCAGGGTCAGTGTTATTCCCACAACCTTCGGTCGGAGCCACTAGATGCCACTGTTGGTCCAGGCTCTGGTCAGAGCCGCCCTCCTGTCTGTTCATCCCTCCCAGCTGTAAAAATGGCTGGTGAAAAGAACAACAAAAAAACTTATTGGGAAAAATCACGTACCTTTAGTCCCTGGCCGTCCAGGGCTACCAGGAAGTCCTAATGTGATTAAACACAGCTCAGTCAGGATGGTTAAGGCCCAGCGGTCTGGATGCCCACCCTCCCGCTCCTCCCTCTGGAAGTAACCAGCTTTTGGCCACTCAGTGTGGTCACACTGGCTGCCAGGTGGACACAGCAGGACTGAGTCAGGTATTGCTTTAAGTCGCATGGGGTGGGAGTAGGGCTCTCACCCAGAACCCTGTCTGTCTCTGGGAAATGGAGGCATAGCAAAGTTTGGTTGAGGCAGAGAAAGGCTTTGGGGGGGGGTGGGTTCCTGTCTCTCTGGTTACCGAGCTGCCACTGTCCGTCTCCTGGCTGGCTGGTCAACCACTGCAAGGCCTGCTGTAGCCAGAGCAGCAGTCAGAGCAGCAGCAGCCAGAGCAGCAGCAGCAGCAGCCAGAGCAGCAGCAGCAGCAGCCAGAGCAGCAGCAGCCAGAGCAGCAGCAGCAGCTGCCGGCCTTTGTGCAGCCTGGGCTTAGTCTCACTATCTTTGTGTGCCTTTAGAAACTGACGGGGTGGGAGTGGTGAAGATTTCTTAAGCCTGAATAGGTTTTATTGGGTGGGCTGTAATTACAGCCGTCATCCCAGGGGAACCCTGAGAGGCAGTGGAGTTCTGGGGAGCACAGAACTCCTAGCCAGCAATGTCCTTCCTGGGTGCTCCTACAGCAGAGGGGGACGGGGCACAGCACAAGCAGGGTCTGACATCACCGATAGCAGAATGTCATCTAGAATGTTCTGTGTTAGGTTTTTTGTTTTTGTTTTTGTTTTTCTTATGGTGCTTCTCAGGACTCAAGGTGACAGAACCTGAGCCTGTTTTGCTGGAGGTAGGAGAGGGAAGGGCAGGCCAAATTGTCCGGCCTGGGAGGAGATAGAAGCAGGGAGGGACTGGATGACTCACCCTGAGGTCCTTGGGGTCCTGTGAGACCTGGAGAAAAGGAGAGACAGTTCAAGGGTTAAGGACTGTTCCTAAGAAGCCACAGCCTTGACTGCAGGAGCCAGCGGGCATGACAGCAAAGGTGTCACAGGCTATAGGAGGATAAGCCTCACAGTGGTATAACCCAGACCCCTCCCATCTCTGGGCAAAGAACAATTCTATGAGCTTTGCCATGAAATGATCTGGTGCTTCATTGGGCAATGGTCCTAAGCACATTTGGGCTCATAGATGCTTCAGGAATACAAGTATAGCGAGGAATCCCCCCCCCCCCACACACACAATGCCAAATAATTTCCTCCATTACAGTTCACCGAGGGGCCCGGGGTCCTGTGCCCTCAGTGTCTGAGTGAACAGTCACCTTGTCTGGTTTTGATTTGTTCTTCCCACAGACCTGAGAACCCTGCTCTTGTTTAGCCCTCGGTGGAGATGTTAACAAGGCCCCTCCTCTCTGACTGGTGAAGGCCTAAGTACAGGCCCAGGAGAGGAGACAGAGAAAGGCTTAGGCAAGAGACTGAGCTTGAGTTCAAGTCTGCAATTTTAAGAGCACTCTCGCCCCTTTCTAGAACTCCAGGCCTTCGTCTGTTCATTCCTCTTTTCGAAATGTCATCTTACTGTTAGAGTTCTCTGTTGAGCGGCTGAGGGCCGTGGGATAAGGCTCATGCACACACAGTGAAGCACCCATCAACCTACCACACCCCCAAGAGTATACATGCACAGTGGAGCATCCTTAAGTCACACACACACAGACATGACCGTGGCTTCCCTTTCCAGTCCCATTACCTGGCTTTCCTGGGTCTCCAGAGGGTCCTGGTGGGCCCCGGGTTCCAGGCATTCCCATCAGGCCTTGCTCACCTGAACAAAGCATGGAAAAAATGGGAACGCCTTTCACTTGGAAAAGCACCTCAGAGTCAGTGGGTATTCCCCCTGAGCGGTGTGCTGGTCACAGGCA
Organism: Acomys minous; assembly: GCF_964271855.1. Classification (NCBI taxonomy): domain Eukaryota; kingdom Metazoa; phylum Chordata; class Mammalia; order Rodentia; family Muridae; genus Acomys; species Acomys minous. The sequence continues at coordinate 13,175,620 of NC_140484.1, read as the reverse complement.
GGAGGAAGCACCTAGTGACCCAGACCGCTTCGTGTCCCTTTGTCAATAGGACGGAAGGCCAGGCATGCAGGTGGGAGCAAAGGAGGGGCAGGGACAGGGACAGGAGGGCAGTCAGTGAGAATGAAGTCCACAGCACAGCAACTAACCTCTGGGGCCTTGCTGTCCATCAAGGCCAGCGGGACCTGGAAAAGCAGAAAGTAGAGTCTGCAAGTCTTCCGGATTCTCTCTCCCCCCTTTTCCCAGGAGGCTCGGAGCGCATGACCTCCTGGGTGGAAGGCTGATGCTGCTCCCAATGTGGTTGCCAACCTGAGGAGCCTTGTCTTTGTGATAGCCCTGACACAGCCTCCTTCCTGCCGCTCCTCCCAAGGCAGCGTTTCTCCTCTGGGAACATCCAGGACACCCTGTCCCCATTGTACCAGCAGAGCAGTGCCTGCCTCATTTACCTGAGGACCCAGAAGCGAACGTCCTTCGGGACGCTGTCACCTGTACTCTAAGCATATTGCCAGCCTTCCAAAGTGGGGCCCCTCTAGGACTTGCCTTAGTAGTTAGAACTTTGTCTAACTCTGCGTGGAGAGACTTTCAAAGTGGCCATGATTAAATGCTTTCTAAGTCTTTAGGAACATCTGAAATGTTCCTTCATCTGTCTTCCAGGCTGTAAACAATCTCCCTAGGCCCCTGTCACCCCTCACAAGCTTTGTTGTAACTTGAGAAGTGGTATGCCCACTTACCAGCAGCATACTCATCCTGCATACAGTAGGCACTTACTAATGCTTAGTTACTGAACAGTAACGAGAAGGTGTCACATCCCCATTGGTGGGGCTTGAGCTTTTGTGGGACTCAAGGCTGAGACCAGACTCCCCGGAGCTCCCCTGTGCCTGCAGAGGCACCCTAGTAACAGCTAGACAAAGGGTGGGTGTGGCCTGGATCTGGCTATCCCTGAGGTGGTCGACTGAGGGTTTCATGGAACCTCAACCCTTGTCGGTCCTTAGCAGACAGGAAGTAGGTAGGGAGGAAGGGCCATGCCTATTCCAGAGCAGTGAGAAAATTCCAGAAAGCTGCAGCTAGAGAGCCCCAGGAAGGACACCCAGCTCAGGCTGTCACCTGCCTTTGTGGGACACTTACCCACTGCACCTTTGGCTCCAGGCTCACCCACAGCTCCAGAAAAACCTCGGGGGCCAGACTCCCCTGCAAAGAACAACAGACCTGCTGCTGGAGGCTGGCACGCTGCCACCACAGGTAGTCTGCATGTATCTGTTTCCTCCTGCTTCCTTCCTCTTCACCCAGATGATCTGAGAGAGGCAGCCTCTGCTTTGACTCTGAGGTAAAAACCACCTCTCCCCTCCACCCCATAGACAGCAGGTTCAGATAGACCCAGAACCCATGCTGATCTGAGGGGCACGTGTATGCATCCAACTTCCTCGGAAAGAACAAGCTACCCAATGTGGTCAAAGCATCATTACTTTCTGCCTCCGTTTACCCATGTGGTTGGCAGGAGGCGAGCAGCTGAGAGGGCGAGCGGTGTGCACTCTATGCTGCTTTGGGAGTTGAGCTTTAATCTTCCCATTTAGAATTCTCCCAAAGAATCTAAGACAGCTGTCGCCTCTGCACCAAACAAACTCGGTTTGTAGCTAAACAGATCACATTCAGACCTCCATCCCCGACAGATTTGATTTTTGTCAGGTCTTAAGATTGTAAGTGATTTGAGGGTTTTGAGACAGAAATTCCATCTCATCCTTCTGGTGACTGCTAGATCTTAAATGGTCACGAATGGGTTAAATTCCTGGGTAGGTAGGACTGACCTGTGAGGCCTCTGGGTCCTTTCTCACCCTGGTCACCTAAAACAAAACAAAACAAAAACAAAAAACACACACAGGGGCGGAGAAGAACGTGAGTTGTGAGCAAGGAAAGTCATCACCCCTCACGACATGGAGGCCTGCCAGCGTCCCTCAGGCAAGATGCTGTTGAATCAGTCCGTGGATGACAGTTGAGGAGACAATCCACCCACAAACTGATTCCCCACCCTCAACCTCTGCTGTGGTGTATGTAGGTGCCCTGGGCCCAAAGAGGAGCAGGCCAGAGGACAGACACCTCAGAATGTGCCTTCTCACCACCATGAAGACCACTATGTGATGTGGGTACTTTGTTTCCCCTCTTTGTGCCTCAGTTTCCCTCTCTGAGAAGCTGGGGAAGAGTGACCTCTCGGCTCCCTCTCAGCCCCAGGGTGCAGGAGCCAGAGTCATATGTGTGCTCGGACCCTGTACACAGGTTGTGTCTGGGTGCTAGGAGCGGAGCGGACCACGGTCATGACTGAGCAGCGGCGGGAACAGTATACCTTTCTGTCCTGGTGGTCCCATGAGTCCTTTGTCACCTGAAAGGGAAACAGATACCTTAGTGTAGAAAGCCCTGTAGGAGATGACTGAGAAAGGTCAATGTCTGCCTCTGAAGACAGCATACCCCAGTACTGAGGTCACCTCCCTGCTTTGTACTTGGTAGTTTGTGTGTCATGCCCATCAGCCCCTAAACCCTGATTTTTTTTTTTACCTTCCCCTAGCTTACCTTTGACACCAGGGAGTCCCACTTCACCTCGGAGCCCTTGGGGACCCATAGAGCCTGCCCAATGAGGTAAACATACAGTTAGATGAATGTCCCACCTTTGGAAGGGATGGACACATGCATACTTGTGCGTACACATATTTTGAAGCAGGAGTCAAGGGCTGCTCTCCATGGACTCCCTCATCTCCCCATGCTCCTGCAGGCTCACTCTGGTCCCCATCCCCCACCCCAGCCATCAGGCTCGGGCATTAGAACCCCCCCACCCCCAAAGAATCCTGGCAGATACCCTGGCTGCAGCTCTCGGGGTAGCAGGATGGCTTATTTGACCCACATGGGACAAGACAGAGGCTGGATGGATGGGAGCTTCCTACTGATGAAGCTGCCACCAGTCCAGAAGTGGTTTGGACAGGACCCACCAGGACAGCCAAGCTCAGCCACAGGCTACGCTGTGGACTTTTGTTTTATACGTCCAGGAGGCTCTCTCTCTAATCACTTCTTTTGCTTTAAAGAAATGTTTGGTTTTCCCTTTAACATCCCTTTCTTTGCCATAGAAGCAGCACATATTTACAACACACTGACCTGGGGGGCCCTGGGGACCAGGAGAGCCACTGGGACCTGAGAAGTACAGGAGAGACAATCATTAGAAGGCCACATACTGCCTGGGACAACCAACCCCAGTGGGATGGGCAGGTGAGGTACAAGGAGCTCATTGTAAGGGCCGTGTTGGTCCTTGCTGGGACAGTACACTGGAGGGTCCAGTGGTGACCCTTGTTGCTTGGCAGGGTCTGGAGACCTTTGCTTCTCTCTGAGACACTGAGTCTAGGTCAGAGGTGGAGAGGAGCTGGGCATCAAATACTTGCTGCATTGCCTGTGTGTATTTGGGTCCCAGGCATGACAGGAAGTCATCTGGTTTCCAGTAGAATCCACTCAGATTAGACACTGCATAATGTGCCCACTGAACAGAAGCAGGAATCTGTCCCAAGCCCTGCTCTCAGGCCAGAACTGTAGTCGTCCAGTCTGGACACTACAGAGAATCCTTTGTGGAGGAACACTTGTACAGACCTGAGGCTAGCCACCAGTACTCTTCCCGAGCCTGGGACCTGCTTCTCTGAATGTGGCCCCTCCCTGTCTCCCTGCAAACTTGGGTTGATCTTCCTGACATACCTCTGGGACCCACAGAACCTGGCACACCAGGAAGGCCCGGAGGACCTTGTTCTCCAGCAATCCCTGAGGAGAAATGGAAGAAACGTGTTAAGAAAATTACACACACACACACACACACACACACACACACACACACACACACACCCTGACAGTCACATTCGGAATGGAGGCTTCCCACTCTCCCAGTGGCCCAGCGCCATTTGGTGGCTCTCACAGTAAGGAAATTCATCTGCAACACCCTCCATGAAGTCCCAAGAAGGACTCAACAAATATTCGAGAGGTTCCGCAGTGACTTTACCTCAGCTACCTTTTTTTTTTTCTTTTTTTCTACTAAAAGATTCCTGGTGCCTTTCTCAGTTTCCCATAGCACCGGTCTCATGACTGAGGAGCTGAGTTCAAAACCTCCATAACCCCATGAAGTTCCAGGCTTCTGAGCCACTGGCTTCTGTCTTTTGTCCTTCGAAGTCAGAGTCGCAGCCCCAGAGGCTGGAGGGCATCGGCTTCACCCCACACTTGGCTGCGTTCCCAGCTCTGCTGCTCTTTGCGCTCAGCCTTGACCTGGCTTTGCTCCTCACCTTTTCTGGGAAGGTCACTTGCCCGAGCCCTCTCTCTCTCTCTAGGTAAGCCCCCAAATCACAGCCTGTTTCTTAGGCCTGGGTTAGACTCGGGCTACACTCCGTCATTAGTCGCTGTCTTCACGGGGTTTAGAACAGAGCTCCCACGGTCCACCTCAGTGAGCGCTAAGCTGATGGAGGTGAAGATGAAAAGACAGGCGCGCAGCTGATCCTCTTACCTCTGTCTCCTTTCTCTCCAGCCCCGGGAGGCCCAGGTTCGCCACGAGGTCCCATGGGGCCTGCTAGCCCTCTCTGGCCTATGGGTCCTTCCATGCCGGGATCTCCTGAAGATGGAAATGGCCAACCTCACAGTTAGGGCCTCATGCCACAGCCCACAGGGGCCTCTCCTCAGCAGGAGGATGGCCCAGAGCCACTTTTGTAGGCCTCTGTTGTTTCTCTTCCTCTTGCTAGCTCAAGCTAGGACCAGAGTGACCCTGTGAGTACGTGACATCCTGTCTCTGCCCCAAATCTGCAAGTTGCTTCTCAGTTCACTGAGAGTAAAAGTCATCTTTATTCTGGTTTTGCCTGGAGGCCCCACATGGCTTGCTGCCCTTGGCCACTCCTGCTGCCTCTTCAGATTGTGTCCCTAGGTCGTGTTCCTGCCTCGTCCCTTCCCTCTTCAAATTCCCTATTTAACTCCCCATCTTTCTCTGCTGTAGTCACTGCTGTCTTCCAAAACAGGATCTCCTTAATAAATGCTTAAGGAAAGAGCAAAGAGGAAACAATTGAATAGAAAAGGGGTCACTTACCAATGCTGCCTTTTTGTCCCTTTGGTCCTTCTGGGCCCGTGTGGCCCAGGGGTCCGGGGCTACCTGTGGGTATAAAAGAAAATCTCAGCCTGTGTGGCCTCCAGAATCGGGCAGCTAGGACAGAGCATGCCCAAACCAACAGCACCAAAGATCACTGTAGCTCACTCACCTGGAGTCCCTGGAAGGCCTCTGTCTCCTGTGGGGACAAAGGAAGAGGAAATGGAGAGCCTGGCCTGGTCCCCTAAGGAGCCACTAGCAGAATTCACATGGGGCTTTCAGGGAGACTGCTAAAACCACAGAGACATTATTTTTGCTTCATGAGGCCCCATAAGCCATTTGGGACATAATTGTAGTGGAAAATTGATGTTTTCTGAAGGCCAGCTACACTCAGGAGTGCTTTGTCTTACACATCTGGCTTTGGACTCCCAAACCACCAGCTGCCATTGTAAGCAGGGTCAGGAGGAGTGTGGGCTTGTAGGCCTTGGGAGGTAGACTCACTAGGGACCCAGGGTGAGTGTGCTGGGTCGGAGGTGTGTGGGGACTGCGAAGGAAAGCGAGAAGCAGGAGGGAAGGGCTGGCAAACGGAAGAACCCGATTCCTGCCTGGGATCTCGTGGGAAGTGAGTCAGAACAGGGTTAGGGATAGAGGTCCATCTTTCACCTGGACGGTGGTTCTTAGGGAAGGCACCCCTGGGTGCAGAATCCCTTGGGGGTGACAAGGACAAAAGGTTCCTGGGCCCATCCACATGCTCTTAATCAGAAACTCTGGACTCTGGGAGGGGCCCCGAATCTTTGGGTAGTTCCTTCTCACACTAGAGTTGACAAGAGCCTCCGTGAAACAAGGCAAGGAACGCTGTGTTGTGTCCAGCCAGGGGTGATGGGGCGGGAAGTCTCGTTTTCCAGCACGCATGGACTGTAACTTGTTAAATTGCTTTTCTCAGCCTGAGGGGGTTTTCTGCTTGCTTTAACCACCCCCCTCCCCCTTTCCCGGTGTTTAAGGTAAATTGTCTTTGGAATCCTTACCTTTAGGGCCTTGACTTCCCACGTCACCTAAAACCAGAAAGACAGAAGCTATGAGATACATCCAGGAGCCACTTTCTCACGCGTGTTTCACAGCCATTTGGCAAGACGCCAGCCACAAAGGAAGGTGAGGGGCCGGGCTAGGTCCCTCCAGCCCCGTCAGAGACACCCAGGCACAGGCCAGTAGCCTTCTCCTGTGTGGTGCCGAGCCTGCCAGCCCTGCTGTGGTGTCTGGAGGCAGAGTCAACTGCCAGCCTTCCACAGACACGGAGTTAGGTGACATCAGCGTTCTCCCACATGGACAAAGGAAAAGGGTTCCAATCCCAGGGGCACATGCCTCCCCTGCAGGAATGAGAAGAGGGGAAAGGCTCGGGCCACTCCAGTACCTTTTGGACCAGGGTTTCCTCTGAGATTTCCTACAAGAAAGAGTAAACCTTGAGTTAGTAGTCAGACACACACAGACATACACAGATACACACACACACACACACACACACACACACACACACACACACACACACACGCAGGCACAGGTACATGCCGTTGTTCCAACAACCTTAAACAGTTCTTGCCTGGACTCAGTTTTCCCAGCAGTGAAATGGGGTTCCCAGCCCAGCTCCGTCTTGCCTCTTAGGGTGACAGGATGGGAAGGGGAGAGGGCCAGAGTAGCGTGCCCAGGACAGGGATAAGGCCACCCAGACCCAGCGCTCTGGGCTAGCTGGCCTTGTTTCTGGCCTGTTCTCACCGTTTTCCTGTTCTGTCATCAGCTTGTTCCTCACAAACAGCCAGATTGCCTCCTGGCTGTAGCCATCGAGGCCAACTTTGCTTAGATCAGGTCCCAAGCCGGGCGCCTCGCCATAGAGGCGGTCCTTGCTGCTTCTCTCCGTCTTGTCTTCGCGGTAGAGCACCCTGGTATTTTCCAGCTCATCCACCCGGGCCTTCAGCTTCCTCACCTCCTCCGCTGTGATGGACACGTGTGGGCCATGAGTGAGGACTAGGTCTGGCACTTGCCCTGGGGCCCTGGGCTCTGGGGGCGGTGGCTTCGTCACACCCCTGGGCACATATTTCAGGAATATGTATGCACAGACAATCCTTGTGGCCAATAGTAGCCAATGTCCTCCTAAGCCTCAAGGAAGCTTGGCCCTGTCACCACCCGAGCTGAGCACAAACCTGATGCACCTTCCTCTGGGAGGTGGAGAGAGTGGTGCCAGGGAAAGAGGTGTAAATGCTCAGGCAAGGTAACGGGCAGAAAGACCCTCCAGCAGCATGGCTTTATTAAAGGCCATCATTGCACGAGCCTAGGGTGGAGCCAGGACCTTAGATTCCCAGTGACCTTGAGACTTGAGCCAGGGACCTCAGGGCCTGTTTCCTATCTGGAGGGATACTGGGTTGTGTTTGTAATCTCCAGCCCTTTTGTCCCAACACTGAGGACCACTTGTGGCTTCCAATCCCTAGGAAGGGGTAGAGGGGCCTGGGGACTTTAGGCTCCGTGGCCTTGGCACCTACCTAGGGCAATGAGGCCGAAGAGCAGACCCAGCAGCAGCAGCCAGGTGAGCAGCAGGCCCAGCAGCCACTTCCACCAGCTGCAGCAGGAGCCGCAGGGGCACCAGGCAGGTGCTGCGCCCCACGTTTCTCCCCTGCCACCGGCTCCGCTGCCACCAGCAACGCCACCGCCTCTACCTCCACCACCACCGCCGCCACCTCGGTCATAGCTGTGGTTTTCTGTGAAAGAAACAGGGAGGGTGAGTTGAGTTCAGGAGGCTTCTGCCTGGCTCCTTTCAAAATTGGTGATGTCACGTCGGGAGGGTGAGGAGGGTTTGAATCTACGTGCGTGCGGCTTTGCATGAACACAGGGATCCGGCTGGAGGGTATGTCTGAAAACCCCCAGGCTTCTGCTGTAACTCAATGAGACTCTGTGAGTCTGTGTGACTCTGGCACTTTATAAAATGAGATTAAAAGATGACCTGCTTCATAAAATGGTTAAGGAATGAGATGAAACAAGATCCTTATTCAGCAGAGCACGCGGCCCGCAGCATGGGGCTCACGTGCATCTGCCACAACGCCTGCGTCTGATTAGGGCTAAACCTACATACTCTGGCGCACTACGCCTCACTGACACAGCTCACCCTTTGTGGTTCCCACAGTGCCTAGGGTTACACTTAGTACCACAAACCTAAAAACACACTTTCAGTTCTCTTAGGGAGGTGGGAACCCTCAGGCGTGCTTCTCTCGCCGAGGCAAGGGAGGAGGTGAGGGAGGTCAGAGGGTTGGAGCAAGCGTGGGGCAGCAGCGTCTTGGGCTGTTCTGTTGTATCTACCCTTGGGGGAGACTCTGGGCCTCAGGGATCATAGAGGCTGACAATTAGGAGTTGTGGGGCCCGTGAAAAATCATTGTTGTGACGCTTTCTGTGGTTACCCGCTGCCCTCAGCCTGTCCACTCCTCTCTCTGTCCATTTCCCTTTCAGGCCTTCAGGAGGTCAGATCTGGGTAGCTCACGTACACACTGGCTCCAGGCAAGGGCCCCCCATCTTCATCCCCTCAGAGCCTTAAGGCCCCCCATTATTACTTACCTGCGGAGGTGGCCTTGCCCTTTGTGGACACAGTATTTAGGTCTCCTAAAAGTACGTACATAAGTTTGGAGCTGAACGTGATGACTGGAAGAGCACACAAGTGCACCCCCCCACGCTCACCCCCATACATGTGTACTCTCACACAGTGCATCCCCACAAACATGTACCCACACAGTGCACCCCACACAATGCACCCCCCCACATATGAATCCCCATGCAGTGTACTCCCACACATATGAAACCCTATGCAGTGTACCCCCATATGTGTGCTTCCTACATGTATACCTGCAGAGCATACCCCCCCACACACACCCCACACAGTGCAGCCACACACGTGCAACCCCCCACATGTATCCACACACATATGAACATGTATACGTATGTATTCACTCTCACATTAAAATTTCAGCTTCCCACCCAGCAAGCCCCAGGGGGATTGGATTCTATGTTCCAAACATTCTTGGGACCCCACACTGAATGTTAAGGTCCCAGAAGACAAAGAAATGCGAGGTGGCATTTTCTGAAGTCGGGTGGGCAGGATCAGACTGTCTTACCGTTCACATCTGCCTTTAGGCCTGTGTCTGCCGCATAGGCAGCCTGCTTTTCTTTTTTCAGGGTGTCTTCTGAAAAGGAAGCTGTGCACAGAACCAGTGATAATCTGGTCCGTCCTTTCCCCACTCTCCCTGCCTGCTCATACGCCCTCTCTCCCTGGGAAGACCAAGGTTAGCCTGGGAGGAAGCCAGTCCACTTTTCCCGGTCTAATCTCCTCCCTCGGGGCTATGGTCGGAGTCCCGTTGCCCACAGACTCCCCAGTGGGAGACCCCGAGTTTTCATGGCTTAGCTGCAGGTCCAGGCAGGCATTTTTCCACTGAAACAGGGTCCCTGCGATTCGATGACTAAGTGAGGGCGTGGGGCCTCCCGCGAGACCTGCCCTTCTGAAGGCGCCCCCCCACCCCCGCGTGCGCGTGCGCGCCACCCACGCTCTGCGTACTTGAAGCAATGCTGGCAGGAGAGGCCGTGAAGACCTTCCCACTGTCCTTGGTCATGATCAGGAGTTCCATCTCCTTTTTGGCTGGCACGTTGTCTTTCTCCAGAATCAGGAACTTGCAGTCTTTATGCAAGAGGTCGTCACTCTGGACACTGGTGGTGCAGGCTGTGGAGGACAGACGTGGGTGAGAGGCAAGGAAAGAATGCCAGAAGGAAGCAGAGGGAAGAGGAAGGGAAGGAGGCGCACAAGTGAGGACGCTGGTCCCCTGGTCTCTTACACAGTGGTGCTGTGAAGCATCTTGGGGTCCCTGCTGTCTAGGACTGGCCATCATGAGGTTAGGCCAATGGCCGCAGTGCTGGGTGGCTGGTCTAGGGGGCTACCTCCCTACCTGTAGACAGAGGACCTTCCTTGACCTTGCAGAAGTCTCGTTCAACTAGCTAGGCCCTTTAAAGAGTAACCTGATCGATGTGTGTTACCATCCTGGGGAGGCTCTTTCTGGCTGCCCCCTAAAGCTCTGCATTCTCATACACGGACACCATGTATACCACAGCACTTGTTTGCTTAGGAATCAACCATTCCCTGTAATTGTCTGGCGTACTTTGTGTTTGTCGTCTGCTTGCTCCCCTGGCATTGTCTTGCTCTCATCATGATACTATCCTGTCTTGTGCACCTGCTGCCCTTTGCACCTGGACCCTTGACACCTGGACCCTTGGCACCTGGACCCTTGACACCTGGACCCTTGACACCTGGACCCTTAACACCTGGACCCTTGACACCTGGACCCTTGACACCTGGACCCTTGACACCTGGACCCTTGACACCTGGACCCTTGGCACCTGGGCCCTTGGCACCTGGACCCTTGACACCTGGACCCTTGGCACCTGGACCCTTGACACCTGGACCCTTGGCACCTGGAAAACCAAACTGTCTGCTACTAAGTGAGTGCTCTGTATGTTTTTATTTTAAATGAATCAATTGTTGATTAGAAGGAGACACACTGGAATCTATGTACTGGAGAAAATAGCTCATTGCATGGGGTGAACCCAAGTTGATAAAGATTCTATAGAAAGCAGTCAAGGTGTTGGCAGCTTCTGGGGGGCTCCCTGCCTCTTACACGTTACACATAACAGAAGGGCAAAGGTTCCCTGATAAATGTGGTAGCTGGAGTGTAACAGACAGGAGGCAGGTGTTAGGGGTGGAGCTTCCTGCTCCTGGGAGAAAGATCAAGGTCAGTTCAAAGGATGCTCATCTCTATAGGTAAGTCCATGAGACCTGTGGGGTGAGTTGCATTGTGGGTCTCAGACCACCCTCAGGTTCTACCATCTCTTCCAGGACACCATGTACCATAGCAGGGCGCCTCTCCCAGTGTGCCAGCCTAGGCCCTATGAGTCGGTAACAACACTTACTAGCAGAGGTGGACACACCGGTGCTGGTGACAGTGGGTGGCTGGGGCACGTTTTTCTTCACACCATATGCTGCAAGAGAGAAAGCACCAATGAGCTGGGACAACAAAGAAAAGCGGCTTCTTGGGCTGGAGAGATGGCTCAGCAGTTAAGAGCACTGTCTGCTCTTCCAGAGGTCCTGAGTTCAATTCCCAGCAACCACATGGTGGCTCACAACCATCTATAATGTGATGTGATGCCCTCTTCTGGACTGCAGGTGTACATGCAGTACAGAGCACTGTGTACATGATAATAAATGAATAAATATTTTTTAAAAAAGGAAAGGTGGCTTCCATGGCTTGGGAGTAGTCTGATCAGCCAAGAGGAAGCACATAAAATCAACTGTCTCCAGCAGTGATGGGGGTGGTGGTGGTGGTATTAATTTCCTGTATCTTTTCCTAGTTCTTGAGCCCACTTCCTTCAGGAAAGCCCCCTTAGACCTTACTCCTCACAAATTCACTGAATTCCCATTGTTTTTGCAGGATTCTCTTACTGCATCCTGTGGGTTGGACTTCTGCTCCGACTAAGGAGAGGGCAAGTTGGATGCAGGGGCGCAGCGGCACCACACCCCTTTCCCTGCTCTGCAGAGAGGGGGCGATGGCCTGGGTGGTATACCGTAAAGGCAACCACCGAGATTTCTTCGAAGTGGCAGTGGGCTGCAGAAGAGTGCGTGGTGAGCTTGAGAGACCGTTGCCCTGCCCAGTTGGTCCGAGAGACATGTGGGAGCGAGAAGTCACAGTGAGAACGTGCTGGGTTTACAGGCTCCCCGTGTGCCTAACTCACATCAGAGACAATGAGAGATGGACGTTGGCGTCTCTAGGCTGGGAGAGGGCGCTGGTTTATTAGTGGGAAAGGCCTTTGGTCCTTCTGGTCGCTTGTGAAAAGGTATGTTGTGGGTTGTATCGTCCAAGGGCAGCCCCCCCCCCAAGTTCCTAAGCTCCGACCTTCCGCTACCAACCTGTGGAAGTGGTGGCTGTGCCGTGGGGTAGGACAGAAGAGCTGGGGCCCAGGTTGTTCTGCATGCCAAACACTGAGAGAGAAAGGGAGGACAGGTGACACGCGTGACTTGGAGCATGCCCTGTGGGTGCTGGAAGGCCCCCTGGAGGCCCCAGATCATTTCCGTGAGAACTGCTTTTGCAAAACGTTCTCGGTTTTTGTTGCTTAGTAACATGGCCATCTCCCACCCGTAATAAACTCCATTAATGACTGTTTCAGAGTAAGAGCCATGCAACCTAGTAGCACGAGGTTTGTTTGCAGAGGGTCTGTTGACTATTACTGCCTCCCTCAAAATCCTAAAATGTCCTGCCCTGTAGCTGCCTAGGACTGGTTGGTACACATTGTGAGGACTGAATTCAGACCCACTGGGCTGAGAAGCACTCACATGGCAGGTGTCTAGCTTTCCTTTCAACTCTTCTGGCTCAAGCACTTAAAACTCCCTGGTCCCCCACCCACTTTTAAGATAGCATATCTCCCTCACACCGTATGCTGCAAGAGAGAAATCACCAGTGAGCTGGGCCAACAAGCGAAGGTGGCTTCCACGGCTCTGGAGCAGTCTGATCAGCTGAGAGGAAGCAAGTGAAATCAACCGTCTCCAGCAGTGAGGGACTTAATTTCCTCTATCTTTTCCTAATTCTGAAGCCTACATCGTTCAGGAGGTCCTCTTAGGCTTTACTCCTCACAAATTCACTTAATTCCCATTGTTTTGTAGGATTCTCTTACCGCTTCCTGTGGCTCAGATGCTTTACTCCCACTAAGAAGTAGGAAAGTTGGATGCAGGAGCACAGCATCACCACGCCCCTTGGGTCTGCACTGGGGCAGTGGCCTGGGTGGTACACTGTATAAACCACCACTGAGCTTTATTTGAAGTGGTTTATTTAAAGACTCTCTCCCCTTTTGGGTTAGCGTATCTCTATACAGTCCTGGAACCCACTACATAGATCACTATGATCTTGAACTCAAATATCTACCTGCCCCTGCCCCTGCCCCTGCCCCTGCCCCTGCCCCTGCCCCTGCCTCTGCTCCCTGGGATTAAAGGCATGTACCACCATGCCCTGCTAAATCCTCATCTCAGTTTTGACTCCCAGGGCTTGTGGTTGTCAATTTGGCTACTTGACATGGCCTAGAATCACCTGAGGGAGATTCTCTGTGACGGACTGTCTCCCTCAGGTTGGCCTGTGGAGGACTGTCTTGATCGTCTTAGCTGGTGTAGCTCGCAGTCCCTCCGTATGGAAACTCCAGTCCCAGGCGACCCAGTGCCCTCTTCTGCCCCCACAAGCACTTCACACTCATGGTGAGCAAACACGCATGCAGACAAAATACTCATCCACACAAAATAAAAATAAATTAATTCCTTTCAAAATAGCATAAGCGGAAAAGGTGACAGGATGGCAGTACTCACCCGAGGAGCAGCTGCTGAGCCCGGGATGCAGGGTGGGAGAGCAGGACGCCATGTTATTTGGCACTCCGAAGACTACAGGGGGAAGGAGAGGGCAGGTGAGAGCAAGGCTCAGGGCCAGGCCCTGGGGATGGCACACACCAGGGAGATCTTCAAGAGCAGAACAGAGCTGCCACCATCCCCGTCTGGGAGGAGAAGCCATGTGTGGCCTACACCTACCTGATCCTGCTGAGTAGGCGTTGGTGTTGAGAAGGGACGAGCTCTGGGCCGTCATGTTGTTGTGATAGGTCCCCATGGAGGACCCTGCAGGCAAGGTGGAGGACCACATGTGGGGGGGAAGGTTGGTGTCCACGATTGTCGCATCGTAGGTCCCTGATACTGGAAGAAGAAACACACACACTTTACTGTGAGAGAGAGAGGAACCCTCTCCTGCTGGGGGAACTTGGTTGCTTGCCTTTCTGGGGCTTCCCTGAGTTTGGCACCTAAGGTCCCATATCTCAGGAACCCCCTCAGTTCGGGACAGCCTGAGGCACTGAGTCACTCTGCTTTTGACGGAATGAAACACTTGATCTCTTAGAGCACAAAATTCTTACCATTTCTTGCTGAAATTTGAAATTAATTTTGCTTCAGTGCCCGTTCACTGTGTCTTCTTCTAAAGCTGTTCTTTCTAATCTTGGTGCCTTGTCCCTCCCAATAAGAACGACCCTTGTTGCTTTGCCATTTTCAAAGATGCCAAGGGATAGTTCATGTGGAAGCTACTTCTGTCACCCTAGAAAATGTGGGGTATGTATCCGACAAATAAATCTTTAAAGGCCTTCTTGCTTAGATCCTGGTGAGCCAAGCTGACCCACAGGCACGCTGTCCTTGGCAGGGCTTTTCATGTCTCTTCAAATCTGATGCCATTTCTGCCTGTTACTGTGGGAGAGGGAGCTGGCCACACCATTGCTAACATGCGAGGAGGCTTGGTTGTATAGGGAAATCCTACAAGGAAGGTCACACTATCAAGATGTTCCAGGAAATCTTCATCCACAGAAGATGTGAATTCTTTCCTCCTCGCTGTCCATGACTCTGCAGGCTTCTCTTCTTGTCATCTGAAGAAGTATTTCTCTCATGGAAGATGCACGCTCCATAAGGCTGCTGAGTACTATCTGCCTCACGTGACCCTAGCGCTTGCTATCCTGTTCAACTCCTCAGAGACCTTCCTCTCCACCAGGGTGTTGACTACGCCTCTCTAGTCTAGAGCTTTCCCTCAGGGCTTGACACAGAGTAGGCCTAGGGTAAATACTTCATTCATGATGATGTAAACACTACAACTTTCCTCTCATTCTTCTCTTGGGGAACCTGGCAGGCACATCCAGGACTCTCAGAGACTTCTGGGAGAATCTCAAGGATGGAGAGCTGGGTACCACATCTTCAGAAGACGTGAGAAAGCTCTGCCCAAGCATTCAGGGTACAGAAGAGCAGATGCTCAGTACTTTTCCAAGTCTGCCCAAGCTGAAAGCTCTTCAGGGCACACTGTCACATTGTCCCCATACCCCCATGGCAGACTGGAGCTGCCAGGCTTACCTGAGTGGGAGCTCGCTGTCACCATTTTGGTCTCTACGGTGCCTTTCTTGGGGATGGGGAGTGTGTTGGAGGTGTTCCTGGTAGGGCTGGCACTTGCAGATCGGCTCCCCTTAAGCAAACGCTTGACCTCATCCAGTTCTGTCCCTGTGAAGAAACCCAGACTTTCCCGTGAGCCCCAGCATGCTTTCCTAAGTTCAAAGGTCAGGGAAGGAATATTGAAGGCGTCTGATATCAGAGAGGCTGGCATCTGCCTCATTCGTGGGGACACTTTCCACCAGCTTTCTGATTTTTTTTTAATTTGGCCAATTTATAGCTTTTATCAACCTGACAGTTTGTAGCCTTAACAGTCTCATGAGGAGCTCCAAGTCCTTGGGAGACAGTTCCTGATTTGACTTCGTTAGGCACCACAGTGGTGACTGTGACTGGAAGACATTGTTGCCTGGCTTTGGGCGAGCTAGGCTCTTGAAGAAACTAGCTTGTCAATAGTCTTCCCTCTGAATACGGTGTCCTGGATGACTTGGTATGCCAGCCAGTGTCAAAGGGACCTGAGGTTATAACTCCTAAGCTGTTCACGGCACCTGCACTCACGTGTCCACCCGGCAGGCACTATGTGTAACACGGAGAACTAGTAGAACCCGGTTCTGTGTCCCTTCAGACAGGAAGGAAAGGGAGGGAGCATGGCAAGGACAATGAGCAGGTGACAAGCACTTGTCAGACAGAAGGTGCTGGGAACCGCCCTGCCTCTCTCCCCAGAAAGCTCCCTCCTTTGGGGTGCAACATCTCTAAGCCCGGAAGGACTCTGGTGAGAAAGCGTTAGACCTGGAGTCAGACCCTGTGGCGAGGAGTCAAGCTCTGAGGCTAGCCTCTTGCAGCCTCCTGGCCTAGCCTCGCTCGGGGCTCCTGGGCTAGCCTTGCTCGGGGCTCCCGGGCTGCCTACCAGCTCTTTGTCCTTGGATCCTATCCTAAAAGTCAGCATCATTTCAAAATGTTGCTGAGGAGCCTCTCACAAGGGCAAGAGGAAGCTAAAGTAACCAATTCAAGGAGACTGGTTGATCTCCGACCTTGGAGATGAAGTTAAAAACCCTTATTTTTGACTCCCGAACCTTCTCTCATCTGAACTCGCCCATTGTGACTCCGTAGAGAACTGCCCTGTGGTGCTTTCCAGTCAGCTTTATCTTCCCAGCCTGAGCCTGATCCATCTGTTTCTCTTCAGCCGACCCTAGCATAGGAGGGCTTCTCTGGCCCTTCCCTCTCTCTCCATCTCCCTGGTCTGTGCTGCTTTTAACACTGAGCTGTGGACATTGACGGGTTTTCATGATTTCCACATTAGAATTTGAACTACTAAACCAGGGACCAGGATTGACTTACTCAGCAACTTAGCTCTGCAACCTAGTCCAGGGGCCCCCACGCAGGAATCTCAGGATGGTTGATGATTGAGTACATGTGTGAACACACACACACACGCGCGCGCGCGCGCGCGCGTGTAGAGAGACAGAGAGACAGAGAGACAGAGAGAGACAGAGACAAAGAGAGACATAGACAGAGAGTCAGAGAGAGAGAGAGAGAGAAGAGAGAAACAGAGACAGAGAGAGACAAAGAGAGACATAGACAGAGAAGACAGACAAACATACACAGAGAGAGAGAGAGAGAGAGAGAGAGAGAGACAGACAGACAGACAGACAGACAGACAGACAGACAGACAGACAGACAGAGACAGAGAGACAGAGCAAGACACAGAGAGCGGGCGCGCACACTAGCCCTGACCCTCAGCACTATGCTGCACCTGGTTTACTCAGGGTCTCCTAGGCACTCTAATGGCAGCAGGATTGTGCCCACTTACATCTGGTGGATGGCGATGCACTCTGCAGTCGAACTCGGATTTCACTCTCTGTACAAAGGGAGAGAAGAGAGAGTGAGGCTGTGGATGATGGAGTCTGCATCACTGTCCTGGGCCCTGACTTCTGAGCAGAGCATGCGTGACTCAAGGGGCTGCTTTGTGATTTCTGAGTCCATCACCGGGGAACCTAGGTGTCCCTACAAACGGGATACCCCTCCCCCACCAGTTGCTGATTGCACACTACGAGGCGCCTGCAACTTAAGAAAACTCTAGGAGCAGCAAGGAGGCATCATAACACTTAATCGCTACCCACTTCAGAGGTGTCAGTGCCTAGCATCTTTCTGCCTCTGAGCTCACTTGAGGTAGGGGCAGAATTCTAAAACCTCCAATGTCCACTTAGTCATCAGAACAGGAAGTCCCTAAGTGGGCAGTTTAGCAGTATTTGCTTCATGTAGAGAGTGGGCGTCTCTTAACAACCATCCCAAAGCTGTGGGCGGCTGGTGTAGTGAGACACAGTGCGAGCATAACCTGGTCACAAAGAACGCTCTGAGCCCGCGAAGGACTCTGCCTTCTGCCCAGCTGATGCAAGGCTCCTGTGCTCACTCAGGGCTTTGCGTGGGTGGCTTTTCCTAGCGTCTTCCTCGCCTCTATCAGCTCTGGATGATGAGCTTACAAAAATTGTCTCTCGCAATACTTTGAAAGAGAAGGACTTTTGCCTGTCTTGACTTATAGCGGCAGGCAAAGCACATCTGGGAGGCTAGCTGTAAAGACAGATGTGGCATCTGTAATGCCTAGACTGCCACTGTGCGTTTGTTCTGTTCGGGCATTATCAAATACCCCATGCTCATGGAGTTGGCCAAGATTCTGTAAGTAATCTAGACTCCTCAAGGCGGATGCTGTGTCTTACTTACTCTTCTATGTGGGGCCTTGCTGGCTCTAGGCTGGCACGTGCCAGCTGCTCAGAGTGAACTGGACTGAGTTCAGTGATGGTACTCACCTCGTGTTTGGCTTCGTCCTCTGGTTGAAGAAGATGCTGAGAAAGAGAGAAACACGGTCTTAGGCACACAGAAGAGTTGGCATGCTGAATATTTTGACACTTGGGGGTATTTTCACAATGTCTAAATCCAAACCAGGATGGGGGATGGTGGTGAGGGGGATTTCTTTATAGCAGATGCTGAAAACATGATTCCCATCTCAATGCAACTTAGCTGAGTAAATGTTGAGTTAGCTAATGCCTAGAGCACTGTGTCTGAGGGGTGTGTGTGTGTGTGTGTGTGTGTGTGTGTGTGTGTGTGTGATGTATTTGGACCAGCTGAAAACATTGTCAAATGGACTCAAAGACTGCTAAATCTTTGTTTATTAAAGCCTGCCTCAGTTTTCCCAATGTAAGCAAATATAGAAAATTATAATCATTGCATAATCATCACTGGTCCTAACCTCAATTCATCTGTACATTGAGGTTCTAAGAATGCAGACCTAAGACTTATGGTCCCGTGGACACACAACTTAGGGTGACACAAGTGTATGATGTGGCCCTTGGAAGGGAGGTACGGAAGAGGAGCTGGGATGTCTGGCATTTGTGACTGTGACTGCTGCTCCTCCTTGGTGGCAGGCCTCTGTGAAGCCCATGGAAAAAAGGATCTCTACAGTTCTTCTTAGCCTCAGGGGCTTGTGTGTTCTAGCATGAACCGTGTACAAACAGCTTACCATCTTAATAGTGTCATGAGCAACTGCTGATGGCAGCAAAGTGACTGGCAGTCTCCCTTAAGATGCCTCAGAGTGAGGGGGACAGCAAGTCAGCAGGAGCCAAACTCTTTTAGAAGCATCCGTCTGGCTCCCCATCCCACCATTAGGGCCCCCATTAAAGCATTTCATGAAAAAATAAGGAGAGGACTTACCAAGTTCCTTCCGTGGATACTCAGGGGAGGAGTTGCCACTGGAGCTCCCTGGAGAGGAGGAGGAACACAGTACAAACGGTTACTTCCCTCCTTATGGCTTCCTGGGGGCAGGGGTGCCAGCTACAGCTTGTGAGCTCCCATAGCTGGAAGCGGTTCAGGAGGTTTCCAAGTAGAAGTCACCTAAGCTGGGGCCTTCCTCCCGAATTTTCTGTTTCAACTGTTGGCCCCAGCATGAGCCCACTCTGCCTTTGAAACCCCAGTGGGATGGCGAGTTCCAGGTTCTCCTTCCATTTCATCAATGGCAGAGCCTGCCCACTTTGTCTCTTTTATCTCACACCTCCAAGCCTTCCTTCTCCTTTGAGTCCCTAGCCCAGATTTCTTTCTTCTTGACTATTGAAGATTTCCTTTTAACTTGTCACCTATCCCTGGCTTTCTGGGGGCTCAAATATGATCCACTGTTTGGCTCAAAAAAAAAAAAAAAAACCTCTGTGTCTTTTTATGTGGAGATTAAAGTCTAATTCGGGCCTCCCAATCCCTTTTTAGCTTTGGACCATCCTGTCCTTCCATCTATGAATGTCACCAGCATGGCAAGGCTTAGGTACCACCACCTCCACAGAGTCGTCCTTGATTTTCTTAGTGGAAAATAGTGACCTCTATCTACTCAGTGTCACTGCTTTTTCTATCATCTTCAATTGTCTATAGATTGTAAGGCCCCTGAAGACAAGACCCATAAGGCATTTTGTACAGTGTAAAATGTAATAATGTCCTAGTTGAAAAGTGACTAAGTGGATTAAAAAAATAATGAATGAGAGAGATAAAGGAATGTATGTAAATGAATGCACGAGTCTTCCACTAATGTGAAGAGTCCATAAGGGAAATCAAGAAGGGAAGAGAAAGGTGGAGTGGAGTACAGACACCAGAGAAGCCAAGAAGCCAGCATGCCCAGCATGAGGGAAGTCACACCAAGAAGGACAAGGGGGGTCACACTAGGAAGGACAAGGGAAGTCACACCAGGAAGGACAAAGGAAGTCACACCAGGAAGGACAAGGGAAGTCACACCAGGAAGGATGAGAGAAGTCACACCAGGAAGGATGAGAGAAGTCACACAGAAAGGATGAAGGAAGTCACACCAGGAAGGACGAGAGAAGTCACACCAGGAAGAGATCAGTTCTTTTCTGCAGATACCTTCATAAGTTCCATGGCGGGTCATGTGAGTTTTCCTTTCAAAGGTGGAACCTGGAGAGTTGGGCAGGGTAGAGGCTGGTGAGTGAGCTCTCCTGTAACTGGAGGTGGAAGTGTTGCCTCGGAGGCTTCCACCTGCAATTGGAAAAGAGTGTAAATCCTCGTGGTACCACCTCACCGGAGATGAACTCACTACATTTAAACTTGGTCTCCTTAGCCAAATAACCCTCTGGATACCAGAGAAGGGTAGGTGACTCTGGGGGACAAGGGAATGGAAGGCAGGCTGGCTGCTACTGCCTTTTTGGGCAGACACTGAGAGGTAGGGTTGACACACACACACACACACACACACACACACACACACACACACACACAGTGTGTGGAAGTGGTAAGGATGCTGTGCTGTTTTTGAGGACGTGATGGATCACTGGCCCTTGCTCAGGGGGACTAAAGGTAAGCTTCTAGGTAGGCCTTTCTGGTGGTGGGTTTCCTTCCTATTTTCTCTAGCGTGTCTTAGTGGCTTCCAGGGCTGGATATATGAGTGTGCTTGGTTTTATCATGCTTTTTTTTTTCATGTGAGAGACTGCCTCTCCCCCCCCCCCCCCAGGGAACAACAGGTTCATGCTCGGAGGTTGGCCAGCAGAATCCTGCAGCATGGACTGCATGTCTTTGGAGCCTCTCAGCAGAGCAACCCAGTCTGCACACTTCATCATCCATTGCTGTCAATCCGGTTATAAGCCTTAACCGAGCACAGCCTTTCCTAAAAGATGTGGCTTGAGCAGCGGGATCTAGCCAGAGGCAACCATCTCTGGAAGGCTTCCTAACTGGTGAGTGTTACCTGCCCTGGAGAAGTGAGGAAAACTGAACCCACTTGACTTAGGTGATCAGTGCTGATGAGTGAAGAGTCAGAGGTAGCTTCCCTTGTCATTTGGGTAACCCTTAGGGGAGTGTGGAATGAGTGACACAGACAGGGTAATGGTCCCCTTCGGGCACCCACTGGAGCTGGTGGATTCCCACGGTTTTCTCATTGTTCTCTATCACCCCCTGCCCCTCATACCAGTAGCCACTTACTTGAGTTGATGTAGCCGCTGCTGCCATGAGTCAGGCTTTGTTTCTCTAGCCGACTTCCACCACCGAGAGAGCCTGTCTTAGCGTAGCCGTTGCTGGTACTCCCTTCTGCAAAAGCAGATGACAGCCTCAAGGCGGGTCTAGGCCAGAGGGTCTCCTCATCCTTCTCTCCTGTCTCACCACGATCCTGCTCTTTAACCACACTCCAAATCCCAAGCTGCCCCTCCCCCCCCCCCATTTCTGTTCAATACAGACATCTGGAATGAATATCCTGCGTGGTGCGAAGGAGAGCTTTCTGGTGGAGCACAGAAAGTCCTTCCGCAGGAAAACCAGCCAAGGCGGCTGAGTGTGCAAGCTCCTCCATCTCAGATGAAGGTTGTTGGGCTTGCTTCTTTCAGATGCCTGATCAGGGCCCAGACACCGCAGCTGCTAGGACTGCTGGAAGGACAGGAGGGGGCTCAGGACTGGATGGGTGGATCCTCCTATTCCAAAGCCCACGAGGGCCTAGGGGTAGTGTTGGGACTTGGGACTTGATGTCTGCTGTTAGAATCCACCATTAAATACTTAGGAACTCCTGGACAAAAGTAGAGTGCTCACGGAGGACAGCGTTTCCAGTATTTTACTGACTGGAATAGCAAATCCATAAAGAGAGACAGCAGATGTAGTTCTTAGGGGCCAGGGAGAGTGGAGAAGGATGGACCGTGGCTCGGAATAAACAGGAGGGTTTATTAGAAGGAGTGGTGCAGATGTCCTTAAATTAGACTGAAGCAAGCAGTTGCTGTACACTCCAACAGTGACCCACACAACTCAAGCTGCTGTGGTGTTTAAATCCACATCAGCATAGCTGCTAGCAAAGGAACATATTAAAGAGAGAGCGGCTTTCTTCTGTGGAAAAATGAACGCCCGAGTTCAAGGCCACAGCACGGCGCCTTCCTGCGGGACTGACCGGGACAGAGACACTTACTTGGTGGTAAGGATGTGAGTCTTGTGGTTACTGTTTCCGTGACAACTGGAAAAGACAAAGGAAAGAGGAGATGCTGTGGCATGTACTGACACAGCTGGGGTTTGGCAGGGCCTGGTGTCTGCCCTAGGTTAAGCAGTAGGATCAATAAAGGTTTCGAATAGCTGTGTCTTATGACGAGGAATCTGAAAATATGAACACTAACGGTGAGGCTTAATGTATCTAGAATGTAAACTTTCTCTTTGGTGCCAAAAGAAGTTACTCGTTCATCGGAAGGATGAGTTGTCTAGCACCAAGGCCTCTCACTGACCGCTCCAGTCCAGGCCTAGCTTTGCATCTGAAACAGGTCCAGACTCCCTTTCCTTATAGACACACACACTATCTCTGCTCTGTTCCTTTCCCGGATTGCCTGGGCCAGCTGGAATCAGCATCCCGGCTGATCTTACTCTGTGTGTCCCGATGAAGCTGGGGGGTTGCCTCTAGGGTACCAAGATTCATTCAGGAACCCTCAAGGGCATGCATGAGTGAGGGAGGTGTGGAGACGAGGCGCAGCCTAAGTAAAGCACTTCTGGGAGGGCTCTGTGACATGAGCCACACATGAAGCCCAGAAGCAGACTTTGAGGAATGTCCCCTTACATCACACAACCTGGAGTTTCTCTAGTGTCAATCGATGGCAAGTATACAGAGACGCTAAGAGCTTCCGGTGTCTGAGAAAACACCAGTCAGAAGCAGGATCTCGTTCCTCTGGTGTCATTCTCTTGAGGAAGCGTAGGCTTTGGGTGGATTCCCAAAGCCATAGGAGAGCCAAGTCTTTGTCTGACTGTGGCCGTTAACACTACCTCCCTCACTTTTGGGCCTCATCTGGCTGGGGCCACCATGTGTGTGAGCACGCATGTGCCACAGCACGCATGTGCAAATCAACAACAGACTGAGTACAGGAAATCGAACACTCTTACTTCTTTCAGTGACTTCAGTGCCGTCTCGCTTGTTTTTCTTGGTCACATCCATCCCATAGCCACCTGCAGGAATAGAAGCCATTGCTTTCAGCAAGTCTAGATCTTACCTCACACACACACACACACACACACACACACACACACACACACACACACACACACGTATGCACTCACTAATACAAAGCCTGCTTCCCAGCACACAAAGCCTAACTCTTGCCCCAGCCCCCATTCCGGCCATTGATCTTAACAGATAAAATTCAGCACTTCCCTTGTGTGGTCCTTTCAGGATCTAGCAGGATAGCTTGCCCTCTGCGGAGCATCCGAGGGCTTCAGCATCCCAGGTACTCTAACCTTCATCTAACTGTAACATCTACGCTTTGTCTGGGCTACCAATGACTGCAGGGTGTGTGCTCAGGCGTTGTGGCATTGACTAGTGCATTTTTAGGTGCACTGCAGTGTTCTGTGTTCTGGGGCTGGGAGACAGCTCCGTGGAATAAATGCCTGTGAGACAAATGCATGGACCAGATTAGATTACCCAGAACCCTCACAAAAGCAAGGCAGGCATGGTGGCGGCTTGTAATCCTAGCACTTGAGAAGCAGAGACAGGGGATCCCCAGGACTAGCTGGAACTGGCAAGCCCCGGGCTCAGTGGGACACTCTGCCTTAATAAATACAGCGGAGACTGGTGGACGAAGGCACCTGCTGTCAACGTTAGGCCTCTGCATGCATTTGTGCACACACACACATTTGAGCTGTGCTCTAGGTGGAACTCTGAATACATGACCTCCAAGCTGTGTTAGTGTTTGAATGTGAGAGCAGTGCTTGGTGGGTAAAAAAAATCACACTCTAAGCTTGCCTAATCTTAACTGTTGGCAAACTATGAAGTGTGCTCTTCATAACAGTCTAACCCCAGAGACCTATACGCAGACACAAGCAGGACAGTGCCAACGACAGCCTTATTCTTACTGTACTTTGGAAGGGGAAAAGCTCTTGGCGGCTGTGTTTGCAAGCACAGGCGGTTGACAGGGATGGTGGTGAGCTACGGGAGGAAGGTTCACACAGAGGAGTGGCCAGGAAGGGCTTTCCAATGGGGCTCTTCTTGCCGTGGTGCTCAATAACATCTCGTGGGAGGACCCCAAACCTGGCTGTCCCCCGCATTTCTCTCCTTCTGCTAGCCTTCTCTCCCCAGCTTTATCTTTGGTGCAGCGATGTCTGGATTGTAGAACTGGAACCATTTCTGCCCAGGTGCTCCCTGCTGAGCACCCTCCTGCACTCCTCACTGCCACAGAGCTTCCTGTTGCTTTACAGCTTTGGCACAGGGGGTAGTGGGCCACATCTACAATATGCTTTCTGTTTTTCATTTTATTTTATTTTTTATTCTGTGTATGGATATTTTGTCTGCTTGTATATCTGTGTGCCATATGCATGCCTGGTGCCTGTGGAAGCCAGAAGAAGATCCTCTCAAACAGGAGTGTGGATGGTTGTGAGCTGCCATGTGGGTGCTGGGAGTCAAACCTGGGTCCTCTGGAAGAGCAGCCAGAACGCCTAACTGATGAGCCATTTTTCCCCAGCCCCACAACATGGTTTTGGTATGTTTATTTGGTTTTGGGGGGCTCTGTGTGTGTGTGTGTGTGTGTGTGTGTGTGCGCGCGCGCATGCACGCATGTGCTGAGGAGGAACCATAAAGTTATTTTAACTTAAAGAATCAGAAAGAGCTTGCACAGTGGTGCACACCTGTAATCCCAGCACTTGGGGAAGCAGAGGAAGGCAGATCTCTACGAGTTCGATGCCAGCCTGGGCTACAAAGTGAGTCTAGGACAGCCAAGGCTACAGAAAGAAACCTAGTCTTGAAAAACCAAAACCAAACAACAACAACAACAAAACCAGAATGGAAAGAAATACATTCTAGTCTGGATTACATTTTTCTTAGGAGTTTTTGTTTTGTTTTGTTTTTTTGTAGTAGAGGAAGAAACCCATGAAGGCAAAAACCATCTAGGACTCATCTATGCAAGTCATAATGTAGCCTGAGGCGACTTCTTTGCTGAGCCCATGACCAAATAGGACCAGCTCAGCAGCATTGTGGAATTAGCTAAGACTGGTAAGAGTCAGCCTCAGGCCTGGCTGAATGTGCTGTCTCCTTGTTCACTGGTGTTTCCTTTTCTTTACGAGACAGGGTTTCTCTGTGTTAGCCTTGGCTGTCCTGGACTGGCTTTGTAGACCAGGCTAGCCTCCAACTCCCAGAGATCCACCTGCCTCTACCTCCTGAGTGCTGGGATTAAAGGTGTGCACCTCCACGCCCAGCTTGGTGTTTCTCTTAAATCTAGCTTCAGACAAGGAATGTGGCATCATGGAAAGAATTTAGTTGCATCTGAGATGCCACAGAGTGTCTTTACGGGTATGTTTCCTAGAGATAACAGGAACAGCTCCATAACAGCTTAATAAGCAAGTCTAGCCACATTAAAGGCGAGAGCTGGCTAGTGACCAGGCAGGAAGTCTGCAGTAGCCTGTAAGACTGTGCATGCCAGCCTTTGTGAAGATGGGTGTTCTCTTTGGGATCCTTAGTTTAAGAATTAATGAGCCAGGCGTGGTGGTGCATGCATTTGGGAGGCAGAGGCAGGAGGATTGCTGTGAGTTTGAGGCCAGCCTGGTCTACAAAGTGAGCCTAGCACAGTCAAGGCTATACAGAGAAACTTTGTCTTGAAAAACCAAAACCAAAATAAAACAAAACAAACAAACAAAAAAAAAACCAATAAAAATTAATGGTCCCAGGACCCCTGATGTTCTCTGTTGTGTTTTTCTAAACACTATGGCCATTATTTGCTTCTTCAAATTGACCACTAGCCATGAACTAGAAGGTATCTGAGCAGATTAAACATTTCAGTACACTTGGATGCTGGTTAGGGCGATGACCGGCTGTCTAGGATGACATTTAATTGATAGGAAATTTGCCCTGTAATTACTGTTTGCTACGATGTCACGAGGTATCACTTTTGATGCTTCCATGAGTGGTACTGATGGGACTGACTGGATGCACTGGAGACTATGAAGGCGGATGGATGCTAGCCCTGTAGTCCAGTCTCCAGGAGCCAGCCTGCCCGATGCTGCTTGGGGTTGTTTGTTTGTTGTATCTAGGACAACAATAGGAACTCCTAGGCCCTTCATCTGCTCTCCAAATCCTAACGACAGAATCTCCTGCTCCTACAGCTTCTGCAGCAAAAAGCCACGGGTTCCCCAGCTTCCACGAGGCACGAAGAGACAGCCTGCTCTGTGCTTGCCTACTTTCATGATTTTGAGTCATTTCTTATCACTGGGTTCCTCAGTGGAAGGTGCGCTGTGGGTAGAACCCGCCCCAGGCAGATGGGCACCTCCCTCTTAGCATGGAGCCTCTCTAACATGGGTATGCAATAGCAGTCAGTGTATTTCTTTGTTCCGCCTGACTGTTGGAGATGGCAGGGATGTGCCGGAGACGGATTGTTTTAAATCAAATATAAGAAAAGACTTTCTATGAGCTCATTACTTCATGGAGAGCAACGGGTGCAGGCACAGACCTGGGCTGGGATTGTCCCACCGGACAGAACTTCTGTTTGAATCATTCTAAGAGCTGGTGGGTGCTTTAAAGTGTAACGTCAGGAGGAGGTTTAGGCGGGCTCTGTCTGAGCCTGACGTTCCTGGCAGTCCTGGGCTGTGTTCTAGAGTTCCCAAAGTACCACTTAATGGAAGCTTTGTCAACTAACACAATTTTTGGGGGGGGGGCGCGGTTTCGAGACAAGATTTCTCTGTGTTAGCCTTGCCTGTCCTGGACTCACTTTGTAGACCAGGTTGGCTTCGAACTCACAGTGATCTGCCTGCCTCTGCTTCCGAGTGCTGGGATTTAAAGGCGCGTCTGGGCTTCATCACTGGCAAGGAAGAGCGGGTCATTTAAGCTCTTAATTCTAAAGCTATACTGATTTTCCCCCTTGATATTTGTTTGTTTTTATTTACTTATCTTGAGACAGGGTCTCATTATGTAGCCCTGGGGGCCTGGAACTTGCTGTGCAGTCCATGCTGGCTTTGAACTCATGGAGAACCGCCTGCTTCTGCCTTCTGAACTCTGGGATTAGAGGCATGCACCACTGCTCCTGGCTATCAGACGTCTTTTCAGGTTATATAGTAAATGTGTGTTATCACGTAGGATCATGCAGCAATCCACATGCTAATAGCATTCTGTCCCCTTAAATGCTTCTCTGAGTGTTGGTGCCTACAAATAATACATAATAAATTGCTGCCAACTCTACTGAGCCCCTGTGCTGCAGAACAGGAGAACTTATTTCTCCCGCCTGACTGTATTTTGGCAATGTTAGCCAGCCTCTGTCTTTTCCCACCCCCTATATTTCTCAGCCTCTGGTAATCACCGTTCTCACTCCTATGAGGTCAACCTGGTTGAGCTTCCCCATGAGTGAGAACACGCCCACCTCACTGTTCTTAGAAGCTGCTTTATAGTTATTTCATGGCTAATGCTTTTTTATTTTTTGGAAATATGCAAATGACCCCATGTGACTTTCTTTGCTTTTCTTTTTTCAGTTTTTTTCTCTTTTTGTTTTTTGAGACAAGGTTTCTCTGTGTATCCTTAGCTGTCCTGGAACTCACTCTGTAGACTAGGCTGGCTTCAAACTCACAGAGATCCTCCTGCCTCTGCCTCCCTGAGTGCTGGGGTTAAATGCGTGCGCCACCAAACCCTGCTGGAACACCCATTCTTGATATGAATGAAAGAATAATAAGGATAAATGTTTTTATTTCTAGCTTTTAATCTTAGGAACAACCACTTCTATTCTGCTAAAGAATAAAGTATTTTTCACCTTTTTTGTTACTCCGATCTCTATCGTCTGTAAATTTTGAAATAAAGCACCATTGAAATTGCTACAGATCGAGAAAATCATGCCTTGGCCGTTTCTCTGACAGCACACATGAGCCAAGCAGGGAAACCAGAGCCCTGAGGCTCACGTTGTCAGTTTAGTCTCTTCAACACCCAGAGATGAGTTTGCTATGTTTGGTCACCTTAGAGTTTCCGTGAGCATAGACAAGACACCGGCTTGTGGCTAGGTCAGCTTAGTGGCCCCTGGGGCTGCTGCCGCTGATGATGGTGAGTGAGCCAAGCATCGCCAACAGACCACTTCCTGTTGGCTATGACCTAACTGTGTTTGGTGACTTGGTGGGCCTGATCTGTTTCTCCAATCAAAGGGGTTTGGATGCAGATTTAAAGGGGGCCTTTCATTGTAGCTGACCCCTGTACACACTGGACTGACTCATATATGGTATTCTGCAGGGGTTAAGAGCAAAGTCAAACCCCAAATTATCAGCAGATGGACGAGTGTTGAGTTAGTTTCCACACAGATTTGTACCTCAGCTCCAAAGAAGAGCACAGAGGAGGGAAGAAATAGTCCGAGGTTTCCAATAAGCACCCGTAAAAACTTTGGCATATTTTGAGGACGTAACAGTTTCAAACTTTAGACTGTGGACTAACTAACCATGTCTAGGGAGAAGTGAAAGGCCAGAGGCTTGGCCTGCTTCAAAAGTGAGGGGACAGTGTGCCAGTCAGTACAACTGTGGTCCAGTTAGACCCAAATTGGTAAATCTAAAGTCTAAGCTCAAAGTGACTTTTCGGGGAGGAGGGGGAAAGACAGTCTCTCTCTCTCTCTCTCTCTCTCTCTCTCTCTCTCTCTCTCTCTCTCTCTCTCTCTCTCTCTGACTTCCAGTTTGAGTAGAGGAAATTCCTGGACCAGTTACACCATTCAAAGACTTCACTTTCCCTTAAGTTAAGAAAGTATAACAACAGTATGAGTCTGCTTAGCAGCAGCAGAGGCCTGGGCAGCTATGGTTGTGCCTTGGGGGCCACCCCTCACCTGAGCCGTTCCACTCTCTAGTCGGAACAGGGAGACAGAGGGAGGAGGAGTGCCGGGCGGCAAGAGCAGCTTCCTACAAGCCACTTTCCAATATTGACAACAATGGAGAAAAGTCCTTGGCTGGGAGAGCCCACTGGCTCTCAGGTGCCCGCCTTCTCTTTGCCCTACGTGGGTCTTCCATGCATTCCTTTAGAAAACCAACCCTGAGCAGCACGCATGCACTCCGTGTGTGACCAGTTAACTGCTTCAAACTAGAGCTTGAGACCCAAAAGGTCATCTTATTTTCCCCTATAAACGTTTTACAATGGAAAGCAAGCCTCAAACCAAAGACTTGGAGTAAAGAAGAAAGCGCAGTGTTCTTGTAACTCACCTGGCTTCGGGTCTGGAGGAACAGGGAAACAGCTTCGAGCAGACACCGTCTCTTTCTTCTTCTGATGCCTTTCTTCTACAAGTTTGCAGTGCCACTTTTTTTTTTATCCAGACCCAGCCAAGGTGTGTTAAAGCTGAGTGATCTTTCAAAAATGTTCGCTTCTTCTCTCCCTCTTGTTTCCTTCAGGGCTTTGCTTCAAAACAAGTCCTGACAAAGGTGTGCCGTGGTTTGCAGCTCCGCTCCACCCTTCCAATTATCTGACACTTGCTAGATTTAAAAAAAAAAAATCTGCCTCCAGGAACCAAACTTTATAGAAGGCAGAAAACATCTCCTGCCAGTGTAGGTAGATTAACTATTTATAGACCTGTTGGGAAAGAGGAGCCTAGGGCTGGCTCACGGGAAATACCCTTTGTAATGCCTCCCTGGCCTTT
The DNA here is from genome assembly GCF_964271855.1 of Acomys minous. Taxonomy (NCBI): domain Eukaryota; kingdom Metazoa; phylum Chordata; class Mammalia; order Rodentia; family Muridae; genus Acomys; species Acomys minous. Next base: position 13,145,979 of record NC_140484.1, on the reverse strand, counting down.
GCAGATGAAGAACAACCATAACCCAATTCCTCCTCAGGTACCACAGGGTACCTGAATCCCAGTACGTGTGCTTCACGTGACATCTCTGCTCACAAGGGACCTGTAACCACAGTGCCTGAGCTCCGGAAGAGCCACAGAGGATGTCTATTTGAGATCTGTCTCTCCCATCTGTGGCCTTGCCTTCCTCCATCCATTCTGGCCAAGTAAGGTCTAACTCACCTGGGCCAGACAGTGAGCTGGTGAGTGAGAAGATGCCCAAGACTGGAGAGGCTGAGTTCATGGGTTAAGGGTCACTTTTTGGAAAGAGGTGACCTGATATGTGTGTGATGATGACTTAAGAGAAAGCAGCAGCCGAGCGTGGTGGCACACACCTTAAAATCCCAGCACTCTGGAGGCAGAGGCAGGTGGATTGCTGCGAGTTCAAGGCCAGCCTGGTCTACAGAGAGAGTCCAGGACAGCCAAGATAACATAGAGAAACCCTGTCTTGAAAAAACAAAACTGGGTGCAAAACCTACCCTGCACCATGAAGAGAAAACTGTGTCCTGTTAATATTCATGTATGCAACTCTTGGCACTAGAAATGTTTTAGAATAAGTAGGAAACAAGGGAATTCCTGTAGAAACGAAGAAGTGGAGAGTTTGCTTGCTCAAACACACGTGACTAAGACACAGGAAGGAAATGTTTTCATCTCTCCTGACTACAGACAAAATGGAGCTCATGAGTCACGGGTCAATTTTTTAAAAAGATGAATTTAGTTTCATCTTATGCACATGAGCGTTTTGCCATCACATGTGTGGGAAGCCCCTGAGGCCGGAAGATGGATCCCCCTAGAACTGGAGTTGCTGCTGTTTGCCAGACACTATGTGGGTGCTGGGAACCGAACCTGCGTCCTCTACGATAGCAGTAAGAGTGTTTCACTGCTGATCCATCCCATTGGCCATACGCTCATTAATTTCTGTTGGGCTGGGAGTCCAAGTAGAGCTCCTTAAAAGCCATCCAGAAAAATAGTCCTATTTCCAAAATTACTTAACGACTTTAAAAATGGGCTGAGGAGAAGGATGCCAGCTCCCATGAGGCGCAAGTGGGCATCATATGACCAGACCCTTCGCCAGCTGATCAGCGTAAGAACAGAGGGACCCACTATCTGTGGCCGACATGTTCCTGAGACAAGGGAGATAAGCCCAGGTTTGGTGACCTGGGTGAGAGTTTTTGTTGAACACCTCCGAATCTTCTAGTCTTCGAAATATACATTTTTCCTTTATTTGTTTGGTTCTGGTGTCCTGCAGAGTTCACCTGCTCTGTGGCTTTCCTCCTGTAAAATCACATACTTTGGTGGTAATGTAAAACAGCTCTTTCATTCAGAGACCTTAACTTTTGGGGACTCATTTGCACACGGTTCGTAAAATACAATAAATAGTAAAGGGCATTGCCAGATGTGGTAGCGCACGCCTTTAATCTCAGTGCCTGGGAGGCAGGGGCAGGCAGATCTCTGAGCTCGAGGCCAGCCTGGTCTGTAGATCAAATTCCGGGACAGCCAGGGCTACACAGAGAAACCCTGTCTTAGGAGAGAGAGAGAGAGAGAGGGGGGGGGGGGGTAAAAAAGGTAATAGTCACCAAGAAGGTAGCAGGAGGAAACAAAATGGTTTTTTGTTTTTGTTTTTAGTGTATTTTGTAAAACTACTCTAATAATAGTATGTGTTGATCCAACTCTTTTATTGAACAGCAAGTCCACTGATTTTTAAAGAACTGCTTCCCATGTATTAACATAATACAAAAATTACTTATGCTTTGCTACTGTTGCTAGCAGGACTAGGAGACAGTGTGTCTGCCTGGACTTTCCTGATGGCCCTGTGTTTCTGAGTAACAGAACTTATCGGCAAAGCATTATGATAAAGACATTTACAGATTGGCTGGCAGAAGGATGTGAGCCTGTCACTGGCAACAGCCTCCCTTTCTACTTGGCTTGAGGTCCTTTCCTGTCTCTCAGTATAATGTGCCCTGAATTGTCTGTCCGCAGCTGTGCTCCTTGCTTCCTTTTTTTTTTTTTTAATAACAAAGGACCTGATTTCCATTCTTCCAGTTCTGACCTCAGATCTATTCATTCACGTATCCACCCCAAACACACCCTCACCCATGTTTGCTGAATGAGGAAACCACCACCCACCAAGCACGAACCATGAGCAAAGCCATTACAGGGTGCATGGATCAGCTGAGGTGGACTTCCGGTTGTACAAATCGGGATCTGTTCACTATGTGTCTGGGACCTGGGGAGGATCTCAATGTTTGGAGGTTTGGAGAGAGCCCGCCAACTTGGGACATCACTGCAGCTTAAGGGTTGGGTGGCATTAGAAGCTGAGCTTGAAGAAAGAACTTCAAAGGTTAGGGTATGGAGTGAAAGGCTAGGGCTTGGAGGGGCGTGGTTCAGCATAGCATGAGCACCTGAGGCGGAGAGCAGAGGGGCAGGTGAGGAGGCTTGGATGTGCCAGTCCGATGGTTGCACAGGTGAGAGGGGTTATTGAAGGCGGACATGGAACGGTGAGCTCCACACTGAGGAAACTTGACCACCGACAACACAGAGGGTGAAGCACAGCACAGTGGGATACAGTAGAAAGACTTTAGGGAGATGAGGAAGAAAGACAAGGAGGGTCAGGGACCACTCAATTGGCCAATCGCTTGCCATTCACACACGAGCACCTAAAGGCAGATCCAGACAGAAAGCCAGGCACAAGGCTTGTGTCTACACTCCTAATGCCAAGCAGGCTCAAAGACTTGGCTCGCCAGCTGGTCTAGCTGAATAGTGAGGTCCAGGCTCAGAACAGAGCGGAAGGCTAGAGCCGTGGCTCAGCAGGTACAAGTGTCGGCCACCTCGTCTAATGCACTGAGTCTCATTCATCCCTGGGAGCCACATGGTGGGAGGAGCAAGCTGGCTTCTGTAAGTTGTCCGTGACATCTCTATACTTACACACCTTACGAAAATAAATATCAAATGTAATTAAAAAAAAAAAGGAGGAGGAACGCAATCAAGCAAGGGAGCCCATGTTGACTTCTGGCCTCCTCATGCATATGCACCCCTCACCCAGTAACAACCCCCCCCCAACCGCCCCCCACACAGGCACACACACTCAGGAACATAATTAACTAGTTAAAAAGGAGCTCAGGGTGGAAGGCAATAACAGTGACGCTGGACAGAGACTAGCATTTAGTGATGGCTGTTGGTCTGAGGGAGATACCAGATACCTGGAGGATGTTGAGATTTTTTTTCCAAGCCGACCGCCAACCACAGCAATTTCCCTCTGCTGCCAAGTTAACATCCTCAAACCTCCTTGTGTCAGAGCTTACATTCCAGTGGGGGATACGAACACAATGATGACATTATTCCTTTTGTTTCCAGCCTTCCTTGCCCCCTTTTTGTCCTATGTTCGCTCCCTACCACGTTGAAAACAAGAGATTTAAAAAGAACTTAGCCATTAAGTGATGGAATAATACTGGACCATGTCACTTATAGATGACACATCTGATTGGTTGGAGACCACCATACGCTATATCTGACACAGAACCTACAAACAACCTGACATTTATTTCTAATTATTTAAGTTGTTTTTTTTATTTTATTTTATTTTATTTTTTTTTTTGAGACAGGTTTCTCTGTGTAGCCCTGGCTGGCCTGGAACTTGCTCTATACACCAGGCTGGCCTCGAACTCACAGAGATCCTCCTGCCTCTGCCTCCTGAGTGCTGCCACGTTCACTCTCTTTTAACAAAAGAGCTCAAAGTACTCAAGAAAAATACTTGGTGTACTGGCCTTAGCAGCTGTCTGCTTTTGCTATGGCCAGAGCCTGTCTGACGAAAGTCATGTGTTTAGCAGTGTTGAAAGGTGAGACCCTTCAGAGATGACTCGGTCACAGGAATCTGCCCTCATCGTGGGTTGGTGGCAACATTGGTCAGCAGCTTCCACATGGGAGGGTAAGCTTGGCCTCTCTCCTCTCCTCTTGGCCAGGTGATGTGTGCTGCATGTTAGAAGGCTCTCGGCAGCTTCTGCTCCCTCAATTGTGGACTTGCGGAGAGATAAAGCCTTTCCTTTACAAATTATCCAGTTTTAGTTGGGCGTGGTAGTGAATGCCTTTAATCTCAGCACTCAGGAGGCAGAGGCAGGTGGATCTCTGTGAGTTTGAGGGCAGCCTGGTCTACAGAGTTGAGTCCAGGACAGCCAAGGCTACACAAAAAAAACCTTGTCTCAAAAACCAACCAACCAACCAACCAACCAACCAACCAAACAAACAAACAAAAACACTAAACCAAACAAATTATCCAGTTTCTGGTGCTCTGTTATAGAAGCACCAAACAGATGAGGACACTTTTTATGATCTGAGAATGTGTGTCCCTTGGGAGATAAAACATCCTTTCATCATTACAGGGAGAAAGGAAACTCTCTGTGTCTGTCAAGGTGGGAGTCCTTTGCAGCCCTCCTGAGCTCGGCAGTGTTCCCCAGCCCACCCTGGTGGAGTTAAGCCTCCAGGGCAGGCAACTCCTCCTCCTGGTACTTGCTCAGAAATGTCACAGGAGCGTGTCAGAGCAGAGAGTTCTATCCACGGTAAGATGCGCCCTCACAACTGAGTTAACTTACTAAAGCTGTTTGAAATTTGTGTTCTGCTTGATCCCCGTTGCGGAACAAGAAATAAATGTTTTTATTTCAACGGCCCGGCAGGAAGCTACTTTGACAGCTGGATTAATTACCAGATTTTTATGCTTTTAGGCCAAAAAAGGCTGAAAAGTCTGAGTCAGGCGGCGATGATTCCCTCGTGCTGTAGGCCATGATTCAGGAGCTGGGCTTGCCCCTTCACAGACGTGTTCACACAGAGACTGTCTTCATTAACACGAAGGCCGCACCCTATTATCTATTCTGTGGTTGCCAGTATATTCCCCACGGATATGTCTCCAGCGCAGAGACTCACGTCGAGAGTCAGGCCTCAGTGCCAGACACACCCATCAGCTCAGTTTGCTCCTGGTTCCTGAACCAACTACACCAGGGGTCTCCAGCTTTGAGGCCCCTGGTGCTGTAACAGGTCACAGTGAGGTGTCACTCAGCTGCTGACATTCAGGAAAATCACCCTTTCTGGTGTTCTGGGAGTTTGGGTGCTGAACATTGGACCCACTGCTTACTTTTTCTACCACCGAGCTACAACCTCAGGCCCACGGGGTTTCAGCACATGCTTGTGGCTATGTAACCACCGCAGAGTTTAAGACGCAGACACTTTCTTTACACCCCCAAATTCACTTGTGTTCCACATTAGTCCCTTCCTGTCTCTGGCTCCTGACAGCTCCTAATCTGGTTCCGGTCCCTGTGGCTTTACCTTTTCCAAAATGCCATTGACAGGGACAAAGCAGTCCACAGCCTTTCCTGGTACTATCTGAGACTCATCCATGTTGTACCATCATTAGCCTCTCTTTGTTATGGAATAAGTTTCCATTGTTTGGCATACATTTTCTTAAGTGTTCTTACAGTGAGGAACATTTGGAATCTATCACTTGTCATAGGTAAGGACCTTGAACTATAATGATGGGCCAGGTAAATACATATTTAGTGCTATAAGACATAACAAAATTTTGTACTTTCATACTGGTATTCAGAAAACCAATATCTCAAATTGCAGTGTTTTGATATTTTTACATGCTGAACTGAAAAAAAAAACCATCTTAGAATCAAGGTCCTTGACCTCTAGTCCCCCTCTCTATTGGGGACAGCTTTGGTGTGGAAACTGATATTTCGTCATGCAAGATGCCCACCAGATTGAACCAAAATGACCTGTTCGCCTTCTGTTTCCACCTGGAGGTTCTATTACATATTGCAGAAAAAGAGGCTGAGAACTGCAACCTTACCTGCATAGACTGTGTCATAGAACGGTGCCTGTCCCCCGGGCTCGTTCAAATTCCAAGGAGAATTAGTTTACAAGCTAATTTCTGTCACAGGTCCATTTGCTCCCCTAATAATTATTTCCCATCTTTCTGGCTTGCCTTGCATTCCCACCTGCCCATTTCCCCTGTGGTGAGATTATTGCGCATGGGACTCTGGCTGGCTTCGCGCGTAAGCATACTGCTGCTGTTCTCTCTGCAAGTTAGCACATCTGTGCATCTTTTCCCCCGTTGACTTATTGTCATGTTGTTCCAGCAAACCTTCAGAAGGCAAAAGGATGCTTTCCCTGCTGTTTTCTCTTCCCAAGAGAGTTCGAGGGGCCCCGCAACCTTGTCTGCTCTTGGTATCCTCTGTTTGACTGTAGTCATTCCAAAAATTGTGGAGTAGCTGTTCAATGTCATTTTAATTTATATTTCTGTAGTGAGCACATGTGCATCATCTTTCCCTGAGATTATTTGCTATTTGCATGTGTCTTCTGGTGAGGTCTTTGTAAGGGTTGGGTTGTTTGTTTGTTTGTTGGCTTTTTGAGACAGGGTTTCTCTGTGTGGCTCTGGCTGTCCTGGAACTCACTCTGTAGACTAAGCTGGCGTCAAGTCAGAGATTAAAGGCACGTGCTACTACCACCGAGCAAGAGATTTTGTCTATTTAGAAACTGGGTTGTTTTAGTGTTGTTGAAATTTTATACCTCTTTATACATTCTGTATATAATTTCCTTATTAAATGTACAATCTTCCAGTGGCTGTACTTGCCATTTTTCCTAACAGAGTCTTATGAAAATGTGGTCTAATTTTTACTTTTTTTTTCTGTTATGAATCCTACCATTGGCATTGTGTATATGAAATCTTTGCTTAACAAAGTTCACAAGATTTTTAAAAAATGTATTTTATTCTAGAAGTGCTATTATTTTAAGCTTCAAAGAACTATTCTGGGGGCTTTCATATATGGAGCAACATTCTTTGTCTTATTTCATTACTTTTCTCAGATCAGGCCCTGCTGGATACTTGTGCTAAACTTTCTGTTGCCGGGACAAATAGCAAGAAAACAACTTAAATGAGAAGCAGTTATCTTGCCTTGGGACTTGGCCTGTGGCAGCCATTTCTGTGTGTCTGGTTTGTGGTGAGACCATGCCTCATGATGGTAGAGAGGAACGGTAGAGCAAAGTTGAAATCATGGCAGCCCAGAAGCATGTGCACAGAGTGCCTTCACACGTGAACTCTCTCGCCTTCTTTCCTTCCATCTCATCTGGGCCCCCAGCCAATGGGAAGGTACCATTCGTATTCAGGGTGGGGCTTCTTCACTTGGTTCCGGAAATGCCCCCATAGACTCGTCCAGAGACACGCTTTTACTGATCTCCTAGGCCTATCACTACAACCAAGTCAATGATCAACATGAGCCATCACCGGGCCAGCCCTTGTAAACTTGATACCTAATTGGATCACCTTGAACCATAACATTTCAACCCCGGACCTCAAAAGGCTCCTGTTTAATCTTATGATGTGAATTCACTTCGTCTATCTCTAAGAGCCCTTGCAAGCTTGACAATTCCAAGGTTTCTCAGACTCTCCTCTGAGACCTTGAGTTCTTGTAGACTTCAAAAGGAAATACAAGTGCCTATACTGCACATAGTGGGACCGAGTAAACGCTTCCATTCCAGAAGTGGGAATAGGAGCAGGAAGTATCAGACCAAAGTAAATCCAAAACCCTGCATGGAAAAATTAAATCCTGTAGCTCCTTATCCAGCATCCACAGCACATGGTGTCGTGAGGTGGGCTCTGATGGGCTTGGCAGTAGCCCTGTCGTGTCAGACCTCCTAGTCCACATTCTGGGATGGGGGAGGGGGTGGTCTCTCTAACTTCCTTGGGTTTTCTTTGCTCCTGAAGCTTCAGTCTCACTGCTTTGTGCATTATCATCTCGGGAGTGACATCCGCAGGGCCTGCCCCTGCTGTTTGTATTCTCTCTTGCCCTCCAGGCTTTCCTCTGAGATCCGAGCAGGAAGCCTCCATGACCTCATGTCTTTTGTGTTGTCAGGCCTACAAAACCAGAATCAAGTTGGTCGGTGCCAAGGTCGGCTACCACCCTGAAGACCCTTGGGACCACGACTGCACTAGCTTCACCCTGCCTAAACGGAGAAGCCTGGAAAGCAAGGAGCCCTGAAACGCCTTTCCAAAAGCAGATTCTTCCCAGTGACTTGAAACTTCTATGTCCTCGGTCCAGCCTGTTTCTAAGATGCTCTGAAGGCATCTTTGATGTTGTCCCAGGGTAAAGAGCATGCTTCTGCTTGATGAACCGAACCTCTTTGTCAGCCACGCCATCTTTGGCCCCAGTTTTGCACGTGTCCCCCCTCCAAACCTTTGCTCTTCTTAGTGCCGCTAACAATTCTCTGTAAACTTGGGTAAATAAATACCCACGCCGTAGCCTGACTGCCGAGCTGCCTCGAAATTCCTTCCACCACTTTAATTAGTCAATCACCTTTAAACCCAACCTCCCACCAGGTGTCAGAGCGTGGATAAAATGTAGACAGGTTCTTTCCTTAGAGTTAACACAAATGGCCCCTGGTCCTAACGGAACATACATTCCCATCTGAAACTTCATGAGCACGCCCTGCATTTCTATGTGCATTCGGATATTTTGAGTTCCTCCCAGAATTGAGCGTTAGTCTGCTCACAGCATTCTAGGCTCTATGTAGTGCGATTTAAAAAAAAAAAACAAACTTCATTCTTCTGGCAAATTACTTCTGAACTGCTCTATTAGGTAGTCACGGCAACGACCCACTTCTGCCAGGAGTTTCTGTGTGCGAGTCTAACTTCCTGTGGCTGTGACAAATAGAGCTGAGGAATAACTTGAAGGGACAAGGATTGATTTTTGGCTCATGTTTTCACAGGGTTCAGTCTGTTGGTTTTCTGGATCTGTTTGAGGCTACTGTATATCATAGCAGCAGAGACATGGTGGGGGGGGGGAAAGCTAGTCACTGCATGGTGCTTGGCAGTCAGGAAGTGGGTGGTGGGGAGATTTGTTGCTCACATTTCAAGATTTTTCCCTTAGTTAATCTTGCCTAGAAATATTTTCATAGACATCTCCAGATGTACTTTCCTAATGCCCAGGCCTCTTTCGGTTCAGTCAAATTGACATCTTGATCAGCTATCGATAGCCCAGGCTGATCTTAAACTCACAATCTTCCTTAGCCTCCCAAGTGGGAAGACTGCGATCACTTGCCAGCATATCTGCATTGTTCACACATACATGTATTTCTCATGCCTCACTTGCTTTTTAAAAAGGTCATGTATGAGATACTTGGTTTATTTGCATGTTTCATAACTAGCTTGTTTTTGAAAGATTAGTGTTTTAAATAATATAGCAACTCTGAAAATCAGATTCACTTCCCCATTCAGGCTCCGTGGTTACTAATTACTACTTTTTATCCATGAGCATTTGCAGTTAGGTGACGAAGTCTCTATTCTGCATTGCGAGTGCCCACCAAAGTCTTTCCCCAGTTGACTTATGTGAACAAATGACTGGACAGAGATTTCCTGAAATGCTTGGAAGCAATAAATATCCCCATCTTTGTTAAGGAGTTCTATGCATGTGGTAGGGCGCCTGCTCAACACTGATGCGGGAGTTGGCTACGCCACCTTAGCTTTCACTTCCTGCTTTCGTGGAACCTTACAATTATCGCAGAGGGAAATGAAAGACTTCTGAGGCTGCTGAGCGCGCATGCAGAGCATTCCACATTCCCATGCACACGCACAGCCCTCTGGCTTCCTAGAAACATCTTAAAACCCCAAACAGCCCTCAGGGGCATCCTGTTACCTGTTGCCTCAGGTCCCATGCAGGGCAGAAAAGTGCGCGCAACTGTGACAAATAAAAGCCTTGTTACACTGAGTGAGTTCTGTGTCAGGTTCGGTGAAAGTCACCTTAGGCCTGGGGAATGCGTAGTAAGTACAGTGCTTGCCTAACGCATGTGAAGTGTTGGGTTCCAACCCCATCACAGTGAAAATCGGAATAAAAAAAAAAATAAGATAAAACAGTAAAAAAAAAAAAAAAGCTTTTGCAAGCTCCTTCCCTGCATTTAAATGTGTTTCTTTTCTTTTCTTTTTTTGTGACGTGCTGACTGTGAGTACAGTTCTTTGCATAGCGTGGGTCGAGGTTCTTTCTGGAGCATAGGCAACTAACCAGTGGGGATAGCACTGAAGAAGATGACTCCCCTTCTTCAGTGGCCATTAACTACCAGTGGCCACTCCCCCATTGGTGATGGGATGGTTGATGGGGCTAGTCTTGTGGAACTCACCTGCAGATAACCACAGCCGTGTGATTTCCTGATGTAACAGCCATGGCATGCCCAGGAGGTGGCATTTACATCATTAATCCCGCCATCCAATCCTTACATTCTTTCCACCCCTGTGAGTGTCGGGAGGAGTAATATAGCAGTCCCTCGCAGAGCTGGGCCCTAAGCAGAGTTGACTAGTTTTGTTTTAGTGATCTTTTCAAAAATTAATCAATTAATAATATTATTGAGCTTACTTATAGTTTTTGTTCCCAATAGCATTGTGCTCTGATGTGTTCATTATTTTCCTCAGAGAATATGTTTCCAATTTTGTTTTAATACTGAATTTTTGTTTTTAACTACTTTAAATTTTTAAAAGTTAGATTCCTTCATTCCTTTAGTGTGTTTGTGTGTGCGTGCTCACACACATGTGTAGAAGTATGCATGTCATCAGGTACATGGATGTCAGAGGAAATCTCTGGTTTCTCGCCTTCCACCATGAGGTCTCTAGGATCAAACTCAGGTTGTCAGCATTGTTGACAAGTGTTTTTTACCTACTGAGCTACCTTGCCAGCCCTAGGGTGCTTGAGAAATACACATCTTATTATGTGTGCATGCGTAGTGCATATTATGGGCACATGTACCCAAGACTGCTTGTGGAGTCAGGGGACAGCTTGGTGGACTCAGTTCTGTTGTTCCACCTTTGTGGGTCCGAGGGATGGAACTTGGGTCACCAGGCTTGTATGAAAAGGGTCTGTGCCCACTGAGTCACGTTCTCAGGATGGGGATGTTGCCACTTGGTTGGGGTACTCATTCTTTTTCCAACATTGCATTTACTGCTATAAACTTATCTCTAAGTATAGCCTTGGCCACATACCACAAATTTCTCCATGCTGTGTTTTTGTTTTCATTTGGCTCAAGACAGTTTGTGCTTTTTTTTTTTTTGACACATGGACGAGCTGTTTAATTTTGAAATGTTTAAAATTTTTCTAAATATTTTCTGTTAGTGATTTCTACTTTATGCTATAGTCAGAAAATATACTTAGTTTGCTTTCAATGTATGTAAATGTGTTTTGTTTGTTTACATTTCAGATAAAGTTCCCCATCATGTTTGCAGCACACATCGCACGTGTGTGTGTGTGTGTGTGTGTGTGTGTGTGTGTGTGTGTGTAGATCAAGTGAGGTGTCTGAGAAGGGATGGGAGCAAATTAGAGACTCCTGGGCAGCTAGCATTTCAGCTAGAGATTGATTGGCCCGTGGACAAGCCTATGGGCATCCTCTCAATTAATGATTGATGGGAAAGGGCCCAGCCCACTGTGGGAGGTGCCAACCTGGGTAAGTGGTCCTGGGTTGTTTAAGAAAGCAGGCTGAGCAAGCCATGAGGAAGAAAGCCAATGAGTTCCTCCGTGGCCTCTGCTTCAGTTCCTGCCTTGACTTCACTGAGTGTTCAGTTGTGACATGTAAGCCAAGTAAACCCTTCCTTTCAATGGTTCTTCTCATCAGAGTGTTCGTCACAGCGATAGAAAGCAAAGGAGGCGAGGTTACAAACATCACCACACAACTCTCCTCCCTGGAAATCCTTGTAGCCCATTAGACAAGGACTAGAGCGACTGAGCCGTCCTCACAGAACTGGGGCACCAGCTGCGCACTGTTTATTGTTTTCAATGCTATTGAGACAGTTTTGTCTTCAGTGTTTCCATTAGTTCTTTACTGTAAACACTCTCTAATGTTTTCCCTTTCTTTTCTCTTTTCTGCAAATGAGCAAAATCACCAGAGTGGGGCCCTTGTATGGCAGCAGATAGAACTGTTTGCCACAGACCCCCATTTTTGGCAACTGGACGGATTCCCCTCGCTAGACAGTTTACCCTCATTGTTGCCTGGCTAAGTTGGACACTTTACAATCACGCTGTGAACATTCCTGACAGCTGTGGCTGAAGACATGATTTAGTCACGGCCACTCCAGACAGCCTGCGCTGGCTTTAGAAAGCTGCATTCTGAGCAGGACAAGCCTTGACAAACAAACTCCAGGTCACTCTGGGCCTGTTTTGGGGAGCCAAATGGGGAGCATTTCTGATAGTGGCCCAGCAGGAGGCTTGTGATTGGTGCTAGCACACTAGTTCATTTGCATGAAAGACTGCTGGGATTGGTGCCAACACTTTAACCCCACCTACTCCTGACTGTAAGACTGGGCTGTTCAGCTTATTTTTCTCAGTCAGCTGGGAAAGACCTTCCTGCCCCACTGTCTAGTGGTGCAGCAGGCAGGCCACGAAAGCCTTCCAGGCGCTTTTTCTTTGTCTACTTTTGATTTTTATCACAAGCAGAGAAGGCTGAGATGCTAATGTAGAGGGAAGCAGCTGGCCGGTAGAAATATAACGGCAGCAACAGTGGCCGAATCAGCTGTGGCAAGAGACAACTAAACAGTTCTGGGAAATGTCTTAGGTAAAAGACAGTTAGAGGAGGATAAAGCATGGTAGAAAAAGAAAAGAGGCCATGAAGAGTTAAAGACAGGGGACTAAGGACTCTGTATCCTGACACCCAAGGGTCATGAGTTGTAACACTAGGACCAAGGGCCCCAACACACAAGGCTCAAGAGCTATAGATTAACACTAGCTGCTGCTGCGGGTCCCAGCATCCATAGCTTGGAAACTATGGCACTAGCTGGTACCGATGGCTACTGCTCTTGGCTGCTGCTACGAGTCCAGGATTGTGTTAGCTACTGAATACCAGGCCGCTGGCAACCAAAGCTCAGAGCACTAAGCCTGTGTGGGAACTGGACAAGGGCTAGCTTGCCTGAACAAAAGCCCCTCTCCCTGCCCTGTGCTTAATCAGCTTCAAGTCAACTTCCCTGGATCTCACTTCCCTGAGCTCCAAACAAAAGCTCACCTTATCAGATTAGGGCCAGCTTCCCCTTCCCCAATTGTGTGGGAGACCCCCTTGGCCCCCCGCAGTGTAACAGCTACAACAGATGAAAAATTTAGATAAGAGCCCCCCCTGCAGCACGACTCAAAGGTCCTCTGCCCTGTACCTTATCAATTAAGGCCAACTTCCCCTATGCCCCTTACCCAATTATGTGGTGCCAAGGCTGGGAAAGTCCTGCTTATGGTTTCTGCCTTTAAAAACCTTGTATTCAAAGGAGTCAAGGCCGTCCACCTTCCTCAGCCTCTGGGGAATGGATGATCCTTGCTCCGGAGCAAGATCAATAAAAAAAGATCCTGTGTATATTGCATCTGACTGATCTCTGGTAGTCTGTGAAGTTTCGTGATTTGGGCATTTCACCTGCAACTTGAGCACTTAGAAACACAAGTCTCTGCTCCTTCAGTCTGGAGCCGTAAGCCTCCAGTTCTCAGTAACTACAAGCTTTTGAGTCTGCTGGTGTGGCTCATAAGCTCTTGACATTTAAGGACCGCAGTCTGCCAGTATTAGGGAGAGCTGTTCCTTTCCTAGTTGTGACTTCCGAGCAGAGTAAAAAGACCCCTCCACCAGCTGATTGATGGAGCTGACCTTACTGAGGTCAGTGGACTTATCTTTCCTTGGCCTTGCTCCTGGTCCTGCCAAACGCCTGGGAAGAAATGTAATGCGGCAAACATCTCCATTGTGTTAAGTCTCTTAGGGTCATGAGGACTTAAGGTAGCCATGGATTTTTCTTTCTTACATAAAGAGGCAGGCTGCTCCCCTACTGAAAGGCCGGTGTGCACCAGAGGAGAGAAGACCAGCCTCAGCGGAGCTGCCCCTCACAGGCAAGGCCAGCTGGAGCAGCTCGGCATCCACTGAACTTCAAAGGTCAGAGCCACTGTTAAGACCCACGGAGACCATCCTGGCTAGTTGGCCCCACGAAGACCACAAGTGGCTGCTACTTTCCACTCCTCTGCGTGGTGCAGTTCCAGGACAGCCAGGGCTACACAGAGAAACCCTGTCTTGAAAAATAAAAAACAAACAAACAAAACAAAACAAGAAAGGAAGGAAAAATATCAAGCAGGCTGGGGAGGATGAAGGGGTAGAGTGAATTCAGGAACCTTCCCAAAGAAAACCTAGAACACGTGTTCACCTCCTTCCTTTCTGGTATTTTCTTCAACTTCACCCAGCAGGTTAGACCCTGACTGTTCTGTTGGTGTGATGGGAGAAAGGGCGTCTGGGCTTGGTTCCTGCAGACGTCGTCAGTGGCTGGGCTAATTTCCACTATGGAGTGTGAGTTTGTGTAACAGACACAAGCAGAAAGTGTGGCCAAGGCCCTTGTGTCTAACCTGCTGAGTGCTTTCCTTGGTGCTTGAGGTGGAACCCAGGGCCCCCTACAAGTTCGGCAGATGCTGCACCATTGAGCTGCACCCTTCCCCAGCCGCCTGTGTCTTCAGATCATCATTAGAAGTGGAGACCTGGCTTTCTCACGGGGAGCCATGCCTTGTTTTGCCTTAGGAAGGTAAAGAAACAAGCTCTTGCTTGCTCCTCTGGTTCTTTTTTTTTTTTTTTTTTAAATCATGTAGCTGATTGTTATGTTTTCTCTAGGAGTTCTGTTGCCAGCTCATTTAAAGTTTGATGCGCTAATCCCTTTGAATGATGACATGTCACAACTGTAACCTCGAGACATTTTCAGGTAAGGGCAAGACATGGGCACTCCTTGATTTTGTTTGTGGGATGTTTGTTCTAGCCCACAGGGAAACCAGTCCATCACTGTAAGGGAACTGGAAAAGCCGTGCTGGCAGTTTTGAAGGGGGCTTAGATGTATGGACAGAACCTTTTTCAGAGAAATAATTTTAAGTACTTGTTTGTAAACGGGGCTGCCTTCGCTCTCTTCCTATTGGTCGATCTATCTACTCACTAGTTTTCTGGGACCTCTGGAATTTCCCCAGCATAAAGGTCAGGACTTGAGGCGCTGGTGAAAAACAGCGGGGGAGGCACTTCCTGCTGGAACCATGGCCCAGAGGAATGGACGATCCTCCTCTGCTTCCTCCTTCTACCTCCTGCTTCTTAACTTTGTTTTTTCCATACAAAGCCATAGGAGTATTTGTAGAAATAAACTATTTACACAGTACAGGTTCTAATTAAGAGTTTTCTGTACATTTTAGATGTGAATACATATTGAAAACATAATCCTGTTGTCTATAGGCAGAATAGTAGGAAACTATGCAACAGTATGGATTAGAGCTTTGTATACAGCTAGAGCCCACTACGACCCCTACAACCCAAAGACTTGTCCTAGAAAAAACCCTGAAGTTCACAGTCAAGAATCATCTTCAAAGCTGGGTGCAGTGGCACCTGCCTATAATCCCAGCACTAGGGAAAGCAGAGGCAGGCAAATCTCTGTGAGTCTGAGGCCACCAGCCTGGTCTACAAAGTGAGTCCAGGATAGCAAAGGCTACACAGAGAAACCTTGTCTCAAAAAACAACAACAAAAAAAAATAATTTTCATGTAAGAACAGTATATTTACCAGTTTTTCTTTACTTATTCATTCATTCTAGGTATTTCATTCAAAATAAGCCATTTCATTCTAGGCTGGCGATGAACTCAACCCTCCTGCCCCTGTCTCCTAAGGGCTAGGATTACAAGCATGTGCTATCACACCTGGCTACACATCCATCCTAAATACAACAAATTATACACAGCATACATCGAATGGAATGAACACATGACTCCTTTAAATTTTAATTATTACTATTTTATTTAGGGTTTTTTTGTTTTTTTTGTTTTTTTGTTTTTTTGTTTTTTTTTAAGACCTCAGGTCTCAGTATGTAGCTCAAGCTAGACTCAAAAATCAGAGGCGCCTCCTGCCTCCTGACTACTGGGATTGAAGGTATTCGCCACTATGTCTAGTTGGGCTCCTTTTTGGAGAGGCCAATAGCATAAGGATCGTGTAAGTCCCACAGATGAGTCCTGCTTTCTGTTGCCATCATTTGCTTGTGTCGCTCTCATGACCTCAATGTATCAGTCATGGGGCCCTTCAGCAAGAGAACAGATCTGACTTGGTAGAGTAGGGGTGGGGTGGGGTTCAACTTCTCTTAAACCTGCAAATCATTCTATGTATTTTCTGGGTTAAAACAAAACTTGTAATCTGATGGATGGAGTCTCTAATAAGAACAGAGATGAATGATTCATGAAAGAAATCTCCGTAGAGGAAGAATGGAGTTGAACGAGAAAAATCAGAGTTAACGAGTGTGACCGCATTCAGTTCCATTTTACCATAACAAAGTCAGTTTTTATACACACTGCTTAGTTGTAGGTCCTGGAAGACCCACTGAAGAACGTCCTTGTCATTGTGATTACAAGCATAAAAGCAGATGTTGGAGCGCTTAATGGCTTTATTGTCTTAGCGTTCTAAGCAATCCCCCCACGACCTTATTATTTGAATAATTTTTATAAAGAAACTTCACCTAAGCCTAAGGTGAACGTGAGTCTAGGCCTTCCCAATGCTTTGCTGTACTATAAAGTCAACAACATTATCAAGAGCGGCTCAGATCTGTTGCGGTGGGCTCCCAACATTGCGAACTGGGCAGCCACCAGGAGGCTATGTTGCGGTAACTTCAGTATTGCTCAGTATTGGTAAGCTCATCCGTAACAACTCTGGACTGCTTTTTTTCTCCCTTGGGGCAATAAGGATGGGGCCCAAAGTTGTCGTGGTCAGTGACTAAAAAGGGAGCCAGTTACTCCCTTAGAGTGCGTAGAGTGATATGTTGAACCAAATTCACTTTTAAGGACCAAAATGTAGAATTTTCCCTATAGTCTCGAGTAGTTTACCAGAAGACATCCTGACCTGCCCCTTTGGGGCAGGAAAGAACAGCTGTCTGCTTTTTCCCATCAGCGTGTTAGTCATCTCTGAGATGTCACCCTCAGGAACGCAGTGGAAGGAGCCAGAGAACAGCCCGCTATGCCAAGGCTGTATAGTCAGTGCTTACATAGAAAAGTATACTGTTCCTCGTGAGATGACTGAGCCAGGAGCAGGAGCTGGCACATCCTTGTCCTGACCATGTGTTGACTCAGAAGCATGACCTATCTATCAGGCTGAATGTGGTCAGGATGGCACATGGCCAGGGTTCCCTCAAACATTCCCGAGAACACCAACACAGCATCCCAAACTAGCCAAGACAAGTGCAAGATAGGCCAGCTCTGAAATTTTAGGCCCGGAAACTAACATCTCCTGCTCAACTTCTTGAGCCTAAATTTTATGTACCTGCTGTTTCGTCTATGACATTAACTTAATGGCATAAGAATGTCACAGCATCGTTAGGAAGCACACATGTATGGTAATAAAGAAGAGAAAACCAGCCAGTAACGGAAGTGAATAATCACTATAGAAACCAGATGAAGCTGAGGATCGATCCAAGATCAACTTAAAACTGCCTATTTAGCTCTAGTGATGGATACCTATCCTTAGATATCTGTTAAAATCCATAGGCGTTAACAATACTGGGTTTTTCTGTGGTAGTGCTCCCGCTTCCACTAGTAGTGGAGAACAGCTGCAGCCTGTCTATTCTAATTAGCCACACTAATACCGGTCTGGCTGATGCTTCTAATTTTTGCCCCTTTGGTAGGTAGGTGGTAGTAGCTCTCAGTGGTCTTAATTAGAATTATCTGACCACAACGAGCTTTTCTAATTTCCTGTTTGTAGGGCGCTTAAACATAACCGACATAATGAGTGAATCCCGGTGTCCACTGTGGATTTAGTGAATGATAGTGCCTCAGTATCCCTCGGGAGCTGTGTCAAACTGTACCGCAGCAATGACCCAGATGCCAGTGGGCGTGTGTTTGTGTGCTTGGGTAGTGGTGAGGACTCTCAGGAACGCAGGTGCCTACTCCACTCTTCTGTGAACCTAAAAGTGTTCTACAAATAAAGTCTATTATTTTTTAAAAAAGAAGTGTCTCAATGTGTTTATATTATGTAATCACCAGGCATTTTGTAGAAACGCTGCTTCAGAATCGCTGAGTTCAGAAACAAGGGTGTCTCTTGAAACCCTTTAATTGTTTGTTTATTTATTTATTTATTTATTTATTTATGCTTTTCTTTTACCGCCCTCATGTATGTCAGTGCACCACATTCACACTGCTGCTGGAGGCCAAAAGAGGAGTTCGTGGTAGTTGTGAGTTACCGTATGGATGCTAAGAAGCAAATCTGGGTCCTCTGGAGGAGCAGCCCCAGGGCTCTTAACTGCTGAGCCATCTCTCCAGCCTAATTTGCCATCATCTTTTTTTTTTTTTTTTTTGGCATAGAAGAGCAGCGTACATACAGAGAGACACACGGGCCGTCAATACCCAGCTTCCTGACTACCCACAAAATGAGCACAACCACCCACACAGCGAGCACCCACACACTGCCTGCACCTCAGAACCCCACTTCTTAGAAATGTCTAACACCATAAACTAGTTGTGTCTGTTTAAAAAAATCAATGAAAGAGCCATGCAATGTCTGTTCTGTTTTTTCAGGGGGGAGCGTCTGGCTCTTTTTGCTGTACATTGTGCTAAGGAGAGCCATGTCTGTTCTGTTTTTTCAGGGGGGAGGGTCTGGCTCTTTTTGCTGTACATTGTGCTAAGGAGAGCCATCTGGGGCTGGTATAACTTATTTTCATTCCTAAGCAGTTTCCCATTGTGTAAATGTATTAACATCTATTTCTTTTGCACGGATAGCATCTGAGTTGTTTCAGACTTTGGCTGTTGTAAAAAAAAAAAAAAAGAGCTACTATTTTTTTTTTTTCTTTTTGGTTTTTCAAGACAGGGATTCTCTGTGTATCCTTGGCTGTCCTGGACTCACTTTGTAGACCAGGCTGGCCTTGAACTCACAGCGATCCACCTGCCTCTGCCTCCCAAGTGCTGGGATCAAAGGCGTGCACCACCACGCCCGGCTACTACAAACTTTCTTGTGTCTTTTGTTGAACAGGTGCGTCAAATTCCCAATGGCCATGTGCCTAAAGAGGCATTTCTAGACAGGTGGGCACATGTGCGTTTAGCTTTAGTAAATAATACAGGCTTTATGTGACAATTGTGCTGATCTTTCTCCCCTTATCATCCCTGGTTGGTCTGCATCCACACTCGCCCTGGTGTGGGCGGTCTTTATCAAGTCTGCCCTTTAAATAAGCACATGGTTTTACCTCATTGTGGTTTTAACCAGATTATCCTTGATTACTGATTATTATTACATCTTTAATATTTATTGGCTATTTACATATCCTTTTAGTGAAATACCTACCCAAATCTTTGGAGCATTTGAATTGGGATTGTCTTTTCCTTATTTATAGTAAATTTCATCTCTTTGGTTTGTGGCATCCATTTTGACCTCACTAAATGCCTTTGAAAAACAGAACTTTGCATTTTAATATAGCTGACCCAGGAAATCTTTTCTTTATTAATCAGTTTATTTCTTATTTAAGAAATAGTTCCATTTCTTAAGGCTGTAAATATATTTCCTTTTCTAAATCTTCTAAACTACCATTTAAAATAACACCAACCTTCTCACGTTTGCTTCCAAAAACTCTAGGAATGCCCACTCTCTCTCTCTCTCTCTCTCTCTCTCTCTCTCTCTCTCTCTCTGTGTGTGTGTGTGTGTGTGTGTGTGTGTGTGTATGTGCATGTGTATGCGTGTATATACACTGAGAAAAAGGGTTTCACTTATCTCATAAGGCTCTTTAACTGACTACCATTACTAAAAAGACAGTTCATTGCTTGGCTGTAGCTCAGAGATCTGCTATACAGGCCTTGGGTTCAATCTCCGGCACTGAAACAAGTCTTGGTCCCATGTCTTTGTGGCGCTATCATTTTCGTGAACAAAGTCTTTACACGTGCATGGATGCTTCCAGCCTCTGTTTCCTTCAATGTTCAGGCATTGCCCGAGCTTCCACCCTGGGCTTCCTCTGTGCCAAGTCATCCAGCGGAGTAACTCACCACCCTTTTCATTCTTTTCCTAGACATCCTGGCTGCTATTTTGTGTTTTCAGTTGAACTTCAGAACTAACATCTTAATTATAATGATACACAAGTGCATAAACATGCTAGAACCTGCTAAGATTTTTTTACACGAAAATTGCACAAAATCCACAGGTTAGCTAGAGGGAAATTGACATCTTTAACACATAGAGTCTTCTGGTTCGTGAGCACTTTTTTTTTTTTTAATAAAATACGGAGCATTTCACTAACTTGCGTGTCATCCTTGCTCAGGGCCATCCGTCCTCTAGGCTTCTCTGTATCGTTCCAGTTTTGGTGCATGTGCTTCTGAAGTGAGCATCTGTGAGCTCTTTGTAAGCCGCTGTTTACTAAGGCCCGGGGTTTGGACTAGTATTTCATGGTTTTGTGTAATTTATAGCTTATATGTTTTATAAACTTTCAGTTCATATGTCTTAATGTTTATAGTTTGTATGATTCTCTGCTTTACAGCACCTGTTTACATGTTCCATAGTTTACTTTATGCTGCCCTGGCAGGACTCCAACTTCTGGCCTTAAGCACTCGCCTCAGACTCTTGAGTAGCAGGGCTGGTAGACACGAGCCATTGCATCTGGATGGTGTTTCATGTGTTTGACACTATTTGAAATAATGTCCACTGAAATTTCACTTTCTGTTAGAAGTTTGAGATTTTTTTTTTTTACCATATTGACTTTATATGTAGTAAACTTGTATATATGTTGAGAAATTTGTTTAAAGATTCTTTTTGAGCCAGGTGATGATATCTTTAATCCCAGCACTCGGGAGGCAGAGGTAGGCAGGTCTATGATTTCAAGGCCAGCCTGGTCTACAGAGTGAGTTCCAGGACAGCTAGGACTACATAGAGAAATATCTGTCTTGAAAAATAAAGCAAAACAAAAACAAAAACAAAAAAGATTCTTTTTGATTTTTTATAATTTCATTCATATCTTCTGCAGATGTTTTATTTTTCTTTATACAGTATATTTCTTTTCCTTCTCTTGGGCCCTCAGTAGAATCCCCTGTAGTAGTGATTGTAGTGAGCATCCTTATTATTCTGTATTTTAATGATTATTTTTGTGACTTTGGGGATTATTCTCAATTTTAAAGGAAAAATTTCAATATTTCACCACCATGTTTATCATGAGTTTAAAATGAAGTCCTTTATCAGATAAAGAAACTTTTTTTTTTTTGAGACAGGTCTTGGCTGTCCTGGATTTACTTTGTAGACCAGGCCTGCCTCTGCCTCCCTGAGTACTGGTATTACATGTGTACACCTCTGTGCCCAGCAAGAAACTTCTTTAATCACCAATTTTCTTTCTATCTTTGTTTTGCAGTGTGGGGATCAAACCTGGGACCTCTTACATTTGGGCGAATGTCCTGTCACTGAGCTCGACTCCACTCCAGTGTTTTTGTGTTTGGTTTGAGTTTTGGCCTCCAACTCACCATTGTCCTGTCTTGGCTTCCAGTATGCTGGAATTAAAGTCCTCCCCCCTCCGTGTGTGTGTGTGTGTGTGTGTGTGTGTGTGTGTGTGTGTGTATGATGCACAGGTGTGGGTGCCAAAGGCCAATCTACAGAATCATTTCTCTCCTTCTACTTTTGAGTTCCAGAGATCAAACTCGGGTCATCAGCTTTGCAAGCTCAGGCAGCAAGAGCTTTCACCTACTGAGCTGTATGCTGGCCCCAGGTCCTGATTTTTATGTAGATGCTGGGGGTCCAGGGGATAAACTCAGGTTTGCACAGCAAGCGTCTTCCCTGTGGAGCCATTTCCCCTGCCCTTGTGCTTGTCATGACCATCTATTTGTATGGTCATGTAAGGGTTTTGTTTTTGTTTTTGTTTTTGTTTTCTGAGACAGGGTTTCTCTGTGTAGCCTTGGCTGTCTTAGACTCACTTTGTAGACCAGGATGACCTCGAACTCACAACAATCTACCTGCCTCTGCCTCCTGAGTGCTGGGATTAAAGGTGTGCACCACCAGGCCCGGCCCCTGGTCATGTAAATTTTAAATGTTTTATTCTGCTAATGTTATGCTCATTTTATAAGAAGTAACCAGTTCTGCACTCTGATTGTAAGCTCACTTTAATAATTCTATCTTTTGAGACCTGGTTAGTTTATTTAAGAGTTAGAAAAAAAAAGTAAAAGAATCTAGTTCTTTCCCAAGTCAATAGAGCACAGAAAAGATTCTGTGGACTTCTGGCTTTGATATACTTATAATACCATAGGTCAGATGCTACAATGAGAAATAAAACCTTTCCAAGAAAAATTTCCAAAAGAGTTCTGAATGCTCCTTGCTTTTGAAAGTAAAGCTAGGAACTGGAGACATGGCTCAGCAGTTCATCCTATAGAGGGCTCAGGCTTGATTCCCAGCACACGAATTCTGCAGCTCAGAACTGCGTGTAACTCCAGTTCCATGGGATCGAACACTGTCTTCTGGCCTCCACAGGTACTGTACACACAAGGTGCACGTATGAAGAAGCAGGCACATGTACATGAACAAAAATGAATAAGCCAGAAACAGTAAAGGTAAGTATCAAGCATCTTTAAAGAAGTCCAGTTGTAGTCAGAAGGTGGACTTGCTATTTCTAATGTTTGTTAGCGTATCAGATTCACATTGTAGTGATGAAACCAGCAAATAAGACAAGCAATAAGCAAAATATAAAAAAGTATATATTATATACTAAATATATAACTAGGATAGCTCCTTAAATGTAAAGCGTTATTTACAAAACCAAACCCTGGCTCAAACCAGTGTGTTCGCCTACGTGCTCAGGAGGGTGAGATCAGCCAGAAAAGCTGGACATGGTTCTCTAAAATTGCTATATTCCTCCAGTGTCTGAATAATGAAATCCCCTAGTCATTTTCTTTCATTTTCACTTATTCACTCTGAATAAGCAAGAGAAACACAGAAGGATAGACACCAAAAGTGGTAGCACCAAGCGCTATCATTTGATGAAGGTTGCCCAAGGTGATTGACAGATGGTGCTTGTTCTAAACTCACCTGCTTATCAAGAGACAAGTAACTCCAAGCTTCACAGGATTTCTGAGTCAAAAGTTAGTGACTGTACAAGTTTCCAGGGCTTGAGCAGCTCCCTGCTTAGTTACTAGACATTCACTGCTAGTTCTGGCTTCTAAGAAGCTGGCAGAGCACACAGCTGCAGCGAGATGTCCTTCTTCTGAAGTTCCCGTTTCTCCTTGCCTACTCTTTCGGATGCCCTCATGTAGAGTGAGGCCAGGTACCAACTTAAACCTCATTTGTACGTAGGCTCCAAACAAAAGAACCTTGGGCAGCAGATACTTTGCTATTTTAAATCTGTATTTATGAAGAAATTCTCCTTTAAGGCAGGAGAGCTTAGGAGAGGAGCCGGCTGGGCCACTACCCATGGACATTTTAATCATCTTCTTTGGGGTGCCTTCAGAACCAGAGCTCCAAATCATCAGACGATGGGTCTTGGCAATAGCTGACCACCCAGTTCTATAGATGGTCAAGATTTGGGGTGCTGTGGTACTCTTTGTACTCTTTGTAGAAAAACATGAAATAAAGTGGTATCTTGTTTTGTTACCATGGCAGATGTAGGGTCTCTCGGTTCCAGTCTTCTTGGGTATGAGTTTAGTCAAGAGACAGAGAGAGCCTCAGCGACCGTTTTTTTTTTGGCAAAGCAGCTCTTTAGTGGGTTCTGTACTGTAGATTTAAGGAAGTTTTAAGGATTGTGACATGGGTGACATGCTCATGAGGTAAGTGACTATTTTCCTGTCACAAACCATGGTGGACTGAATCTTCCTTTTAGAGTATTTTCTATCAAGATCTACACAAGAGGAGAGGGGTATAAAAGCTGCAATGCAACAATACTATAATGGTATCATAAATGCCATATTGAGGACGTGCACCCTCTGTGTATTAGCCAGGGTTTGTTAGAGTAACAGAACTTATAAAAAGAATCTCTTTGTACATAGAAATAGGATTATTAGACTGTCTTATAGGTTGTGTCCAGATAAGCCAAAAGTGTCTGGCTATGCATGGAAAGTCCTGGACTCGGGTAGCTGCTGGACATCTCAGTCTGTCCTCAGTCCACTCTGGAATCCTGAGGAAGTAGCTCTACTGTAGTAGTTCTCACCTCTCCTAGTGCTGTGACTCAATACAGCTCCTCATGGCAACTGTATACTTTTTTTTTTTTGCTACTTTATAACTGTAATTTTGCTCCTGTTATGAATTGTAATGTAAATATCTGTGTTTTCTGATTGTCTTGGGTGACCCTGGTGAAAGGGTCATTTGACCCCTACCCAGGGTCACAATCTGAGAACTGTTGCTCTAATGCTAGGGAAGGAAGGGACTTGCTATTGAGGTGAAAGCAAGCAGGCAAAGAGCATAGGCTTCCAGTAGAAGACATGGCCCAGAGCAGGTATTGATTTAAAGTGTGTCATCCTTCTTCAAGATCCATATTAAAAGTGTGTTTTTTTCCAGCTGGAAAGATCTGGATTAAAGATGTTTTGCTACCTCAAAGATATAGATTAGATGCAGTCAAGTTGACAACCAAGAATAGCCATTGCACTTTGTTAATGAATATGTGATCAACTGCCCTTGTGCCCTACTTCCTGATATATGAGAACAACCTAAGTGCAATGTCAAGCATATTTAATGCCCAAAGGGTGTCTGTCAAGAGATGCTTACCCCTAGATCTAGCTCCTTGCCTATGGGCAGTCTCTTCCTGGAATAGATGCTTAAGAACTATCCTTAGCCATGACTTAGTCAGTTGTGTTAGAAGAATTAGAACAACATATGAAAAAGAAGTAACGGCTGCACATGTTCTTCTGGGAGGCCTAGATCAGAGGCTGCCAAGACCAAGACTGGCTTTGTTCCTTTTCTCCTGGAGACCTGTTCCTCATCTCACCTGGTCAGCTTGGCTTTTTATCCCAGACGCAAGACCTCTTAATTCTCCTCTCTAGAATTCCTGATTTGTCATTTTAACCATAATGGTCCCTTTAACCCTAACATCTGTTTTCACCATAACATTGTGAACTAAGAGCAATCATACTATCAAGAAAATGACCAAACTGTATGTTTACACATCTTTAGAGTTGTTTTTCTCTGTAGCCAAGGCTAGTTTTGAACTCCCGATTCTCTTGCTTCATCCTCCTGAGTGCTGGGAGTGAGGAGCAGGACAAATTTAGGCAAATAAAAGGGATGAATGGCATATATAAAACATCTGTTTTTCAGAGAAGTTGAACGCGTTCCTTATGTCATCGCTGAAAAGACTCTTGTCTCTTTCTCAGGTACTGTACTATTGGCATGGTATTTAGCAAAGTATAAAACCTGTGTATTTTTCTAAGTTGTATTTTTAATTGACAAATAATATTTGTATGTTAGTGGAGTACAACAGACCACCTAGGAACTTGAATAAACCTTGACATGAAAATCAGTATTTTCTGTATGCTGCTCAACATATGCCATATTATATCACTTGTTTTCCTGTAGCTGAAATAATGGGCTGATTTCTACCAACCTTACTTCAGTCTATTTTCTTGCCAAGAGCCACCCTGTTAAGGGAGCTCACTAGGCATGTGGGTTGTCTAGTAGATGATCTGGTGTTTGCAAGGTCTTGTACCATGATGTACCCTCAAACTGCTTCCAGCCTCTACATGCTGTCAGGAGCCATTGATTTGGGGAAGTCCAGTAGGCATGAGAGATCTCTGGAGGTGATCTAGTATTTGCAAGGTCTGTATTGTGATCTACCCCAGAAATGCTTCCAACCTCTGACTACCCTGTCAATTGTGCTTTACTGCATCTCTCTAAAATCTGGCATTAGAGCTGGGCATGGTGGTGCATGCCTTTAATCCCAGCACCCAGGGAGGCAGAGGCAGAGGCAGAGGCAGAGGCAGAGGCAGAGGCAGAGGCAGAGGCAGGTGGATCACTGTGAATCTAAGACCAGTTTGGTCTACAAAGTGAGTCCAGGACAGCCAGGACTACATTCATGGCCAGCCCAGTCTACACAGCGAGTCCAGGACAGCCAAGACTATACAGAGAAACCCTGTCTCAAAAACCCAAAAGCAAATACATCTGGCATTGGTGTGAACTGTTATTTTCTGGGCATTGACCAGCTCTGATTGAGCAAACTCCCTACATGATCTTATTGAAGATGTACTTTTTGTTATTCAGATGAATTAATCCCTGATTATGGAATTCCTGATTTGATTCAAATAGTTTTAAAAGTTAAAATTAGTTTATGGCTGCAATTAATACCTTTGTGGACCTCCAAACGCCTCAGTAAGGATAGCCTGCCAGCAGATTTGTGGCTTCAGATAAGCCTCCACTGAAGATGGCACTGAAGATTCGTAAATCCTGGTATTTCACCATAAATATAGGAAGGTTTGCTTAAATTTTGCAGGAACCTAAGTGGAATGAAGCTACCTAGATGTGTCAGAATTTACTCTGTTTCTTAGAATGAAAGACAGATAAAATTATTGTCCTGAGCTCATAATGAACTAAAAGATAGCTGGATAATGTATAGTTAAGTCTGTTCTAACTGATAAGTTGTATACTCTTGTAAGTTTCAGACCCTATTAACCTTAGACCCTGTCAACCTTCGTCATTCTCAACTCGCCATGAACTTATGTAATGGAAACATAGATAAGAAATGTTTAGATTTAAAACATGTAACCTGTTATATTTTAGAATTCATCTGTTTTTGTGATTAATTATACTCTTTTGACTATGAGGTAATTCCCTTTTCTCAGAAGTATAAGTACTGTCTTCTACAATAAATGGGGCTGGAAAATTGGGAAGCTTAACTTCAGTTGAAGTCAAGATGCCCAATTTCACCCACCCTTTTTCTTGAATGTATGTGTGTGAGTGGTTTATTTTCTATCTCTTATTTCTTATTTCTCTGTAGATTCACAAATAAGTTACCAGACTCAGGGCTTTTTACCCAGCCTAAGTTTATACCAGCTTACTGGCGATCTCTGCAAGGAGGCCTATCTACAGATCAAAGAGCCTCCTTTTACCACCCCGGTGCCTTTCTAGCCAGAAGCTGTTTTTACAGCATCAGACATAGGAAATTTGTGGTCAGTTTAAATTCTCCTCCTCAGCCGCAGCACAGGCAGTCTCTAGAGAAGAAACCTTGGTCTCTTTTTCCCCTTCTCTCTTTTCTTTTTTAATCCTGATAGGCTGCCTGAGCCATCAGCTCTGGCCATCCAAGAGGTAAAGCGAACTGGAAGGGCATCTGCATCCAGCCCCAGAGACCCTACCCTGGACCTCTCCAGAGCCATAGCTAGGCATTAACATTTTCTGGCTACATGGACAAATGTGTCTCCTCTTATAAGAGGAATGGGCACTGAGTGTGGTGGTGCACACCTTTAGTCCCAGCACTTAGGAGGCAGAGGCAGGTGGATCGCTGTGAGTTTGAGGCCAGCCTGGTCTACAAAGCAAGTCCAGGACAACTAAGGCTACACAGAGAAATGTCTCAAAAAACCAGAAAAAAACAAACCAAACCAAAACAACAACAACGTAACAAAAGAAAAGAAAAAAGAAAAACAAGGAATGGGCAAGAGGTGTGTGTATATTGTTGTAACAGGGCCTCAGACCTTAGTAGGCCCCCAGACCTTAGCACAACTGACTCATGATGAGAATACCATTCAGGCCATAGGACTCAATATGTAGGCAGTACTAATTGTCAAAATGAAAACAAAGACCTAATCCATTCAAATCCACAGTTCTGGAATGTCTCTAAATGTACTAAACTTACTTTTTGGCTTCTGTAGTTCAGCTTCTGGCTGACTGTATGTCAAATATATATATAAAGTTCATGAGGAGAAAGGCTTGGAATTACACTAGGATCTCAAACACCCATTGTAGTTGCTGGCCAGCTAATAAAGACTTTCTTGTATCTTCCCATTCCCACCCTCCCTCCCTCTTCCACCCTATTTCCCTCCCCTAGACCTCTGACAGAAGGAGACCTCCTCCCTCACCATCTGACCACAGCGTATCAGGTATCATCCAGATAGCCTGCTTCCCCTTCCTCTGTGTGCCACTTGGCCTCCCTACTAAGGGGAAGTGATCAAATCAGAGACCCCAGAGTTCATGTCAGAGGCAGTCCCCACTCTCCCCACAACTGCCCGTTGGCTAGATCTAACAGGGGGTCTAGGTTTGCTGCATGCATTGCCCTTGGTTGGTGCAACAATTTGTGCAGCACTCCTTACTCCCCCCACCCCATCCAGATCCTCCAGCCTTGATGGTCTCTTTTGTGGGGCTCCTGAACCCTCTGGGTCCTTCCATGTCCCCATTCTTCCATACCACTTTCAGCACTCTACCCCAATTCCAGCACCAAGTCCCGGCATCCCAATAACCCACTGGTGGAGTCTTGCAGAGGACATCTGTGCTGGGTTAACATCCACTTAAAAGTGAGTATATACCATGCGTGTCTTGCTGGGTCTGGGTTAACTCACTCAGGATGACCATTTCTAGTTCCATCCATCTGCCTGCAAAATTAAAGATTTCTTTGTTTTTAATAGCTGAGTAGTATTCCATTGTGTAAATGTACCACAGTTTCTCTATCCATTCTTCAGTTAAGCAACATCTAGGTTGTTTCCAGATTCTGGCTATTATGAATAAGGCTGCTATGAACATACAAATGAGAGGATAACATTCAGGATGTAATGTGAATAAATTACAATAATAAAAAAAGACTTTCTAAGCCTGGCGTGGTGGCACATGCCTTTAATCCCAGCACTCACTCAGGAGGCAGAGGCAGGCAGATCACTGTGAGTTTCAGGCCAGCCTGGTCTACAAAGTGAGTCTAGGACAAGCACAGCCAAGACTACACAGAGAAACCCTGTCTTGAAAAACAAACAAACAAACGACTTTCTATTGGTTTTCTGAGTAGTTTTCTTTGATGAATATCCCACAATATTTCTAGAGGTCCCACCAAGATCTCCAGAGACCAGACCTTGACACTAGGGGTCTCAAGTCCCCTCAGAGAGAGGAAGAGTGAGGTAGTCAAAGAGCTCCTAGGGGCTGTACAACCTGAGTTCCACATCTCTAAGACTCCCTTTGGTCAATTACTGCCTAATGCTTTGGAGGAATCTGACACCTCCACCTCAAAAGAAAACAAATTAGAAAGTCACTTAGTCTGTCACCTCTGGAGGTAAGGCTGGTTAAGGCACCTTCTGTTTAGACACACAGGAGAGGTCAGTTGTAACAGCTGACCCAGTGCACAGGATCCATGTGTGGTGGTCACCCCTGGTTCTCCATCTCTCTCCAACCCCCCCCCCCCCCCCGTATTTCTGTCAGTTCTGTTTCCCTATATTGACCTGTGGCTGTCTCTGAGACCCACCCTGGCTTAAGAACTTCTCCTTCGTATTGAGAACCTAAATCTTTTTGGCTTTTTCAGGTCACCCAGAGAAATCCCAAAACCCTCTGCCTGTTCCACTCATATAGTGCTCACTTGTTTCATCCTTTGACTCTTGCTTATGGCCAGGGTTGGTCCTGGTCCCTGTGTGGAGGTGTTGAAGTGTTGGGCCTCTCATCCAGAAAGCACCCTGTCATTAAGTGGAATGCACACAGGGAGGGGGAAACAGTCCCCCAAGTTATGTATTCCCTCTGCTCCCCCACCTCCAAGCAGCCCTGAGAAAGGGAACAAGTTTCCCTGTGCTGAGCTCAAAGTTTCACATCTTTCTCTTCTGTGATATATCTCTTCTTTTCACCAATGATCCGTATAATTAGAAAACTCAAATACCACCATTCTCTGAAAAAAAAAAAAAAAGGTAGAAAAACCACCCCCAGGCAGGATGAGAGGATCAGTGCCAGACAATGCAGCCTGGATAGAAGAGATTTTCCCTTCTATCCAGCACAGACCAAGGAGACTTTAAACAACTTTCACTACATAGCTGCTAAAAAGATTTCCTTGTCATCTAGTTGGCCCTAGATATTAGAAAAAAGTTGGAAAAGTTACAAAGATATAAAGGTTTAAGTAGGTCCCTGTTGGTGGAGGTGCCTCAAAAGGTGTTAGCAAAGGAGACCGGATTGGACGAGACCTTTTGCATAAGCAGAGAGCCACCACCACCTTTTCTGATGATGACACAGATTAGCACAATTTTGGTGTCTTACCCTCTGTCAGAAGAATACCTCCTGGCTGAGAGCTCTTTCTCTCTCCAATCAAGAGATACTATTGGGCAATCTCTGAGATTCATGACAAAGATTCCTGGGGGTGTGGGCAGAAACCAACCTCTGTGGACTGGCCCAACCTCAAGTTCCTGTAATTGTTTAACTAGCCAGCTCAGATACCTCCGTTCAGATTAAACAATACCCAGACCCTGAAAACAACAACTACTGTAGTCCATATTGCCTGGCTTTGAAAGACAGGCATCCTGGTGCCCTGCCAGTCACCCTGGAATACACTTCGCCTGCCTATAAAGAAACTGGGGACCTCTGATTCCTCCAGAGAAACAGGTGTTCACTGTCTTGAACCTGACAGACAAACTCTTCAGCCTCCCATTGGCAGAGCTGAGTCAACCAATTTTTGCTTTTAAATGGACAGACCCAGAGGATGGTTACAGCAGGCACCTTACATGAACCAGGTTGTCCTAAGGAATTAAAAATTCTCCAACCCTGTTTGGTGAGACACTAAATGCTGACCTCCTGCTCTTCCGCCAGAGATTTTCCTAGACCATATGCTTACAACATATAAATGACCTCCTTCTAGCCTGTAAAACTAAAATAAGTTACAAAAGGACTACTGAGGACTGTTGCAATAGTTACAGACCTTGAGCTACAGAATGTTGGTTGAGAAAACCCAACTTTGTGCATCAGAGGTTGCCTGTCTTGGCTACTAGCTGAGGGGAGGCAAAAGGAGCCTGTCTCAGAATAGGATTGCTGTCACCCTTCAGGTCCCAACTCCAAAGACTAAGAGGCAGGTTCAGGAGTTCCTAGGTGCAGCAGAATATTGGTGCCTCTAAATACCAGAGTCTATGGAAAAAACAAGGCCTCTGCACACCAGCACAAAAAGGGACATTAAGGCCCCAACCTGGACTGAGACTAAACAAAAAGGCATCGGAAACTTTAAAAACAGCTCTTCTTTCAGCTCCTAGTACTTCCAGATGTCTCAAAACCTTTCCATCTGTTTGTCCATAAAACAAAAGTCAAAAGGGGTTTTAACCCAAACTTTGGGGCCATGAAAATGCCTTGTGATGTGCCTGCCTAAATGACTGGACCCTGTAACCACAGGATGGTCCACCTAAGAGCTGTGGCAGCTACTGCTAGTCTAACACAAAACAACAAACAAAAAAGTTAACTCTGGGTCAAGATGTTCTACCAGCAGCATGCCATGCCATTGATGCCCTCATCTAATAAACACAGAATGCCGGCTGCCTAATGCCCATCTGACTCAGTAAACAGGCCCTACTCCTGGACCACTCCAACAGCCATCACCTCTTGCCTGATGCCAACCTCAAGGTGCTCATCCATGGCTGTCACAAGATGAAAGATGAAACCAGGTACAGGGATGCAGTCTTCTCTGGTGGCTACCCTACAACACCATTTGAATATGAAGTCTCCCCACAGGTTCCTCACAAGTCAAATGCTTGCTTTCCAGTTGGTAGTGCTGTTTTGGAGGCTCTGGTAAGCTCAGGAGGTGGGACCTAGTTAGAGGAAGATTATTGGGGGCATGCCTTTGAAGGATGTTCTGAGACCCCTGTCCCTCACTTGCTCTCTGCTTCCTGTCTGACATGAATGTAAACAACTCCTTCTGTCACACACTCACCAATCATGATATTCTGCCCAAGAGCAGGAGGCAAAGCAACCATAGACTGAACCCTCTGAAACTATGAGCAAGCAAAACTGAAAACCAACACCAAAACAAAACAAACAACAAACTCCAATTTTACCCCCCCCCTTACTATTTTTGGTTTTTAGATGTTAGGGATGTGGCAGGGAATGACAAGAACTGACTGATGAGACTCGGTCTGAAGCCCTGGGCTTGGGAAGATGATCTACGAAGCGTTAAAAGAAAGGGATCATCACATCTACTAGAAGCTTAGCCCTCTGGGGACTGAGGCAGAAGAGCAAGAGTTCCACACCAGGGCTGGAGAGATGGCTCAGTGGTTAAGAGTGTTTATTGCTCTTGTAAAGAATCCAGGTTTGCTTCATCACACCCATATTGGGTGGTCCACAACTGCCTGTAACCCAGCTCCAAGAGATGGATGCCTCTTTCTGGTCTCCACAGGTTTTTTTCAAACACACAAATACATATATAAACAAAATGCATATTTTAAAGAAGTTTATGACCAGCCTGGGCTACATAATGAAACCTTGTCTCAATGAAGAAATAAGAAAGGGAGTGTATTAAAGAAAATTATTTCTATGCCAACTTTCTCCAGGGCTGGCCCTGATTGAATCTGTGTTATACATACTGGTGTCCACTTTGTAAAGTGCTTAATATATGTTTACTTTTCCCCCAGAGCAACTAGCATATCTTATATGGTGTTATTATACTCCTTATTTCTAGGACATTTTACTTATAACCATTTTTTTGGAGGAAACATGGTTTCTGCACTTCAAAACGAATCCAAGCGGGGACTGTGGAGCACAGATCTGTAGAAAAATCGCTTTCTCTCCAAAAGAGAAAACTAAGGGCATGGAGTTGCACTGCATTTGGCAATGTGACCAACCATAATTGGCTGCAAGGTCAACTCAGAGAAAGAGCTCAGATCCTCTGATTAATAATTCGTTCTATTCCATGTTGAAGCCATTGTGCCATTGGAAGGAAGTAATAAGAGGGAGAAATGTTGCAAGCATTAGCAAGTATCATTTGTATTGACCAAAGCTTGTATTCAAACAAAAATCTCCAAAGATTTCCCCATGTGTCTCCATTTAAACTAACAGCCCGTGATTGTCTCTGCTTAGAAGAGTTGAACAACCTCATTTTCCCCATTTGTGACCACAACCCATTTTACCTCCAATTCACTGCACACAGCAAGGAGAATCAACAAAGATGAGGTCTGGAGTGCAAACAGAATTCAGAAAATGGGTGTAGCTTTACAGCAGTACCCATTCAAAATTTCCCTACGATAAAGCACAGCTTATCAAACTTACAAGGTATAATCAGGTTGAACCTGATTATTATGACATCCCCCGACTCCTAAGAAAGTACACATGTAACTAGTACCTGCCTACATCTTTATTAATGGCAGAATATTGATGTCCTATACTCCTTTATATCCAATTATATAAAAAGGCCTTAAGAACATGACTTTCCGAAAACTTAGTTCTGTCAAGGTACTTTCTTTCTTTTCTTTCTTTCTTTCTTTCTTTCTTCCCTTCTTTCCT
Organism: Acomys minous; assembly: GCF_964271855.1. Taxonomy (NCBI): domain Eukaryota; kingdom Metazoa; phylum Chordata; class Mammalia; order Rodentia; family Muridae; genus Acomys; species Acomys minous. The sequence continues at coordinate 13,112,623 of NC_140484.1, read as the reverse complement.
TATTTATTTATAGGGTCCAGCCTGTTGTTTATATCTCAAAATCCAGTTGAATAATTGTATGGAATAAACAAGTGGTGTGGTCAGTAATTTGTTATGAAAAATAAGTGTTCTAGAACCTGAGTTGTTTAGTTTCAGGGCAAGAAACAGTTCTCTCTCCTGTCCTCTCCTACAGTTCTTGGCAAAAAGGAGTCTGAGTGCTCCTGAGGCCTTACTTCAGTTGGGAACGCATGGTCCAGGGGAGCCTGCCGTATCAGCTTGAACAATATCTGATTCAGAGAGGATGAGTTTACAAGGCTTGCCCTGGGAGCTGCTGGCTAGTATGGAAACTTTTAATTCCAACTTCCTAAATACTTTCCTTAATTCACACAGTTCTCACCTGGAATCTTGTCTGTCTTCCCTTCCGAGACAGGGTTTCTCTATGCAGCCCTGGCTGTCCTGGAGCTCACTCTGTACACCAGGCTGGCCTTGAACTCACAGAGATCCACCTGCCTCTGCCTCCTGAGTGCTGGGATTAAAGGTGTGCGCCATCGCCCCGCCCCCACTTACCTGGAGTCTTGTAAACATGTAACAAGCTGTTTTTTTCACTCATCAAAATCAAGTCACTAGGTCCCAATCACTCTATCTCATGTTTGATATGCTTGAACTTACTTTTCTGGAATGAATGCTCTTTATTTGTTCTGGTAAACTTAATTCCTTTTTTTTTTTTTTTTTTTTTTTTTTTTTTTGAGACAGGGTTTCTATGTGTAGCCTTGGCTGTCCTGGACTCGCTTTGTAGACGAGGCTGGCCTTGAACTCACAGTGATCCACCTGCCTCTGCCTCCCAAATGCTGGGATTAAAGGCGTGTGCCACCATGCCCAGCTGGAAAACTTAATTCTATTATGAAGAAGAAAAAAATTCTAATTGCTAATTATAAGATGGAGTATTTTACATTTTAAAAATAGGAAGTATTCACTGTAGACAGAGTGGTGTTGATTTTAAAATGGATTGATTCATTCTGAAAATGAGTGCCAAAAAATAATGCCTGAAAATAAATTGTCCCTGTAGATAACTGTTGGAATGACACAAGGTCAACTTGCTCTCTCTTCAAAACCTGTGGAAAGTATCTCTGAGGAAAAAATGCAAACCAATGATGCTATTTTCCTTCTCTGCCTCCTCCTCCCCCTGCCCTTCCTCCCTCTTCTCCTTTAAGAGAAGAGGCCATCTTGCCAAAGATTCAAATTCATTCCTTTTGGCCATAGCTTAATTACACAAGCTTTATGCTAATTATTGTTGCACTGCAGATTTGGCAGCTTTACAAAAGTCTTGAACATGTGCTCACAGGTTCAGAAACTCTGTTTCAGTGACCTAGAGTTAGACTGGGAAGGCATTTTGGGTATGCCAATCCACAGGAAGGCTTTTTTTTTTCAAACTCATGTGTAGCTTGTAATTTGTAGTTTCGCAGGAATTTAACTAACGTGTGGGTGTGATCAGCTCCCTGCTAATCTAAAGCTCGAATCTATATCCCTTAGTATCTGGGGATGTTGACTGCTAACTGACAGATCAAAAGCCCAAGAGGTCCATATTTCCTTATGGGTGCTACCCCTGCACTTGCCATGTAGTCTCCTCACTACAGGCCTCCAGCAACACGGAGGCTGCATTTCCAATTTGCAGCATTCACGGAAGGGTGGAGGTTGGGAAGGTCTAACAGAGCAAGAGGAAGCAGCAGACTATATCATGGTCCTCCCTGAGTCTGTGTGGTGGGTGTTGAGGAAGAGTTCTTTCAGTGGCCCATTTCAAGTGCCTGTACGAAAAGGACACTTGACACAGAGCAAGTGAGATGATGCGGGTGTTCGAGAGACAATATAGTGACAGCTAGAAGGGAAACCGTGAGCAAGAAGCAGAGGTAATTAGAAATTGAGTTAAGGGTTGGTATTGTTCTGTAGGAACCAGGCCCGACTGGGCTGCCTGCCTGTCTTGCTGTTTCATGTCCTGTTTCTAGCAGCTTCCATGTCTGTGTTTATCTTGGTTAGCTAGTCATGTTTACTGCTCTGAGAATGCACCCCTCCCTTCCTCGAGACTTTTCCTCCTGTGTGCGATCACCTCTTGAGGGATTTCATCTGGGAGGAAGATTCCTGTTTGGCTGCCTATAAGAAGGCTCTTTTGCACTCTGGGGTCCGAATGGAGAATAATAAACTGCTGCCATGGCTGCTGCTGTGGCTGCTGCTCTCTTAGCACGAAGGATCCGCTGTGTTATTGTGTGTGTGTGTGTGTGTGTGTGTGTGTGTGTGTGCGTGCGCGTGCGTGTGTGTGTGTGTGTGCATGAGTTAAATCCGCAGCCCCTCGCCCTTGACTCGGTACTGCGGTGGCGCGGGCGCCACATTGTTGAACCTACGTAAAGCGTTCAACAAGGATGCCTGATTCATTAGAATTGGAACATGGTATTCGGGGCAACCTGAATCAGTGTTCCCAGGAAATTGTCACTCATATTTGGGTCCATAATAAGTTACCTATCATTCCCTGTGAAGTGAGAGCTATACTTCCGAGTCAGCAATATTTATATAAGGCAAAGATGTCTTTTTTGCTATTAAAAAACAAAACAAAACAAAACAAAACCACCAAACAAACCAGTGAAGTCATATACCAACTATGGGCCACCAGCATCATTAGTCAGCTTATATATTATTTACTTACAGTATCAAAAGTGTAGTGGAGTCAGAAAGCTAGTTAATAGTATCGCTGAAGCCAGGTGGTGGTGGCATACTCCTTTAATCCCAGTACTCAGGAGACAGAGGCAGGGGAATCTGTGAGTTCAAGGCCATCCTGGTCTACAGATCAAGTTTCAGGACAGCCAGAGCTACACAGAGAAGCCCTGTTTCAAAAAACAAACAAACCCAAAAACCAAAAATCAAAACCAAACAAACAAAAAACCCCAATATTAGCGACAAGTCCCATGATTTGGACACAGCAGAGCAGTGGGCCAAATCTTGGAAGCAGGAAGGAGATTAGTGAAGAGGTGGCTCCTCCCAAGCCAGGGCTGCGTCTCTGAGCACACTTCTGTAATGGTGCACACTGCGGAGTAGGCTGCCTGCTCGGGAGCTTTGCATCTAGCAGGCTTGGTTGACGATAGAAATCTGAGATATTTTGTCTCTGCAGTAAAGACCTGGAGTTTCTCCGGAATGGCAGGAACACGACTAGTCCTAACCTAACTCTTGGTTCCTGAATTATGCCACAAAATTTCTGGCTAACCTAAATTCACATATTTGATCCAGTACTATATTTATCATCGAAACTTGCCAACGTGTGGAAGAAGAGAAACCAAACAGCAGTAAGATCTAAAACGTGGTAGAGTGGTCTCTTACCCCCCGTTTCCTGTTTTCTCTTTCAACCAAAAAAGTCCCCAAGAGAAGTATATACCCTCAGGACTGAAAGAGCAGTGAGAGGCAGGGATGGAATAATACTGAACTGACATGTTTACCAGCACTTCAGACAGATCCCAACACTGTCAAATTATCATGAGAGTTGTTATCTCTCAAACTCCAACGTGGTTAAAGATGATTATAAGACAAGTTCTGCTGCTCAAGCATTTGCTGACATCTAATGCCTTTTTTTTCTGCAAATGAATTCAAGGGCGACAATTCTGAGTTAATCAAGCATCTGAGAAAGATGTGGCCCCAAGCAACACGTCCACTCTCACCATCTTCTCACAGACTCATTCTTCTGCCACGACCCCCCGTTTCTCAGCCTACATAGCCCACCTCCTCCATCCACATTATTACTCTAACCTGAGTCACTCTATTCTTCCCTGAGGGAACGACACAGCAGCAACAGGACTGAGGCTCAGATACTTTTGCCTCTCTAGTCTGTAATAGACTTGACAAAATGCCCTATCTGGTAGAATAAAAGAACAGGAACTCCCTGTGAGGTTCTGTTTGTTCCTCTGCACCTTGGGTATCAGGACCTTGGCCAGCTTGTTGGAAAGATGTTTATCACAGTAATAACACTGACCCTCGCCATCGTGGCTCCTCGTTCTAGGTCCCCATCCAGCTAAGCGAGGGATGCCTAAACAAGTAAGACCCCTTTTCATCCTGTGGTTTAAAATTCAATTCCTTCTTGACTAATACAGCTGAAGAATGATTTTTAAAAATGCACGGAGGTCACCCTATAGTCACAGGGTATTTGATAATCTATAGGCATAGATTAACCACACATCGTTGAATTCCCCCATGAGATTCTTAGGTAACAGAAAAAGAACAAGAAACACATAGTCAATTATTCTTAAGAGGAAACTTAAGAACTGACCAAGCAATAAAGCTCCTCACATCATGGATAGGTCTGTATAATGGTGTGAGTTTTTGAAGGTATTTTTCCATTTATACACAGTAAGAAAATGTCATAATAAATAGTTAAGAAAATTTACTGAATTCTTTTTGTGCTACACATGAACTTTATCATGTGGATTTTATGTAATTCTTCACCCAAATGGTTTATAATCATAGTTTTGCAAGTGTTTATATCTTTAAAAAAGAAAATCCTTTAGTGCCGGGTGTGGTGGTACACGACTTTAATTCCAGGAGGCACAGACAAGATCGATGTGAGTTTGAGGCCAGCTGGGTCTACAAAGCAGGTCCAGGACAGCGAAGGCTACACAGAAAAACCCTGTCTCGAAAAGAAAAAAAAATCCTTTAGATACCACCAGCTATGTCTTCATGAGCCGAAAAGAAAAAAAAATCCTTTAGATACCACCAGCTATGTCTTCATGAGCCTAAATTTTACCTTTATTGTTGCATGGGAAAAAAAGAGAGAAGGGAGAGAGGAGGGGAAGGGACAGGGAGAAAGACTCTATGATATTGTTTTCCTTCACATAAAAATGAATTATAAAAAAAATCTCATAAAGATTTCTAGGTATATGTCATCGCACATCAACAGTAATCATAGCAAGAATGGAAGACACATTTTACCACTCCCTGATGAATAATGAAGGAGTCAACGGTAGCCTTGGGAACTGAAAAAACTTAAAAACAGAGAAAGTCTGACTTAGGATGAAGTTAATTACTATTATCCCTGTATCCTAGGACAATTCCTCTATTGTACTCTATGGTAGGGTAAGGAGTCTTTGTTCTCTGGCTCACGAGAAAGCACCCTTTTACTACTTGAAAATTTCGTATGAAATACAAAAGTCCTATGTGACAAACACCAAACTGTAGGCAAATAGATTTCAGGTCACTAAAGACACATTTGTCTAAATACACATGGAAACTATAATGGCTATTTTTAGTGTCTCCCTCCCCAGGGGAAACACTTCAAACACAGGGCCTCATGAACGAGAGGCAAGCATCCTACCAAGGAGCTTTGTCTCCATTTGTATAGGGAGAATTTATGCATATTCCAGATCTTTCACACTAATTGAGTATGGTGAGTAAAATACAAATATACGGGACGATCATTGACACCTGAAAACACACAGAAGAGATAAGACAATTGCACATTTCTGAACCAACAGGCTTTCCTGAGAGCATCTTCAGAGGTCCTTTAAAAGTTCAGCCAGTCTTATTTTAATACACCAATTTGACATAAAAACAAGTCAGAACATTTGCAAGGCAAGATATTGTTTTCCTTTATGCAGCCAGCAAAAACACAGCCCTAAGAGAGTCTGTAATAATAAAAGGATTGGGGAACAGCTGATTTTAGACTCATAAAAACAACTCACCCTTATGCCTCAAGGCATCCTGAATATGTAGAGGGTGCATTGTGCTTCAAGTGTCCAGGCAGATAACTCTGCTTTTTGCAAAGAGATGAACTCATAACAAGGAAAAAGTGAGAAGAAATGAGTGTACAGAGTGATCTGTGAACTGTAACACATGTACTGTAAAATCATGAAGGTAAATTTATGTTTCTTAAACATTTAGGAGTGGTATACTAACATTAAATCATAAGTGAAGGCTCCAAGTTTTCTGGTACTCGTTACTTAAATTGTGTGGAATTTTAGAAATCATAGCACTATTTTTAAAAACCCATGCTTTTGGAAGAAAGGTAAAAGCTTGTGATGCATTGCTTTAAGACAATTAGAGAATGACGAACATGCTTGAATAAACCATTAAATGTTTCTCTGGGACTCTGCATTGTTCTCACAAATTATCATTTAATTTTCCTGCCTCTAGGAGGTATTATTCTCATATACGAAACCAGCAAACTGAGGTACACGACCACTACACTCCATAGCAAAAACCAAAAACCAAACCAAACAAAAACAAACAGAAAAACCGTTGTGCCAGGACTTGAACCTAGGCAATTAATTGCAACATTTGCCGATCGAATCTCATTAAGTTTCTGTACGTTCTGTGTTTATAACTGATTGCTTAGGACTCTTAATCATTTCTTTGGGGCTGCTTTTAAGCCACCATTAGCAGATATTCGTAAAGAGCGTTGTATCCTATTACAAACTTACAAATGACTCACAAGTTACTCAGCTGCCTTCTCCACACCCAGGGCTCCACCCCAGCTAGTTCACTTTGCTGTCGCATAGCAACAGGACCCCCCCCCCCATCCCACCGCTGGAAACCTAAGGGCATTTTTAGGCTGCATTTGTAGTCTCCCAGGGTCTAGCAAGGGGCCTAGGTCTCAAACATCTTTAACTCTAGACCGACCCCACCGTATCGATTGCTCTTTTCCTGTCCTGCGCCATAATAATCTTCCTTAGGGTGCGTTTTTTTTTTTTAAACCTCAGATTTGACCAAAACCTGTGTAGCTAAGCAGGGGTAGACACAAACTAAAATCGAGGCGGAGAGAGACAGCAATGCAAGCTGGAGACGATCTCTACTGAACGTGCAGAGACGCCTGCATAGATTCCCATCATGCCTGCTTCCTAACAGATCGCTCTTTTGTGACCACAAACGCATCGGAAGCGTTCTCCTGCAGGGAGCCCAAGAGGCCCCACAGCTTCCGGCCTTGCCACGTCTGAGGAAAAGCCTTTGCTGAGGAGAACGCGGAGACCGCCCGGCCGCGAGCGTGCGGGGGGGCGGGGGGGTGGGCACGGGGGGCGGTGCTCTCAGGCGCGCTTCCCCGAGGATGCACGCCCCCAGGGAAGCTGCAGGGAAGGCGGCAGGCGCAGCAGCCATTAAAGGAAGTGGCGAGCGGAAGCGCGCCCCCATCAGGCCCGTTCAGAGACTCAAAACCATCCTTCCCGGGACGCCATCCCGAGGCTGGCGGCCGCGCGCGCTCAGCTGAGGCCTGGAGCGCGCCGGCCAACCCAGCCAACCAGGAGCCGCGCCCGCCTCCCGCCTGGCCCCGCCCCCTGCCTGGCCCCGCCCCACCCCGCCCGCTGGCCGAGGCTCACGGCCCTGCGCGCGCGCGCTCCGTCGGGAGCTGGACAAATCACATCCGCCCGCTACGGTCAAGATAGCCAATCGCACGTCTCTCTTCCCGCGAGGCTCTGCCCCCGGGGCGAGGTCGGCATTCTGAGGCCGCTACGCAGGCTGTGTGTGGGCCGCAGCGCTGTTGTCTCTGCCGTGGGCATGGCTGAGGAAGGTATTGTGCTTTCTCCCTGGGTCTGGTCTGCGCTTCGGGCCTCCGGGTGTCTGTGGATCTGATAGAGAAGCTCTTCCCGGCGGCGCGGGAGCTCTGCCTCCCTGCTTTGTGGGATAGAGGGCTTTCTGTGGTGAGGGGGCGGGAGGGAGGAGGAGGGAGTGAAGGAGGAGGGGGACGGAGATGGGGGGACGAGGGGAGGGGGACGGGGCTGCGGGAGGAGAGGGGAGCGCGGGAGTGGGTGGGGGGAAGGGCTTTCTGTGGTGAGGGGGGATGGGGGAGCGGGAGTGTGGGGTGGAGGGGGGCGGGGCGGCGCAGATGGATTGGGGGAGGCTTCACCCCTTGTAAACAAAAAAGGGCGGTCGCTGGTTTCTAAGACGTCAGGCTTGGAGCGTCCTGTTCGTAGGCACAAAGCTTTTAAGATTCAAGATCCATAACATTATTCCAAATCAAGATTCCGACTGTATCGCTTTTATTTACAAAATTATGACAAAAATTAAAATTCTTGAGTAGGTAAAGTTAGTTCCCCGGAATGAACATTTTTGAAGATATTTAAAGGGAAAAAATGAGCGCCAACGAGATACTAGCGGTTAATTGGGAAAATACGAAAAGAAGTAGAGTAAATTACAGCTATATATAATTGGAAGACGTTGTTGGCTTTTTTAGTGTTTTGTACACTAAAGAAATTTTTGTTAAGAATTGAGGCCTGTTGAGGTAATTAATTTGATCATCATCCGTGTGTTTCCCTTTTTAGAAGGAAATCAGGAGTTCATGTCCAAGATGGAAAGCTCTTCAGATTCAGCATCGAATTTACCTGAGACTTCTCAGAATGAGAATCCACCGTCACCACTTTCAAACAAACAAGTATGAAAATCCTGATGCTCCCTCCTCGCCATCTGTTCTGTGTTTCAAAATATTCTGGTAGTGGCAGTTTTAAGGATACGGGAGTGTGAATTAATAGCCCATGCCTTTTCTGCCAGATTTAATTTTGATTCAGTTCATTTCGTTTAGTTGGTCAGGTAATTGAAATGCCCCAAACTGAGGAAATTTGAATCTGTACAGTTTTCTTTGGTTAGGAGAAGTCTTTAGTGTCAGGTCTTTCCTTAGTCTATAGTTTTGAGGCATTTCTAGTATTGTCAGGCAATATTAGCTGCTGATGGCGTGAGAAGTATCTCAGTCTTATTTTAGTTAGTTTAGACTTCAGGAGCCTCTGGAAATTAAAGACATTGGTTATGGTTGATTGGGATTTGTAGAGACAGAAAGCCACCCAGTGTACCCACCATAGAAGTGTAAAGCCTTTATTTCTAATAGATTTATTTCAAGAATGTTAATGTTTTTAATGTTTTATGTATTTTTCAGCCTATGAGTGGAACACTCAAAGAAAGATTAAAGAAAACAAGATCTTCATCTCATTCATTTTGTAGTGTGGTGAAGCGACTTAAAGTAGAGAATGAAGAAAATGATCAGACCCTTTCAGAACCAGGAGCATCTTCCAAAGAAGAAAATTCTTCCAAAGAAGAAAATTCATCCAAAGAAGAAAATTTGTCCAAAGAAGAAATTTCTTCCAATGAAGAAAATTCTTCCAAAGAAGAAATTTCTTCCAATGAAGAGAATCCTTCCAAAGAAGAAATTTCTTCCAAAGAAGAGAATCCTTCCAAAGAAGAAATTTCTTGCAAAGAAGAGAATCCTTCCAATGAAGAAATTTCTTCCAATGAAGAGAATCCTTCCAAAGAAGAAAATTCTTCCAAGGAAGAGAATCCTTCCAATGAAGAAATTTCTTCCAAGGAAGAGAATCCTTCCAAAGAAGAAATTTCTTCCAAAGAAGAGAATCCTTCCAAAGAAGAAATTTCTTCCAATGAAGAAAATCCTTCCAAAGAAGAAAATTCCTCAAAAGAAGAAAATTCCTCAAAAGAAGAAAATTCCTTAAAAGAAGAAAATTCCTCAAAAGAAGAAAATTGTTCAAAATCCCAAGAAAGTTTGAAGCACAAAGGCAATGAGTCTGAAAAAGATAGCTCGGAGAATAAAAGCACACGTGAATCTAAGTCACTTGATACAGGGTCAGCTAGTGCCCTCCAAAATGATTCTGTGAACGAGAAAACTAAAAGTTTAAAGGAAGAAAAAGCAAAATTGGTAAAGCAAGTTCAAGAGAAGGAAGAACTCCTTCGGAGGTTAAAATTAGTCAAAATGTATAGAATAAAGGTGAGAAGAATTTCAGAATCACCGAATAGTTCTTACATAAGTGAAGTAATTTCAGAATTTGGAAATCAATTCTTTTTAGTCATAAACAAGCCAAATAACCAGAAATCTGGCTTACACCGTCTTTAACTGACACAGAATTGGTTTAGAGTTAGGCAGATAAGTCCTATCAGAAACGAGGTACAACTTAAAAGCTGCAGCTTTTGTTTAATCCACATTTGTAGCGTTTTGGCTTTAATTCCTAGCCAGTAGCAAGAGTAGAAGTATAAGTTGTTAGACGAAAACACAATGGGAACAGAAAGGGATGACAGTAGAACTAAAATTAACCCATAGAATACAGTATAATGTGCTTTCAGTAATGATCTTGTATTTCTAAATAAATGTCAGGCATTTATTTGAGAAAACACAGATTTTAGCAGTTCAACAAAACTTGGATGTCTGAAAGGATGTGACTTCTCTTTCATGAGCAGTTCTTGCCCATGTAGTAACTCATTCTTTCCCATAAATGTGGAATTAGAGATAGTGGATCTTAATTTGTGGTTTTTGAATTTTTAGGAGTTTTCTAAACATGACATTTCTAAATTTTTTAAAAACTTGAATATTTTCACCTTTAAGAAAAGTTCGATGTTCACAGAAAAATTAGGAAGGTACAACGAAGCATCTTAAGTGTATAGTTGTAATACAAAAGTGTATTGAGAACCTCAGTTTCTTAATTTAATCATTTGTTTCCAACAACCCCCCACCCCACCCTACCCCAAGGTGAAGGTTTTTTCCTAAGGCTTGTGGTGCCCTTTATGCCTGTGGTATTATCCTTTAAAGTGAGATAGGAACCAGTCTAGCCACTTTGCTGTAAGTTAAAATGCATGAACATCTGGTTATTAACTGACTTGGTTTTTCTGTTTCAGAATAACATGTGTGAGTTAGAGATGTTAATAAAGAAATGGAGGAAGTGCAGCCAGCAGCTGCTCTACGAGCTACAGATGGTTATGTCAGAGGATGAAGACGAGAAGCTGAGCATCACCGAGTTGATCGACTACTATGGGATAGATGAAAAAGTGGTGCATTACGACAGAATTGAAGAGGAATTTACAGGGATTTGATACATTTTTGTTGTTGTTGTTGTTGTTGTTGTTTTTTCTCTCCAGGCTTTCTCTCTCTCTCTCTTTGGGGTGATGGGATCATACCCAAGCCTCAGATGTGCTCTATCCGTGGCTACACACTTTGCCTTGCTACAGAATATCTAAAAATGACAATATGAAAAGATATTTTAAAGGGAAGAAAGATGTAAGCTGTTGTGGCTTGGAGGAATATTGAACAGTTCAGGATAAACACATAAACGAGATTGTAAGGTGAAGCTCAGTATTTTGGCTATATTTGCTAAAGACAGTAAGTATAAAAAGTTAAATTGTGTTCAGAAGGAAGTTTGGATAATGCTAGAAACCAGGTTTAATCCGTTGATTTTTGTGGCTAAAGGTTTTATATTCAGTGTTAAAAAATAGTCTATTGAATGTCTAAGCCTCAGCTGGCCTAAATATAACCTGCCCCTCCTAAGTGTATGGACCTGTCTTCATCTGCTTACTATATACCTTTGTGTATGTCAATACAGCAACTAATTAAACTTATGTTCACAATTTTTCTCCAAATTTGTTTTCCTCATTTATTAAAATGACCATCTTGGGAAGCTTCATATCCTTATTTTCTGCAGGTGTTTTTGGTGTGAAAGGTTCTTCACAATTGCCTTTGTAGCCTCCATCTGTGATATAAATTGGAAGTATCTGTTGAGTTGACAGTGAGGCCTCAGCCAGAACCCTAAGTTAACTAGGGTAGATGGTCTGTACTGAGCTTTCTCCCAGGAACTTTGCTTTCAGTTGAGCACTCCCTCTCATTCCCTTTTGCTCTAAAAACTCTTGCTGTTTGTTACAACAGAGGACTTACACCTGTAACACACCTAACTACCTTATACGCATAGAAATTCCTTCTTGCTATCTGCATTTGTGAGGCTATTCTTCCTGTACATAAGGCCAAGCTATGCTTGACCTGTTTGTCTATATCACTAGTTGGTGATGAGCTGTAAAGAACTGCTCTTCAGCAGAAGCTGAGAGGAATTGGTATCACGAACAGTATTGAGGGATGAGTTAAGAGTTCAAGGCACACAAGCCCTTCAAAGCACCTGTCAGACTACTCAGAAGGCATCTTTGGAAAGGCTTCTTCTGGAACATGGTATGAGAGCAAGAGTCCTTCAAGCCCAGCTTGGTCAAGCCTCAAAGCTGAGGCTGCTGAGGAAGGAGCACCACCTAGAGTTGTTGACAAAACATGTGGCACAGGCTATTTGCTTTATTAACGCCAGAATTAGCCAGTTAGGTCATTTCCTTTTAGCTAATGGTGTACCCAGACAACTCATTAAGCGATGTGGCATTTACAGCTCTAGAAGAGTGAAGAGCCGAGTTTAGTGTAGCCATGGTTGACTGCAATTGCCAGAGAGCTGGCGGCCCTTGTCTCTTACCTTGCACACCCTCCTGGTTCCATGGCTGAGCTCAGAAAATCCTCAGAAGTCATAGACGAAATGTGACCAGTGGCTTCTCTAGTAAATCAGCTAGGCTGCCTTGTCATTCTAATCACGAGGAGGGAAGAGTCAGCAGGGTGATGCTGGTCCTCTGTTCACCCGGGAAGCACTGAGCACTAATGGGTTAATCAATTAGAAACCACCTTGAGATTTTTTTCCCTCCTTTTTCACATCTGTGATAATGGGTAGTACTAACTTTTTTCCTTTTATTGAAGCTAGCTCCCTTTTTCTCACGTATCCTGATTGTGGTTCCTTTCCCTCTACCCCTCCCAGTTCCTCCCTACCTCTCTCCCATCCAGATCCAACCCCTTTCTGTCTGTCCTTAGAAAACTAGGGCTTGTAAGGGATAATAATAAAAACAAATAGCAACTAGTATGTGGGAACAGGACAAACTAAGTGGGAATGTTGATTCTTCGGGGTGGAGTCTCTGTGTGACCCCTGCTGGCAGCCACCTCTAATAATCTTGGCATGGCAGGAGTGTGCTCCTAAGTGGAAGATTGTTTTGACTGCTCCTTTGCCTGTTACAGTCTACACTAGATGTGGTGGTGTATAGCAAGCTTAACTTATAAATTGCAGTAAAGTGGGACATTGACATCGTGTGGAGACTCTGGTAAACGACCATGGTGATGGTGTGGAAGTGTGGGTGGGTTTTTGGTTTACTAGTGAGTGGTCCTACAGCCTTAGCATCATCTCTATGAGTAGAACCAACTGTTTCAAGGAAACAAACACTTGTTTGCTGAATGCTGCTAGGGGGAAAGGTTGAGTTCTGTTTCCAAAATATAATTTACAAATGACTTAAGTCTTGGGAAAAATACTGATTTTCTTTGGTTTCACTGGTAAAAATCTCCAGAATTCTGGTAATTTTAATTGAAAAAATAACTCTTCCCTGTTTCCTGGTTGAAAAACACTTCTTTAATTAATACAAATGACACTTTATGGTATTTTACTCATTTATTCATGTAAGATGAACAACTGTACTGATTAACCTAAACTCTATTACTAAAAATGTGCAGCTAAGGGCTACCCTCCTTAGGTTTTCTCATAAGAGCAAGAGGTTGCCTTTATTCCCGCGGCACTGTTGAGTGGCCCGCCCTCTGGTCCTGCTGGGGCTCTACATTGGGACCAGAGCAGGGAACCCGGTCCTGCTGGGGCTCTATCTACATTGGGACCAAAGCAGGAAACGTTTTCATCCTTAGCCTTTCCACTTCAGCCTGCAGTATTGAAATCTGCTCCGCTTGCTGCTTGGAAATGTTTGTCAGCTTCTGTTGTTTCAACAGGTTATCATATTGTTCTCTGGCAATCTTTTCACAAGTCAGCTTAGACCCTAAGCCAGAAATGGAGAAAGGAATTAGTGGGATTATTACCAACAGCGAGTACAGCAGCAATGCCTAAGATCATTTGTGTGAAGGGGACACTGGTAGCTTGATGGTGGTGCTTCAGATATCAGGGACGCCGTTTAGAATGCCGCCAATACCAATTACCTATAATTGACTGAAGAAAAAAAAAAGCTCACCTACTGCATTGCAGATGTCTTGTCTTTCTGAGACAGCCACCAGTTCTTCCCGTAGATTACAGGTTAGAGTGTAATTTGCTATATCCTTTTGATTGCTGTATCGTCCCAATTTCTTTAGTAGTTTTTTGCAGTTATCTACATTCTTCTTGTGAGTCTGAAATTTTTGTTCCCACAAGACCCCAAAATAATTTTGAAGAAAAAAAGTTTATAAAAACATTTGTGCTTTAAAAATACTTTATCATCACTAAGACAACTACTATATCCCTAGTGCCTGCTAGATAGATGGTCTGTTCACAGCAGGCAGTCAGGTCTTTGTTTTGTTTTTGTTGTTAGAAAACAGAATGTTAACACTATTCTTTAGAAAAGATTTTATATGGTCTTAAAATATGAACATTTTAAAACCTTGGCAATTACTTTCCTTCCATCTTACATGCTGTATAGTATAACCAGCTTTGTCATTATGTTATACTAAAAAGTTCAAAATGCAGGAAGACTAACAGGGCTTGTGTGGCTCAGATTTAACTAATGTGAGAGCAAACTCACATTCACTCATAAACAGCCCCAGAGGTGAATCCTAATTTTCAGAGATAGGCAGCAGTCCGCATCGTTGGCTGCGGTTGCAAAGACACTGGTCAGGGACCTCTGATTTTCATGAATATCAGTACGTTATCAAGTTTCTGTTAGGTTCTGTCTGAGTTCATGACTGAAACATTACTCTGCTCACATGATTCGCAACTGTTGCCATTACAATAATTGATATACTTGAGGCTGACCTTCTCTATAACATTGATGGTTTGCTCCATTATTCCAATCTGAATGGCAATCACATTCTCGTAGTTTGGTTCATTTAGGTACTTTAAGAGGGGGAGAAAAAAAAAAAGATATCACAATACATGTAAGAGTAATTTTTCTATCTTTTCGATAAGCAAAGTTTTGAAGTATCTGTATGTTAAGATTAGCCAGGCGTTGGTGGCGCATGCCTTTAATCCCAGCCCTTGGGAGGCAGAGGCAGGCGGATCGCTGTGAGTTCGAGGCCGGCCTGGTCTACAAAGCGAGTCCAGGACAGCCAAGGCTACACAGAGAAACCCTGTCTCGAAAAACCAAAAAAAAAAAAAAAAAAAAAAAGATTAATTTGGCTTTTGTGCTACAATATTTACTTGTATCTAGCTATCAATACACTATATTATTAGTCTATATGCTAATCATTACAAATGTTTACATTTTTCTATTAGTATGGCTCAACAAACATAAGTGTCTCACTTGGGCCCTACATTAATAGCTTTCTAGTTAAAGACAGCAAAGTGGGTGCAGATACCATGGCTTTGCCTTCAAGGGAAAGAGGGCATACAGAAATGACTGGCTACAAGATGATATGTCACGTGTAGCGAAGGCAGTTTGTGATGCGTTAGGGCTTCTCAAGACTTGGGAAATCAAAGAAAGGCTTCATGGAGAAAGTGACAAAAGTTTAGTATTGGCAAACTAGGTAGGTAGGATGAGAGGAGGGGAAGGGACAAGGAACAGAGGAAGGGGAGGAAGGTGTTTGGGACTGAAGAGCCTATGTGAGCAAAAGGCAATCTGTTTGATCCCTTAGGAAGAGGGCTCAGTTGAAACGATGCTTGCCACTCAAGCATGAGGATCTGAGTTCAGATTCCCAGCATCCATCCAAAGGCCTCTAACTCCAGCACCAGGGGGCGCCCTGGAGCTTGCTGGTCAGCCAGGCTAGCTGAAGTATGTGGGACAATTACAGAGAAAGACACCTAGCGTTGATCTTTATCTTTCCACACACTTGTACCTCTCCCTCTCCCTCTCCCTCTCCCTCTCCCTCTCTCTCTCCCTCCCTCCCTCCCTCCCTCCCTCTCTCCCTCCTCCATTTCATATGACAATACTGATGGATACGAAGCATAGTGGCATTTGTTTCTCTCATTTGCCCTAAAGGCAAGTTGAGTGATACTGTCCACCTAGGGACTTTGAATTTATTCGGTACATAAAGAATATTGTTTTAATCTGGGTGTGGTAGTGCACACCTTTAATCCCAGCACTCAGGAGGCAGAAGGAGGTGGATCATTGTGACTTCAAGGCCAGCCTGGTCTACAAAGGGAGTCCAAGACAGCCAAGGCTACACAGAGAAACCCTGTCTTGAAAAAACAAACAAACAAACAAACAACAAAAAGAATAGTTTAAAATGTTTGAGCAGCTATTAGTAGAATCATCTATGAAATAAGTATGATAGCAGTGTTCAAATTAATGAACTAAATGGATTTTGAGAAAGAGGAGAAGAGAAACAGACATACACATGGTGGGGGGGAGGGAGGGAGGGAGGGAGGGAGGGAGGGAGGGAGGGAGGGAGGGAGAGAATCAATGAGAGTATGAGCTACTAGTGTTAGAAACTAATAAGATGTGCTGTAATCCCAGCACTCGGGAGGCAGAGGCAGGCGGATCACTGTGAGTTCGAGGCCAGCCTGGTCTACAAAGTAAGTCCAGGACAGCCAAGGCTACACAGAGAAACCCTGTCTCAAAAAACAAAATAATAAACAAAAAAGATGTGCTGCCTCTTACTCTAAAGCGGTGAAAATGGAGGACGGTGGCAGAAACAGGAGACAAGGAAAAGATAAATAGCTAATTTGGGAAAGAGAGCCACCAAAGCTGATTCCAAATTTTAAGCCTGATTCAGTGTTTAGAGAGATGAGAAATAAGCAAATTAAGAAAGGGATGACTTTCTGCTAAGTATTTGTGAATGAAGGAATGAACGCAGGGGCAGGGAAGACTGGCCTGTTGACGGTCTCGTGAGAAAAACAGCATCTGGATATCCCAGGCCTTCTGGTTGAGATCTTCCATTTCCATCTCCATTTTCTTGTGCTCCCACTCAATCTGATAGATTCCTTTGTGGACTTCTTTACTTTCCATCATGCTAGCAACTTTCTTTTGTCCTTGAGCCTAAAAAGGGACATTGGTGAACACATGTGATCCTGTACACAGAGCTGCACAACATCTGAAGCTGGTCTCTAAGACTCCTGCTGATAACCTGTATGGATTTGGAAACTTCTAGGCCTTCACATCTGATGCTCCTGGATAAAACATGTGGCTAACACGGCTAAGGCATACTAGCATCTACCTTGTAGCCAGTAGCAAAGAAAAATGTCAGCTATGACATTTACCCCATTGTTTTGTACTTCACTTGGAATAATGGTTATTCAATATATTAGGTTATATATACAATATATTCATATATTCAATTCATTCATGTTATCCAATAACCTATATGAAATTCATGAATATTTTAAATAGATAACATTTAAATTAAATATTAAGCATATTAAATTTTATAAAATGAGATATTAAATACTTATTCAAATAACATATACTTAATATTATATGATCTCAATAAAATTAAGGACCATTAATGTAAACAGTATTTTATTTAAATTTTAAAAATTGTTCTAAGATCACTAAAATAAAATTACTATGTCTCTAAAATGAATTTATAACTCCAGATTCTAGTACTTGGGAGGCTATGACAGGAAGATTGCCCCAAGTATGGGGTGGCTTTGGCCACATAATAAGCTCTAGGCTAGCCTGAGCTGTATTGTCAGTCAAGCAGTCAATCAAATTATATAGGAACTCCAACGGTTACCATTTTGTATTATTTCTCTTCTTTTTCTTCTCTTTACATAATCTAGTTTTTTGAAGACCATGCAACTAAGCTACATAGCACACCACATTCTACTCTTTATCTTCATCTTTTGATCATAGCTTGGTCCCTCAAGTCCTTGCATCTCTTAATACTTTTTAAATTTTATATTTCAGTCACCTGACTCCCATGCTCACACACTTCAACTGGACAAAAGTAGCTCAAAAAACAAAATATTAAATGTAAGCATTTCTCTACTGAGGAAAGTGTGTTGACCCAGTGGATGGTCCTAAGCGTTGGTGTATGTTAGGGTTGATACGCCAAGAGGTTGCTATTGGCCTCTAGTAAGGGGAGGTCAGAGATGTTACAAAGCAGCCTACAAAACACAGGGCAGCTCCCACAGAAAACAGTCTCCTGTCCCAGATGTCAAGGGTGTGAAGCACTGGTTTAGAGCTATTATCTCCTTTCCACTTTTATCTCAGCCAGTGTTGCGGGGTGTACTTACAGTCAGTGCCTTTCCCCGTGTCGTGAGTGGCACCCCTTCCTCAACTCTCTCCTGAGACTGCTCTTGTCAAATGGTTGACACTGCACAGATCTCTACTTGGTTTTCTTTTCTACTTTACTTTCCTGCCTCCTTCCCTGTTTCCTTCTGTGTTGGACCTTTCAGAGTTGGATTGGAGGTGCAGACACAAGCTCCCTATTTTTGGTCTACCTAACTTTGTAGGTTGTCTCGGCCAGTCTCATGGCTAAAATTACCTATAAGTAGATGCCTGTATGTAATAATCTATAGGCAGTTATTTATATGTGATCTATAGAGAACACTCAACTTGGACATTCCACCAAAATGTTTGAAATACATCTTAAGTTAACAAAGGTCAAAATTCTTCGCTCTATCACTCCAGTCAAAGCCACCGCCTCTCAGTCCTGCCACCATTAGTTAGTGATGCTATAGTCTATTTAGCTACTCACCTACAATTTTAATTCTTTTAAGATTTTCTGAGACAAGGTCTTCGTATGTAATCCAGGCTGGCACTGAACTTGTATCTTTTTGTTCCAGCCCCTGAATTCTGGGGTTACATTTGTCACCAAACATGGCTAAGCATGCCATTTTCTGCAAACTTCCACTATGTCTTTACCAAGACGACAGGAAGAAGTTAGAAAGTTGGGGAGCCTACTCTGGTTGTCTAGTCTTGGAGAAAGCCTGGAACCAGCATTTAGGAAAAGCTAACCTTTTCCCTGACAGAGTCACTTCAGCCACTTTCAGCCACCGAGAGAACGGCAAACCTGGCTCACAAGAATGATTTTGGCTAGAGGAAGAAACTAGAAACAAAAATAGAAAAAGGCAAAGCAAGCCAAACCATATGCTCCCAGAGAAAAGGTAAGGAAAAAAATGTTGAAACAAAACAAAAAGAAGGAAAAGGACCCCCAGGCAAACCCTGCCAACCAAGAATTTAAGAAGTTTATAGTTATAAAAGCCGTGTTTCAGAAATGAAGGCTGAGCTGGCTCCTGCAGTCCTAGCACTCAGAAAGCCGAGGCGGAAGGAGCCCAAGTTTGAGCCCAGCCTAGGAAATGTAGCAAGAACTTGTCTTAAAAATCTAAACAAAAGAAGGGAGTATTTTTAAGTGAAACACAGACTAAGACATTTTGGGGGGAACCAAGTGGGTGGAGGAAATCCATTGCTAGTGGACTGGCTCTGTAAAAGATGCTGAAGGAGGGGGCTGGAGAGATGGCTCAGTGGTTAGAAGCACTGTCTGCTCTTCCTGAGGTCCTGAGTTCAATTCTCAGCAGCCACATGGTGGCTCACAACCATCTATAATGAGATCTGATGCCCTCTTTGCAGGTGTACATACAGACAGTGCACTCATATACACAAAATAAATAAATAAATCTTTAAAAAAGATGCTGAAGGAAGTCCTTCAACTTGAAACCAGAGAGAGCAGAGGAAACTCAAAGAAAAAGGAAGGTATAAAAATACTACTGACAAACTATGAATACATACATAAATGTAAAGTCCAGTCTGTTCCTAGTTCCTCCTTTTAAAATAGAAAGTCACACAACAGTCACCATAAATCAGTGTTAATGGCTACAGACTATGGGAAGCGATGGAGTGAACACAGCACAAACCAGAAGGAGTTTTAGCGGGGCAGAGCTTCCAATACTACTAAAGCTATGCAGGCATTAATTCAGATTTTCTTGTTACACAGTTAAGAAAAAAGGAAGCTGCACCAATAATTTAACTTTATGTGCCAGAAAAAAGAAAAAAAGCAAAGAAAAGTTGAAGTCAAAGCCAGCAGAAAGATAGAATAAACTAACGATATGTGAAATAGAAAATAGGAAAACAATGAAAGCCATGAAATCAAAAGTTGGTTCTTTGAAAAAAAAATCAGTAAGACTGACAAAAATCTAGCTAGACTAAAGCACAAGGCTGGGGACTCTCAGCTCCATACCTAGCACTGTAATCAGAGCTATAGTAGAACTATGTAATCAAAGATTATATACTACAGAAACTAAGGTATATTAGAATGGATGTTTAGCCTCACTGTCCTGAACTTTCTTTACCTTAGAGTCATGTAGATAGATTTTTAAAAAATATATCATGGGGTAAGGTCTTGGCATACATTTCTATAGGTAATTTTAATGGCAGCTACTGGGAGGAAACACTGATATAACATCATTAAAGTTGCTGTCTTAGTCAGGGTTACCATTGCTGTGATGAAACATCATGACTGTGGGTCTCCTCCTCCCTGGGGTGTGTGTGTGGGGGGGTGCTGTTGGCCACCAACCCATGAAGGCAAGGGCAGCAGGACTCTGAAGTCCATGAGCACATGGAGAATGGCCCTCCAGGAACCACTTCAGGGAGCTAGTTCAACTTTATTCAGGGAGAACAAAGGCTATATATGCCTTCGGGAGTGTGTGTGTGTGGGGGGGTGTGCTCCCAGGATAGATGTGCACAATTGGCTGGAACTAGGCTCTTCAAGGACATTAGATTAGCATTTGGCAGCACGTTCCTGGTTCCTACCGTATGAATGGGAACACAGTACCTAATTATCCTACAGGCAAGGGGAGGGGAGAGCCAGCAGGGTGCTGTGTCAAGGGCCATATATCAAATGCGGTTAGGGGCATCTATGCCTAAAGACTCTCCAGATGGAGTCAGGCAGAGAGCAGGAGGCCCTGCTGGGGAGAAGGAGTCCTCCATCTAGTGCTGAGCACAGAACAGCTATCCAGATTGGGAGGAGCCAGGTCCTTCTAACACATGACCAAAAACAACTTGCGGGAGGAAAGGCTTTTATTTGGCCCTGAGTTTTCATCATCAAAGGAAGTCAGGGCAGGAACCTGCGGCAGGGGCTGATGCAGACGCCATGGAGGGGGGCTTGCTCCGCCTGGTTTCTTAGAGAACCCAGGACCACCAGTGCAGGGATGGCCCCACCCACAATGGGTAGGGGCCTCCTACATCAATCACTAATTAATAAAATGCCCTACAGGCTTGCCAGCAGCCCAATCTTCTGGAGACATTTTTTTTTTTTCAGTTGAGGCCCCCTCTCTCCAGTGACTCCAGCTTATGTCAATTTGACACAAAACTAGCCAGCACACTTACCGTGGAAACGAGAGACACTATAAAGCATTCTATACAAAAAAGCCAATATGTTCAAAATCGATAGTTACCCGAATCACAGAATTCAAGTCTTCAATTATGTTCTTATTGATGAGAATCGCATCAGAATATTCCAGAGTCAACTGGAAATTCTCCAGTTCTATTTGTCCTTGTTTGAGAAGAATTTGTACTGTCAAATTCACCTGGAATTTCACTTTTTCATCCTGCAATCTAAATGGAAAAAAGACTTAAAAGGAAGTATCTGCGGTGTATTTAGGGATCAAACCTCACCCATTGGCTGAGACATAAAGTTCTGACCAACCCAAGGATGCACCCTGAGTGGCCTGAAGAGCGTTTTCCCAGAGATGAGCCTTTCCAGAACCTCTTCCCTCCACCTGGAGCTCTCTCTAATTGGATTGTTGAAGCAACAGTATGGACAGAATTAGTTGTGAACTTCTACTGTAAGGTTAAGAAAAGACAAGGGAGGTGGAGATGGTCAGGATGTAAAGATTAAGGAAAAAAACTGTATAGTTTTGATTGTAATGAAAATACATAGAAATACTTTAAGTGGAAAGTCTATCAAAATATTGACCTTACTGATTTTGATAATATGCCATTATTAAATCTATATATTGCTTATCAAATCTGGTGCATAATTCATATTCCTCCTATAGCCTAGATCTGAAACTGCTGAGTAATGATGAATTTGGGAATGTCACAGAAATATTTCTTTATCCATGTGGCTATCCATATGGCCTTTTAAAAATTATTTTTTTATTTTTTTCCGAGACAGGGTTTCTCTGTGTAGCCTTGGCTGTCCTGGACTCGCTTTGTAGACCAGGCTGTCCTCAAACTCACAGCAATCAACCTGCACATGGCCTTTTGAAACAAAGACCTTTTTACAAAGCACTCAGTAAAAACCACCAGGCTCTACAAAGGAAAACACAAACCTGGTGGGTGTTTGTGGAGAAATGGCTTGGAAATCTGCTTGGTTTTCCCTCAGTCCTGAGCCCAAAAGTCTCCACTGGCAGAGACAGGCTCTTTGTATGTTTCTGTGGTAGGGACAGATTTACACAAAGCTTTGGTCCCTCTCCTGACCCCTGAAAGTTGGTTTCTTTATGTTATGAGCACACATGGCAAAATTTCTTTGGAAACAAGTCTTGGGTAACAAACCACACTCTATAAAATAGAACATTTCAGGACAGTGCTAGGATTGAGACAGGCAGAGCCAGCTGTGGACTAGCCAGGCAGGAGGCAGGAGGCAGGAGGCAGGAGGCTGGCTCTGCAAGGAGGCTGGCTCTGCAACGTGGGGTGTGTGTGTGTGTGTGTGTGTGTGTGTGTGTGTGTGTGTGTGTGAGATGGGGGCTTGGGGGGGAGTGGGAGAGTGGGGGGGCCCTGCTTAACTGAGTTCAACTCAGACTATGAATGGGAATGAAAAAAAAAACCCTGAGAGGTTCGAATTACCGGAGGAGCTCATGGAACACTCTTTCGATCTCGTGCTGCACAACCTCATCATCCTCCATCTTCCTCCGGAGAAAAGTCGTCATTTCCAGTAGGGTGGCTGCCTTCTGCTTCAACTGATAAACCCAACCGCCAGTATGTCAGAGCACGTGACGGCTTGACTGGAGACAACACCTGTCTTTGACTGTTTCTTACAAAAACTCAACAAAGCCTGCCTTTCTCAGAGATTAATACAAGTTTAAATCTTTTCCTAAACTCTGGTGAGTTTTGTAAAATATGACCGGCACATTCCGTAAGAATTTTAAGGAGTATCAAGTTGGCCTTTTGCTGAAAATCAAGTAGTCAGTTGGGGTGTGTGTGTGTGTGTGTGTGTGTGTGTGTGTGTGTGTGTGTGTGTGTGTGTGTGTATCATGTACATGCATATAGACCAGTTTGAAATCTGTTCCCATCACTTACATGAAATTCTAGAACCATGGATAATAACAGTTTGCCAATCTGAAGTAAGTGCGCTAACTTTGGGGGGTTAGGAGAAAGGAGACAGGCGGTCAGGGGGCAGAAGGTCTCCTCACAGCTAAACGCGTTCTCACTCTTTCACCTTTACTTCATCTCTGTCCCCTGTGCCAGCAAAGGGCGAAGCTTCCTCTGGGGAGCTGAAGAGAATTCTATGCCAAATGAGATCATTTCTAACTACGCTGTCCAGGAGAAAAGTCAATGAGAACCACGTGTGTCATTTTAAATTTTGTTGTGGTCACTTTATAAAAAGTGAACTGAAACAGATGGACTTATTTTACTAATACTTTTTACTGAATACAAACTCTCCAAGGTACTGTCCTGCTCATAAGCAATGTAAAAACATTAACAGGACATTTCTTGTTTGTTTCATGGAGGTTCTCTGAATCTGTATGCGTTTTCCACTGAGCACATCTCAGTACTGGTCACATCTATTTCCAGTGCACAGTAGCTACTTAGCATAGAGGCCACATTTTGGACCTTGGGGATTTAACATCAACACAAATAATATTACTTGATTTGTTATGTTATTATTACTAATTCTAACTACTACCCAGCAAGAGGCTCTAGCTTTCCTGATGTACTGACAGATGTGTTATGTGCTATTACTACACTTACAAGTTTAAATGGAGCTACATACTTTGTATTCATTTTCCACTTTTGCTCGTCGTGTTGCGCAGAAATGTTCCCAGACCAAGGGGTCCAAGCCTTCTGGCATGTTACTGATATTATCCAGCTCGTCCATGGATTTCATTAGCTGGGCAAAGTTTTCCTTATTTAACTTGCCAGATCCTGGTCGCTCACCATAAGGAACAAGACTGGTCACATCTGCCTGTGCTTTCTGTTTGTGAACCCTGGTATTAGCAAGAAAAGATGATTAGCCTTTAATATTCTCACATATACCCAAAACCAAACCAAGTAACCGACCAACCAAACAAATCCCACTGTTAAGTAACAGACCATTAGCACAAGCCTGACCTTGTACAGTGATTTCCTTTGTCACTTCAGGGCTGGCGAGCGGGTTACCCCAGGGACACATGTCCTCTTTTGCCATTTCATATTCTAGGTTCCCAGACATGCCTTGGACTTACAGGCACCCCTGACTATTGCAGCATCGGCAGCTTTACCCATGCTAGGAAACCCACTTCTTCTGTGGGCAAATAAACACCCAATACTATTTAGTGTGCGTGCTCCCTGGGTCTGCCTGGACATCCGGACATATGTAGAACTGGGGAAGGGCTCTCTGTCTACAATATGTTAACTCAGTTTTCCTGGGCTGTAGCTGGGCAGTGAAGGAGATTGCAAAGAGCTGGGCTCGGCACTCCCTGTGGAATTAGATTTCAAAAGAGATTCTATTTGATGATCAAGAAGGATCCCTTGGCTTTACTCTGTAGCACACTCCTGCTAGACCTGGTAGCTTACACTGCAATCTCTGCCCTTGAGAGGCTGGGGCAGAAAAATAATTAAAAATTCAAGGCCAGTATGGACTACATATTGAGTGTCAGGCTAGCCAAGGCTTTATAGTTAAGACCCTGTCTCAAAAGATGTACAGCAACTAGGGAAACTGAGCAAGGAGAATAGCTCCATCAGTACTGAACAGGATAAACACCCGCGTGCAGTCTCCAGCATCTGCATGAAAAAACCCATTGTCACAGTGTATGCTTGTGACTCATCCCAGCACTGGATGGGCAGAGACGGGCAGATCCTGGGGCCTCTCTGACTAGTCAGAGAGACTAGTCAGCCTAGGAAAACTGACAGGATCCAGGCTGGTGAGAGAATCTGCCTCAAAAATTAAAAACAACAACATCAAAACAATCCAAGAGGTGGAAAGCAACTAGGGAATCACATCCCAGGTTTACCTCTGGCTTATACACACACACACACACACACACACACACACACACACACACACAGAGTTCCTAGGAACCTGTCAAAGGTTTGTATCCCTCAAATAAATTAACTTGATCTTTTATGACAAACAGCATGACTCTGTATTATGTTTTTTTGAAAATTTAAACTCATTATGTTAGAAATCAAGCTATCTCAGTACTCCTCCAGTGTAGAAATGTATTTCAGAAAGCTAGAAAATCATTATTTTGAGCTACCTTTTTTTTTATTTTAAACTTTATTATAAAAAACACTGCAAGCCAGGATGTGGTAGTGCACGCCTTTAATCCCAGCACTTGGGAGGCAGAGGCAGGTGGATCGCTGTGAGTTCGAGGCCAGTCTGGTCTATAAAGTGAGTCCAGGATAGTCAAGGCTACACAGCGAAACCCTGTCTCAAAAAACCAAAACCAAACAAACAAAAAACAAAGCAAACAAACAAACAAACAAACCCCCCAAAAAATTGCAAATAAAGACCTTGTTCTGAGCATAGTCACACGAGATTCTCCAAGGAGAAGCAATTTGTGGTCAGATCCATTGGGAAGACATTACTGACTATCTTCCTATTCCTGGAAATCTAAAAGTCACTAGCAAGTTGGCTAGTTGGGAGGCTCTGCAGTGAAGAATGCCATTTAGCTGTAAAAAGCCGTACTTCCTCAGACATGTTTAGTCTTGGAAGCCTGTCTCGTGTAAAGCTCCACTTGTGTTTGGTGGAATATTTCTTTAGAAACATGGAGGCTAACTTTGGCTTAAGCCTTCCCATGTGTGAAATAGGAGCACAGACACAACTATTTTTAAACAGTTGAAACTAATCATTGCACTTTATTCTCTCTCATAAGGCACCGGCGTGATCTTGGAAAACACTGAATTATGATGCTTTTGGATGCTTCCATCTCAGGGTGTTTCACTGATTGCTTTGATCTAATTGGGAAAAGGTAAACATTTATAACTACTTTACTTTTTGACATCTATTTGCTTTTGTGCACGTGCACACTTGGCTGTGTGTCATGGCGCACTGTGGAGGTCAGAGGGCAGCTTGTGGGAATCAATTCTCTCCTTCTGCCATGTGGATCCCCAGGATCTCTCTGGCTCTTATAATTCTTTTAAAAAGACCCTGCCCTCCCCGACTCCCCGGATCTGGTAGTAGAAAAGAAACAGACCTGGGCCTGCGTTTAAAGAGCTTGTGGAGAAGATCCCCCTGGTGTCCAGAGATTTCAGAAATTTCCTTTTTGAAGCTGCGCTCCAGAACCTAAGGACAGACACATTATTATCTCCAGGATTGCAGAAACACACAGGAGTTTCTCACTGGCCAATGCAATCTCTGAAATACAGATAGTACCACTGTGGCCTTGAGACCTGGTCCTTTACAGTTATCAGAGAACAACCATTCTCTCTGCAAAGACTTTCTCAAAGATTTGTTCCTAGAGAGCATGGCAGTGCATTGAAAATGTTGTCTTATATAACAGATGAAAAATAAATTCATCTAGACTTGCTCCCAGATAATATTTACTCAGGAAGCATGCAAGTCACTGTTCAATCCATTACACTCCATTCCTGTCTACAATCCATTTCCCTCCATTCCTGTCTACAATCCATTTCACTGCATTCCTGTCTACAATCCATTTCACTGCATTCCTGTCTACAATCCATTTCACTGCATTCCTGTGTACAATCCATTTCACTGCATTCCTGTCTACAGTCCATTTCACTGCATTCCTGTCTACAATCCATTTCACTCCATTCCTGTCTACCCTAATTTTGTTCCATCTTCTTTATGTTATTCTAGCTATTTTTTCTGTTACAAGCTGTTGGCTATATATTAAGCTGATTTATGAGCAATTAACGGACTCCGTGACCCCAAGTTTAAGACCCCTAAACTTGATGACTTCTCTGTCCTAGGGAAATTTAACACAAATTCCTTCAGACCCACAGATTTTTCAGAAACATGCAACGTTACAGAATGAAACTCGCTCACAGCTAAAGACAACAGAAGGAGTACAGTCCACGAGGAAACTAACTTATATCCAGCCCAGCCTCCCCCACCAATCCCAACCACAGCGACTCTGCCCTGTCAGCAGATGAGCCTGTGACTCACTTTGTCTTCTGCCACTAACAAGTCATGGTGCTCCTTGAACAGGTCCAGGTCCTCTCTGGCTTTCTGGATGGATTCTGAAGTCTTGTTCTGCAGCAATGGCAGGGGCAGTTAATTGGAACTGGTGGTGGTGGTGGTGGTGGGGTTTCAAGTCAAACAAAGCTTTGGGGGTTCTACCAACAAGAAAACTCATAGGATGCAATGGCAGAGAGCCAGGGAGTATTATGCAGTGTCTCTGAAATGGCCTCCTCCTTTGATAAAGGTGTCTAACAGCTTGCAGGGTTGTTATGATGCATTTCAAATACAGTTTTGCTATGTAGCCCAGGCTGGCCTTTGACTTGTGGTTCTTCTGTGCTAGCATCCCAAGTGCAGGATTATAGGCATGCACTACCACGCCTGGTAAAAGTCCTTGGCATATATTATAAACGGACTCTTTTTCCTTTTTTCTTCCTTTCTTTCTTTTTTTGAGATAAGGTCTCTCTCTCTCTATGTAGCTCTGCTGTCCTGGAATTCCCTGTGTAGATTAGGCTAGCTTGAACTCAGAACTCTGCCTAACTCTGCCTTGTGAGTGCTAGGATTAAAGGTGTGTATCATCACACCTGGCCATATAAGCAGATTCTTAAAGTTAACACATAAGTCATTTATGGTGCAGTAAATGTGTTCATAGTGTGATTTATTACCTCTGTCAGCATAGGTTGGCACCTGTTGAAACATGCATAAACAATTAGCATTGATCTCACCTCTTTAATAACTCTTATCTATTCATGTTTATATTTACTGTTTCTGTGTTTATCACTTTTATGTTCAGTGTCATTGGGACTACCGCATGGTCCATAGTGGATTACTTTTCCTGAGAATGGCCTGTGAACAGCTTCAAAGATTGTATGTCTTGGTCAGGATCCTATAGCCAGGCCATGGTTAACAGCTGTATTTGTGGGTGGAGCAGGGGGCGGGGTGTTTCTCTGTGTAGCCCTGGCTGTCCTGGAACTCACTCTGTAAACCAGGTTGGCCTCAAACTCAGAGATCCACCTGGCCCTGCCTTCTGTGTGTGCTAGATTAAAGATGTGTGCTACCACCTGAGCATGGTTGAACAGGAATAGCAGAAGGGAAAATATGAGGTGAAATAGCCAAATGTTGTTGTAATGGTCCCTACTTTGCCTTTTCCTTAGGGCATCCCCTTGTCTCATAAGGCTGCTTGATGAGACTGGGTCCATAAGTCTAATCCAATAAGGCTCCAGATGGGGTCTGTGTCTAAACAAGGGCACCGATGCCAGAGAGCCCTGGACTTACTTTCTCCTCCTGTTTCTTCAAAAGGTAATTGTTCAGGAACTGTTCTCTGGAGCTCAGTTCTTCATCCAGCAGCAGAGAAAACACAAGGTTGTTTATTTTCAGTTCCTCCTGTGGAAGAGCATTGAAGTTTAACATTCCTAGCTGATAAAGAGCTTCCTCCTGATGGCCATAGACCTGGCACTAATCAAATACACTCACGAGACAAGGAATGCCTTAAAGAAAAGTCAAGTAGGGACTTTTTACAATAGTATTTGGCTATTTTGTCTTATTTATCATTTCAACACACATACAGAGAAACAGTTGACACCAATGAATTATTTAATGAGGTACTATACAGGTCAATGCTCCTATTATCATCAATTTTTAAAAAATATCCGCTTTGCCAGCACAGAATCCAGCTGCCATCAGCAGCCGCCCCAGTAGTGACCACTGTTTTGACTTCAACAATCATGAAGCCCCATGTTCCTGTCATTTTGCCTTAGTGCGAACCCTGGCACATTGGCACTGCTTTTCATTAACATTATTTTGTCACATCTTCTAAGTCTCTTAGAACCCTCATGTCCTCTTTTGCCCCCTTCTCTCCTCCACAGTTCACTTGTAGCAATCAGCAGTCTGCATACAGTTTTGTGTCTCTCCAAGTGCTTGCCGTCATAATCAGTTTATAAGGCTCCAAAGGCCCTTCTAGTCCTTGAAAACTGATGCCTGGGTCCAGAGGCTGAGTCAGACCTTGGTTGGACCCTTTTGGCAAAGCTGTGCGTTACTCTGTTCTCTGGTCAGGGCATACACATTCTGCGTTGTGTTTTTGGGATGTCTGTAGCTATGGATGCTCATGGGCCACTCTGTTCTCTGGTCAGGCCACACACATGCCATGTTGTCTTTTGGGAATGTTTGTAGCTATGGATGCTCAGTGCACAAGCCCAGTATGCCTACTGAGAGCTGCAAGACGGCTATTGTCTATTTTTACTTAAAAAAAAAAACTTTACTAATTGAATTATTGTACAAAGAAGTGCTCCTACTTATAAGTTTGTCCCCTGGAGGTATAGTTTGTACAGGAAGGTCAGAACAGATATTAGGCACTTTATCAGTTTTGGGACAATGCCCATGTTGTCATTGTCTAAAGGCCAGTGTTGACTGCGAGGCTGAAAGACTCCACAGTCACAGGTCGAGGGGCTTCTGTGTGTGGCTGTGGGGGAATTATCTTGATTAACTTATGAGGGAAAACTCATCTTGGCTGTGGTCAGGATCTCTTACTAGGAAGGTGATCACAGACCACAGAAGAGGAGGAGGAGATGTGGGCAGCACAAACGCACCCTTGCTTTTCTGGCTGGACATATTGGGACCAGTTACCGATGCCTGGGCTCCCCGGTCTTCATTGTCTAAAACGTAAACTTGAGCTAGACAACTCCCCCACCTCTCTGTCTCTCTGTCTCTCTCTCTCTCTCTCTCTCTGGTTTTTCAAGACAGGGTTTCTCTGTGTAGCCTTGGCTGTCGTAGACATGCTTTGTAGACCAGGCTGGCCTCAAACTCACAGTGATCCGCCTGCCTCTGCTTCCCAAGTGTTAGGATTAAAAGTGTACCACCATGCCTGGCTTAACCTTTTTCTCTCTTAAACTGCCAGTGTTTTATTGCAACAACAGAAAAGGAAACCAAGACAACTGGATTTTTCTTTGTAAAATGTCATAAATCCATGAATTTGGAAAATTTGGATGAGTTTCAACAAATTGCAACAACAACAACAACAACAACAACAATAATAAATGTTATTATCATCATTGGTGCTGGAGCCTGGCACATGCAAGGCAAGTGTTCTGCCCCAGCCCTGTATTTCCGATTCTTAAATGGTGACCTTTAGAGCAGAAGTGATGATAGCCACTGAGTCCTTGAGTCCTTTGGACACTGCCTAGTAGTCTGGTTGTCCCCTCATTATCTGTACGGGAAAATATTCTAAGCATGTACCTTTTTAAAAAGCAGCTTTACTGAAGCATCTCACCACTACCAGTGAATAATCTGACGCTTTGGTACCTTCGCACAGCTATGTAGCCACGCTTCCCACACCAGGTTTGGAGAAATCCTTTCCACAGCTATTTTATATCCACCTCTCTCAGAAGCTCCTCCCCTTCGCTAAAGCAGCTGTGTATCAGGACACTGGAGAAGCCATCAGGAGAAAGAGGGAGTGTGCAGCAGCAGGCTGGAAGGGGCTGGAGTGGAGGGGGGAAGAAGGTGGGAGGCGGCGGGCATCAGCACACAGGGCCTCGGTACCAGGTAAGTGCGCTGTTCTGCTTCCTAAGATGGGTGGGTGCCCCGCAGCTACTTAAAAGGACAAGAGGCAGAGAGGAAGCAGCTTCCGTTTACCTGGTTGACAACCATCTCTGCCTTCACTCTTCTTTCAAAGAGTCTCTTCAAATGCTCGTCAAAGTTCTGCGTGCTTTCTTGAATAGAGTTTTGAAGTTTCTTCAGTTCTGTTTCTAAAGACTGAACGGGAGGCGACAGAATAATTAGATGCCTAGTACAACTGCCACTTGTATGTTGCCACAAGGAAAAGCAAGAGTAAGGGAAAGAGGTCCTACCTGGGCCCATCCAAAATACCGCGTGCTTGGAATTCTGGCTTTCAGTTTTCATTTTATTCATTTTTGTGTGTATTTGTGTGTGTTGTAAATACACACATGCATACATGTGTGTGTGTCCATATGTGTGCCTGTGCACACAGGCGTGGAGGCCAGAGGAGGATGGTGAGTGTCGTGCTTCATCTCTCTGCTTTATTCTCTTGAGACAAGTAGCCCTGAAACTCACAATCGGGGTTAGGCCAGCTGGCCAATGAGCTTTCAGGGTCTGCCTGTCTCCACATCCATACCCTCAACACTAGGGTTACAGATGTGCACAACCACGCCTGCTTTTCTTCAGGTGAGGTCTAAGAATTTGAATTCAGGCTCTCAACTTTGGGCAACATGTACTCTTTCCAGCACACCAAGTCATCTTCCCAGACTGGGTGTTTGCTTTTAGAATTACACTGAAGGAAAATAATATCAACGATCACTAACCAAGTTGGCCTAAGAAATCAAGCTGCGCCAAATCTTCCCAGAAAAATTCTGACTACAGATAACAATTTACAGACATATGACTTGCTGCCCCTCCCGTCTATTCCAAATATGTTGGAATTTTTACATTATGTATTGTATTTTTATATTAAATTAAACATATCTTTCTATGTGTATGTCTATGTGAGAGTATGCGTACACGTGTGGGCAGGTACACATGGAGGCCAGAAGAGGGCGCTGAGTCTCCTGGAGCTAGTTACAAGCATTCTGCACAGCCAGATGGGGTGCTGGGATCCTAACTCCCATTCTCATGCTAGAGAAGAAAGTGCTCTCAGCCTCAGAGCCACCTCTCCAGCCTCTTGAACTTGATTTTTTTTTTTTTACATTACTGAAAAAGTAGTCCAATGTCCAGTGTTAGGGAAAAAGACAGAGTGTGAAATGAAACAACATTAGCTCTAAGTAGATTCACGTGATGTTGTGAGAGCACCAGGCTGAGCAAGAAAAGCAACATGGAAAAGCTTTAAAAGAAATAAATAAAAAGTCTAACTGAGATTAAAATTAACCCCTGAAGGTAAAGCTATATTTTGTGTCCTTGTTTTGTTTTCTTTGTTCACTTGAGGAGAGCAGGTGCAGGGAAGGCAGTTGGTTAGCTTTCTGTCAACTTGGTACAAGCCAGAGTCATCTGGGAAGAGGAAACCAATGGAGGGAATGTCATTGTCACAGTGGCTGTCGACAAGCCTGTGGAGTAGTTTCCTGACTAATGACTGACGTGGGAGGGCCCAGCTGACTGTGGGTAGTGCCTCCCTGGGCCAGTAGTCCTGGGCTGTGTAGAAGGCAGGCTGAGAGAGCCATGGAGGGCAAGCCAGTAAGCAGTGTTCTTACATGGCCTCTGCTTCCACTTCTGCATCCAGATTCAACTACCTCCCTGCGGTTCCTGCCTTGTCTTCCTTTCATGATGGACTATATACTGTAAGGCGAAGTAAATCCTTTCCTCCCAAGTTGCTGTTAGCGATGGCACTTTACTAGAGCAGTAGAAAGGAAACCAGGACAAATACTGAATTTAATCAAGGCTGGGATTCACCAGAGGACTATAAATGGATGCTCAGGAAAGTGAGGATGAAGGTAGGAAACGGATCCTTTCTCTCTCTCTCTCTCTCTCTTTTTTTTTTTTTACATTAAAACATGGTGTGAACACAGTTTAACAGTCACGGCTTGTCCTCATTTGCTTTCTATTGCTGTGATAAACACCAAGATCAAACGCATCCTGGGGCTGGACGTGGTGGCGCAAGCCTTTAATCCCAGCACTCGGGAGGCAGAGGCAGGTGGATCTCTATGAGTTCGAGGCCAGCCTGGTCTACAAAGTGAGTCCAGGACAGCCAAGGATATACAGAGAAACCCTGTCTCGAAAAACCAAAAGAAAGAAAGAAAGAAAGAAAGAAAGAAAGAAAGAAAGAAAGAAAGAAAAGCATCCTGGGGTGGTGTGGTGGTGGGGGAGTGGGGGTTGGGGGGGCAAGGAGGGGGACCTTAGCCTACATGTCCTGGCACTGTCCATCGCTGAGGGAATTCAGGGAGGAAGCAAAGCAGGAGCAAGGCAGGACCATGGAGGAAGATGCATGCCTCCAGGCTTACATTCAGCTGCCTTAGAGCACCCAGGACCACCTGCACAAGGGTGATACTGTCTTCTGTAGGATGAGCCCTCCCACACCCATTAACAATCAACAACATGTTGTACAGACATGCTGACTGTCCAGTCTCATGGAGACATTTCCTTGATTCAGGTCCTCTTTCTCCACTGGACTCTAGTTTGTGTGAGGTTACTCCTGCCTCTGCCTCCCACGTGGTAGGATTACAGGTATGCACTACCATGCCTGGCTGCTATCAACTTTTGTATCTCCACTATGGGTGTAAGATATTTTAATGTGGGTACCCTGTGTCTTTGAGCGGGAAGGATGTAACGATAGAACTATACTGCAAAAACCTCAAAGAAGAGCTGAGCTGTGTCATGCTGGTTGCAATGTTCTTTCCTCAGCTTCTTCCCTTGAGCTTGACACTGAGTCAAGCAGAAGTGTCGCTGAACTCAAATAGCTGGAGCCAAGATACTGCAGTCCCCTGTAATGTCATGCATGTGCTGTGACAGGTGCTCCTTAAACAGAAGGGCAGGCAGATGGTAACAATGTGGCAAATGGAAAGTTGACAGTAATAAGGATGTAAAAGAACCTTTATGTATTTCCTTTAAAAAAAAAAGTCCCCATTCTTCAATTTTTGTCTCTCTCAGTCTCTCTAAGTTCTCAAGAGACTTTAAGCCAAATCGCTATCCTAAGCTATTAGAGGCATTAGGAAAAATCTGACCCAGAGAATCTAGAGAAGTTATGTTATTTTTCTGTCCTTCTAACCGTTCTTTTTCTTTTTCTTTTTTTAAAAAAAGATTTATTTATTTAGTAGACAGTATTCTGCCCGCATGCTATACATGCAGGCCAGAAAAGAACTCCAGATCTCATCGTAGATGGTTGTGGACCATCATGTGGTTGCTGGGAATTGAACTCAGGACCTTCGGAAGAGCGGGCAGTGCTCTTAACCTCTGAGCCATCTCTCCAGCCCCCTTCTAACCTTTCTGTACTTATCTCTCTCTTCATTTAGGTCCTTGACTTTTTTCTCATACTCTTTGAATTGCTTCCTTTCTTCTTCAGTCCACAGAGCATCAGCTTTTGCCATAAAAGCAGGTTGAGGGATCACCTGGAGATACAAAAGTATGTAGTTTAGCGCGCTAATGCATAGAAACTGCATCCATGCAGCACTGCAGTAAAACCTCCCAGCTTAGATGACAGTTAAAAACACAGAATGGTAAGGGAGTAACCTGGTGCTCTGACAGAAGGTTGCGGGAAAGCCTTAGGTTCCCATGTCTCTGAGATGGTGATCATTTTAGAGTTGCCTGGACTCTTAAGTGACACAATCAGATGTGTGTTGCTGGCTTCGTAGTTGGAAGTTCAGGAAGACCTGGAATGTCATGTCTCTGTTATGTCTGGGCAACTGTGGGTGAAGCAAGAACACTATGCTTGTTTGTTTGTGCTAATTTCTTCTTTTTTTCCTCCTCCTCATGGTGGTGTTAAGTGTATGTGACAATGGAAGGCACATTTCTTGTTGGCCCACTGGGGCATCTTTGCAAGTTGCTGAATATTGGGGGCTGTAGAATTTTTAAAACTGAGTCCCACAGAGAACAAAAATGATGAACCTCAAGTAGCTCTTTCTACCTCAAGTAGCATCTTCCACAATGATGGCAAAACATCTCACCATTCTTAAGATGTCTTCCTTCTTGACTTCCAGAACACCTCCCATCATGTCCATCAGGCCTCTGTGTCTTGCATCGGAGGCCTGGGGAAAAGACCAGGATCAGAGAAGGCATTGAAACCGATAGCCAACCCATCAGGCAGCTGCCCACCTGCTAGTACAGTGTTTACACTTGGGACTTGTGACATGATGGGTGATGCAGGGAGAGAACAGGAGGACAGCAGCTGAGGTGCAGGTGGCCTCTGAAGGACAGCAGCTGAGGTGCAGGTGGCCCCTGAAGGACAGCAGCTGAGGTGCAGGTGGCCTCTGAAGGACAGCAGCTGAGGTGCAGGTGGCCCCTGAAGGACAGCAGCTGAGGTGCAGGTGGCCCCTGAAGGACAGCAGCTGAGGTGCAGGTGGCCCCTGAAGGACAGCAGCTGAGGTGCAGGTGGCCCCTGAAGGACAGCAGCTGAGGTGCAGGTGGCCTCTGAACTGTGGCAAATGTGCGGTGTCTTTCTGTGATGGAAAGGAGGCTTTGGGTATTAGTTGAGCAAAACCACATACCCGTGCTTGTTGCAATCGCTCAGTCTCACAGGATGCGTCCAACTCTTCTTTGGCTTTTTGCCATGGAGGAACATGTTTTTGAAATGAAATCTGAAAGAGAAAGTACAGTTTCCTGCCGAGTTTCTTTTAAAAAAAAAAAAGTCAAGCCAGATGTTCCTTCCATAGTCTTGGAAAAACTTAAATGGTATTAAGGCGATTAAAGGAACATTCCAGATTTTTCCACCAGTTTCTTATTGTGGGATGAAGATAAGGTTTAAAATGAGAGATCTGGAAAAATGGACCCTCACTTATCTATTAGTTCTCAGGAACTCTCTCATTTGAAGAGGAATTTTATTTAGATTAGGACAGAATGGGAGAAGATTCAAAGAAGTGTCACCTAAGTCATATCCAAAAAGATGGAGTTCTTAGAGTTAAAAGCCAGGGGCGTTCAGGGAACCATGAACCAGAATGTGTGGTCTGAACGGGAACTCATTAGACATGGAGGTGAAAGTGGCAGTCCAGAAAGGGCCCGTGGCATCCTTCCCACTGGTGGCGTGAGTAGCCTAAGCTGGGGAGGCAGGAGTGGGGGCAGGCAGAGCAAAACGACTGCTCTCTGAGGCGTAGAATGGTTCAGAGCCAAACCCAAGCAGAGCTGGGGTTCCACTAACATTGCAAAAGTGACTGCCGTGACAGGGACCTCAGAGAGTGGCAGAGTGAGGTCTTGCTGTCACCTTGCTCCACGTCTGAGGACACACAGCATTAGGTAAAGGAGAAATGACTTGAATGGCAGCAGAGTGCAGAGGGGAAGCATCTGTCCTCTGAAGTGTGGCAGCGGACAGTGCTCAGACCTTGATCCTTATTAGTCATAAGCTGGGAGACTGTGCTCAAGCTATGTGACCTCTCTGTGCCTTACTCTCTTCAGCTGTGGAACGGAGATCAAGCTTGGATAATCACAGATGCGTTCCAGTCTTACTGGGACACTTAGAGCCCTGGCATCTAACACACATCACAACAATTCATACTTCTTCTACACATGGTTATCTTTTGGCCCCAAATCATTTCAGTTGATTTCATATGTGCCAGAGATTTCCTTGTGTGTTTTCTCTGTCTTTTTAACTTTGTAAGCACTTCAGCTTTTTATTTTCTACTACTTCCGAGGAACACACTGAAGACCTTCTGGCCATCTCCTTTCCCTGTGTCCTATAGTGCTCGAATTGACATAGATAATTACTCAGACTCCATCTGCACCACTGGCCTGCTGGAGTACTATGTTTATTACCTGTTTGGGCCAAGGAGCCTCTCCTCCAGTAGACCTGGAGTTGGAACTAAGAGATTCTCACTGAGATGAGCTTTTCTCTTTACCAGAAGAGACACAAAGTGGAAATTGCCAGAGGAGGAAGTTCAACTGCACAGAGACTCAAGCTAACACTGAAGACAGTCTTCTGGACACCCCACCACATCCCAGTCTTGGGTTCTTGCTCCCTCTAGGTTTGGTGTTGAAACCTTCCCTGGATCCATGGGATTCACAGAAGAAACCTCCCTCCAGCTGAGGCTATGACCCCTGTGCTTGTGACCTGTTACCAGTGCCAATGCAGCTGCGTCCAATAGTGCAGACAAGAGGATGGACAAACCAAGCTGGCAAGATCTCCCGAGCATGGGAAGCGATTAAGATGGCCAGCCTGTACCTCATTGTCTTCAGCCTGTACCTCATCGTACCTGATCATCTTCAGCCTGTACCTCATCATCTTCAGCCTGTACCTCATCGTACCTGATCATCTTCAGCCTGTGCCTCATCGTACCTGATCATCTTCAGCCTGTACCTGATCATTTTTAGCCTGTACCTCATCGTACCTGATCATTTTTAGCCTGTACCTCATCGTACCTCATCGTCTTCCACAACAAGGGCTCTTTCTGGCTGCTCACAGTCTTCAAACACTGGCCGCCAGACTTTTTCTTCCAATTCCAAGTCTGAAATAATTTCTTCAATTCTAACATTCCTTTCTCTTACGCGTGCAATTTCAATCTCTTTTTGTTTATAGGCAGCATCAAATTCACTATTGAAAGCCTTTTTCACCTTGTAAATGATATCCTGAAATATCAATAGGTTACTGACAACATCATATCTTATGTGTTTTTCTGGTAGCATAATCCCATATACACCCCTAAGATCATTCCAGAAATTAGCATTTAGAAAGGTCAAACTCATCTTCCCAGACTGGTGTTTGTGGTGAGTCATTTCTAGGTTTAATTAATAATCTACAATGGTATATAGTCAGGTTTGGATTAAGGCAGCAGCAAGATTTATACCCTAACTGCCTTCTTCCTAAACTGCGAACTGGAATTCAATGTGCAGGTTTGCTGATAAATACCTCTCGGTCCTTGAAAGCTCATTGGACAATTCTTTCTACCTTTTTGTGTGTCCTTAAAAATCTACCACAGAATATTTATGATGCAGTGTACAGGACTCAGCATTTTTTCTCAGAAACTTGATGAAGAAGATGCAGGGAAAGAAGCAACCGTGTTTGGAGAGCCTTGCCGAGAAGGACCACTGTGCCCGTCTGCTTCCTATATGGAGTTAGGTCATTCTCAAGATGAAGGGGAAACCTGAGTTAACCTTCGAGGTCAGCCAATTAGCTATGGTGGCAGCAGGATCAAGTGGACTGCCCCAACTCAACCCAAGTGCTAAAGGTTCAACTCAGAGTGGCCACTCTGACTCAAACTCTGGTTTATGTTACAGTCAGAGTTAAGGTATTTTGGGCAAATGGATTCCTTACAGAAATACAGCGAACTAAGTGGGCTAGAAGCTGATCAAAGGTGACTGAACAGTTCTGTGTGTAAATAGAAGTGCCAAGGGTTGAGGAGGGTGGGGAAAGGACAGGAAGCCAGGGCTGAGTGACACGGGAAGGGGAACACAAACTGAAGAGAATGCTGAAGGACTTGGAGAACAGAATTTCAAACCATCTACAATCTTAGTTGTTGACTAAAAAAAAAAAAAAATATTCAATAGAGTCTTCTCTGTTCAGGTGTGTTCTGAGACCGACTTGTTTGGCAGAAATCAAGGAGCGGACGTTTATAGCCAGCGGGACCTCATGCCTTATATTGAGGCTGTTGTATTTCTCTGAGTTAAGCAGAGATGAGCAATCGCGTTCTGATGTTACAGATCCTGAGTGATGGATGTGTGGGTTACTGGGCAGCCTGCAATGAAAGCATTTCTTTGAGCTAACTAAAGTTCTAATCAGAATGTTTTGTCAGCTGGGAAAAAACATTTGCTAGAAAACTTGGTATCATCACATCCAGTTGGATTGGATGGGAGTAACTTTTGTACACAAGCTCTATCTGTAAGACACGAATGCTCATCACTTACTTGTGTATTTCTCAAGGTGTATTCACTCGGTTATTGCTAGGTTTTGATGGGAGCCCTTGAAAGGCACTTTGTGTGGAATATCAGAGACTTTTTTTTTTAATAAAAAAGGAAATTCACTCACTTTTAGCAATATAATTTGGTTGATTTTCTCCTCTCTGGAATGAAGCTCCAATTGGCTTGTCAACAAAGAGGTATCTGCCCCAAAATCAGTGCTCAGACTCCCCAGCAGGTAATTGGGCAGACTCGTATCTTTTACTATCTTTTCTTCATCCTCATCTTCTTCATCTTCCTCATCATGATGCTTTTTAGCCAAGGCAGCTGTAGACTGGTTCTCTACAATTTCCTTGCGTATCTAAATACAGGGAAAAGATGGCACAGAAGTTACACAATTAGAATTCCACAAAGGGCAATTTTCCGGTGATTCAATCATTTTAACGCTCATTTGAAGAGGTCAAATGATCTTGCCAACAATTTGGCTCCCTGTGATGGGTGTTGCAGAAGAGATTAAAGTCCAGAAATGGATTCACTGTAAATCAAAAGAATAAAAGTGACCCTTGCTGGTACACAGTATTTATGTTTTTGTGTCAGGATGATACCAGCCTGTAAATATTCTGAGTCTCTCTTGGTACTTAAACATGAAAAAGATTCTTCTCCTCATATTTTATCATGGAACTTGTTCACATGGGATTGGAGAGTGTAAGTTGATTTAAGTATGCCTCCATCTTATGTTTCAGAAAAAGAGGGAGTGCGAAGTGCTGGCCAAGACAAAGCTGTGCCAAAGGGACACTTTTTACTGCTTTGACAGACACTGTTGTTTAAAAAAATTGTAGCTGGGATTGCTTTAGGAAAACCATAAATGCCATCAACATAGATTCAGTTTCATTCGTGGTCAATGACCATAGAGCATGTCCCTCATGTAAGGGAGGACATTATGTAAGGGACCGAATGTAAGGGTGTGTAGGTGAAGAAGACCACCTGAGCAGGGTATGAACAGCACCCATCTCATTTAAAAAGCATAAGAATACATACTTATGAGGGTACAGTATATAAATTATCCAGAAGCATAAATACACACTATATGCAAACTTAATGTTAAATTTAATCTCAGCACAAACACACGTGGCCAGGACTGTCCTAGTCTGGGTTTCTGTTGCGGTGATGAAACACCATGACCAAAGCAACTTGGGAAGAAAAAGGTTTACTTGGCTCACACTTCCACATCGCTGCTCATCACTGAAGGATGTAGGAAGAAACTCAACGGGGCAGGAACCGGGAGGCAGGAACTGATGCAGAGGCCACAGAAGGGTGCTGGCTTCCTCTTCATGGCTTGCTCAACCTAATGTCTTATAGAACTTCAGGCCACCAGCCCAGGGATGGCACTACCCGAAATGGGCTAGTCCCTCCCACCCATCAATCACTAGTTAAGGAAAAGTACTTAAAGCCAGATCTTATGAACTGAGGTTCCTTTCTTTGTGAAGACTCTAACTTGAATCAAGTGATATAAAACTAGCTAGGGACCCTTAATAAATTACGTTATCTTATGTAAACACACACACACACACACTTCACACACACGTGTTTAAAGTGGTACCTTAAGGCACTCCGCCTCAGTCTTCTTTTGC
Organism: Acomys minous; assembly: GCF_964271855.1. Taxonomy (NCBI): domain Eukaryota; kingdom Metazoa; phylum Chordata; class Mammalia; order Rodentia; family Muridae; genus Acomys; species Acomys minous. Next base: position 13,072,564 of record NC_140484.1, on the reverse strand, counting down.
TGCAGAACTCTCTCCAAGTCCCGTAGCTCTTCTTCTGTGCGCGCTTTCATGGGGAAGTTCTCAACCACGTAGGGGATATGGAAACACTCGGGTGGAAATCAAGATGCAATAAGTTTATTTCCTACTATACTTGTGGGTATCTGGGGGAGCATGGGGGATGCTTCCTCTTGTTAAAACTAATCCAAAGGTTATTAAGTAGTGAGTGAAATTGACAGCGGAACGAACCCTTTAAAATAAAGTGATACGGTGCTGTTCTTATGGGCATGACCTTTGCATGAAACAGCATGCTTTTGTGAAGGGATTCTTTCTGGAGTAATAATACCTAAGAACAACCCCCCCCCCAATTTTCTTCTCTCCAAGGTAGTGTGGGAATGTCTAGGGACTTTTTCTATTGCTGAGAGAGTAGTATGGTGATGTCCCTATCAGCAGAGGCCAAGGATGTTGTGAAACATCCATCAGGACCCAGGGCAGCCTTGACAACAGAGAATCGTCCACCTCCACACTCTCGCTACCCAATCACGTGACTGCACAGTGGCTGTGAACTTCATCATCCCAATGGGGGTGGGAGGGGAAGGCATATTTAAAGAGAGAAAAGGCACAATTAGTAGCTATTTAAGGACATAAGCGTAAAGCCAGCTATTTGTTTGCCTTATGTGTACCCTACCATGTGTACCATGAAAAGGTAAAAGAACGGCTACTTAGAGCACAGGAAGAGAAGTGGGGGTGTAAACGCGAACAGCGTTTGTCTACTTTTTAATCTGAGTGGAACACGAGGAAGACAGCCCTTTGGGGTAGAAGGCTTTAAGGAAAGGATGCAGGAACATCACAGGAGACAGGGGAAGGGTGCTAAGAACAATCTGGAAATACACGGTCTTTGAAGTGTGTGAGACTGAGCAGAGAGACCGATGAATTAAAGGAAGGTGACGCGTCTGGTGGAATTCAGTGGAGGCAGCACTGAATGTTTTCTTGTGAGTGGATTTCCTTTACTTTTTAAAAAGTGATGTGATGAAACTTTCTGAGAACATCCTCATAATCTGGGATGCGGCGCTTGGGCTTGGTGGGCGGGGTTACCTTTAGAGCTCTGCCCTTCACAGCCATGGAGTCCCAGCACTCTTCCCTGATGAGCTCGGTTAAGTAGCTTGTGGCTAAGTTATGCATCTCCACATCTTTTCTCAGCTTGGAGAAAGGAAGAGATAAAAGTGAAAACATGGCCACTGAAGGCAAAAAGGCGACAGCCTCGACCCACTAAGCTAGGCAGAGCAGCCCACTTAGTGGGAGTGGGTTTACAGGAGTTCTCCTGAAATGCTGAGCTGCTCTACACCGCGGTGAACTTCTGGGCCACACAGCCTTCATTTGAGAATGTTTGTGTCAAGGGCATGTGTTCTCTACCTAGAAGACTGCTATGTCAATACAAATGCCTGTAAAAGGGGCCGGATCACATCCATGAGGAAAAGGGGCTGTGTGGACAGACACCTCCAAGGGGTAAAGTAAACAGGATGACTGGTTTCAGTGCCACACTTCCTGGGTGTGCTCTCTCCCCCCTTTCTCCTCCCTCCTTCCCTCCCTCCTTCCCTCCCTCCTCCTTCCCTCCCTCCATTTCCTCCTTCCCCTCCCCTCCCCTTTTCTCTGTGCATATGTGTGTGTGTGTGTGTGTGTGTGTGCGCACACACACACGCACGCAACCTCAAGTGTCCTTCCTTAGGATACCTTGTCTTTTAAGCTCTCCAAGTAGGCCAGGTGGCAGGTCAGTTGAGTTCCAAGGATGTTCTTGTCTCAGTTTCCCCAGTGCTAGGATTACAGGCACAGGCAGCTACACCCAGCACTGTTTCTTTTTAAAGCCTTTCCAGCCCCAAATCTTCTTATTTAATGAATGAAGACTGAAATTTATACTCTTATGTGATGTGGCAGGATATGTAATGCTAGCTTCATTCTTATTTTTTTCTTTTTGTTGTTGTTGGGTTTTTTTGTTGTTGTTGTTGAGACAGGGGCTCTCTGTGTAGCCTTGGCTGTTCTGGATTCCCTTTGTAGACCAGGCTGCCCTCAAGCTCACAGCGATCTGCCTGCCTCTGCCTCCCGAGAGCTGGGATTAAAGGCGTGTGGCACCATGCCTAGCACTAGCTTTATTCTTGTCAACATACTGGAGGGCCAGTTTGTGGCCTATGTCTGGACATTTTTTACCTAATTCCTCTATTACTTATGTTCCCACTCATCTGAGGACCAGATTGATTACTTTTTAAAAATGTAAATGATGTGTGTTACTTCAATTGGATTTTCTGCTGATATCTCATCATGGATAAACAAGTAAGGGTTCCTACTCAAGAGTCTGCCCAAATGCATGTTATGAAAGTGAGCCATGACAGTTCTTAGTCCTTAGGGTTCTTTCTAGAAACTTCCTTACATTTTACTTTGTTTGGCAAGATCACTTCCAAACTAGCTAAGAATAGCCTTTCAGAATAATTTTTTTTACATTTTTAAAATTTTGTTTTCTGATTAAATTACTTTGATTTTCATTTCATTGCTTTTAAATTATGATTCATTGGGTCTATGGTATACCAGTTGTCCGAGCCCTCTTGAGTTTTAATCTTTTAGCCCTCCATCTCCAATGCTGAGACTTACCCATCAGCTCCCTCTGATTCAATGCCCAGGATGCTGTTCAGGTAGTCATGGCTGGGCTTTGTGGCTTTCACTTTGGCCAGGGCTGGCTATAGGTCTGGGTTCCTTAGCATTGAGACTCCTTCCTGGGAAGTGTTACATCTTCTCCTAGGGACCTATTTCTATCCCCAAGGATGCTAATAGATAGCTGGGCTTGTGCTGCCAGCTGTTAGTCAGGAAAGCCAAATCCAAGGATGGCATTTCTTCTAAAGACAAGAGCTTTGGGGAAGTAACATGGGAAGAGCCCTACCCAGTGTCACTTGTTTGTTTTTTTGTTTGTTTGTCTTTAAGGTCGTTCTGACAGCTTCTGCGAGGCACTTACGTACCTTTGTTACCTCCTCCTCACTTTCATCATGAAGCCTTTCTAGTTCCTCAAGGTCCAGGCAAAATTCCTGTTGCTCTAACTTTGCAATCAGGTCCATCTTTTCATTTTCTTCCATCATATTCGTAATCTGCATTTTGAAATAAGAAAGGATGATGACAGGTACAGAACTGAACAATTAAGTAGGTGTTATGTTTCTCCAAACGAACCATGAAATAAAGAATTCTGTTATAGGCTTGTTGTGGTTATTGAGGTTGAAGGTTGATACTTAAGAATTAATTTATCTAAAAACAAAAGCAAGAACAATACTTTGTCACTGTGATGGAGTGGATTCGCCTAGGACACAAGTCTGTGGGCAGGCAAATCAGGGATTATTTCCGCTTCTGGAAATGGCTGTAGAGAACTGCATTGGCTATGCTATTTGAGGTGGAAAGATTTCCAGTGAAGCTGGGTAGCACCGTTCTCTGGGCTTGGGAAAAACTGGGAAACGTAATTACCCATTTACTAAGGGATCTAGGCAGATAACGCTTGTTGAAGTAACACATGGGTTTCTAAGCAAAACAAAAACAAAAACAACAAAAAAACAACCAATCAAGCAACCAAACAAAACGATCTGTTTCCCAGGTTAGTAGGAATTCTCTTTATTGTGGACATAAGCAGTGGAGGAATTAAGTGAGTCTTCATTGTTTGCTCCTCCTGGCTGCCGATGCAGGCTCCCTTCCTCCCTTCCTCCCTCCCTCCCTTCTTCCTTCCCTCCCACTCTCCCTCCCTCCCTTCCTCTACCCTCCCTCCCTTCCTCCCTCCCTTCCTTCTCTCCCTCCCTCCCTTCTTCTTTCCCTCTCTCCCTCTCTCCTGTTGCTTTGGTTAGGTTATTTTATCACAGCAACAGAAGAGTAATCAAGACTCACAAATGGATCTTAGAATTCAAGTAGCAAAGTAAATGTCTGCAAAATATTCTTTTGGAAAACAAGTGTAAAGGCAGACTTACTCTCAAGATACCAAAAATAAAATCCACGAAACAGTAATAATTTAGCTTCCTACTAACACAGGAAACCAGTGGCCACTCTCAGGATAGAGAATCCCGAAATAGTTCTGCGTTTGTAGAAGCACCACAAATCCGTGGAGAAAGGGCAGTGGACTCAATTTAGAAAGGTGTTGTGGGAAGTGGGCTATTTATTTGAGGAAGCGAGACTTCCCTTTGTATCACTCATAAGAGTAAACTACACAGCAATTAAAGACTATTACACAGGACACGTGAGACCATGGAAGGCTTTTAGTTTTTTTAGACGGCATCCCGCTAAGTTGCTGAGTCTAGTCTCTTAACTGCTAGGCTCAAATGAGCACCCCCCCCCATCCTGCCCCCTCTGCCTCTAGAACAGGTGGATCCTCAGGCATGCACTTACTGCCCAATTTTTGGAAGGCCCTTTAAAAATCAGAGGCAAACGCAAAAGCTATGAAAGAAATTATAGACCGTGCTATAATTTTAGAATATTTCATTTAAAAGGCATATTTTTAAAAAGCTGAAAAGACAGAAAATACTTGCTGTTGATTGAATCATATATATATATGTATATATATGTACTTATTACATATTATTCGCTTGTTTTGTGTGAGGGTGTGTGAGGGACACCATGGCTCGTGCATGGAGGTCAGGACTCAGCCTGTGGGAATCAGTTCTCTTCTCCCATCGTGTGGAACCTGGGGGTCAAACTCAGCCCATCAGGCTTGGCGACAGGCACCTTTGCCCACTGAGACATCTTGCTGGCCCCTGAATCATATATTTTTGAAGAAAAGTTTTGTAGGTAGTTTTATGCAACATGACCTAACAATAAGAGCTACCTCCCAGGACAGACAGCTCTTGGAGGAAGGTTACCACATGCAAACCCGGCTTCACGCACTTAGATAACAGTTACACAGAAAAATAAAGTTGCAAAAAACAGTCATGTGATCACCCTATACCATGTGACCAAGCTTTGGAAACTTACGTGGCTGTGATGGATGCATCCCGAGGATGGAATTGTTAGTGTAACAGTGGTGTTAGGAGACTGTTTAGAAAGATGGAGGAACACAGACAAAAGATAAGGTAGAAAAGTTAAAAACAGTTATGCGGAGAGGAGGAGAACCATGGCAAAGGGAAGCAGGACAGAAGGGGCCTTAAACAGAGAAAGGCCAGCGTAGGTAACCTTGAAGAAAATAAGTATTAAAATGCATTGTGAGATGGGGTACTTGGGGGAAGCAGAAGGGAAACGCACTGCTTGCTTGTTTGATGCTAAGAGTGCGATATAGCTACAATCTGACCCTGTTAGAACAGCCTGCGAAGCGCAGGAACTTAGACCCTCACATCGTGTGAAGCAAAGGGAAATGAAAGTGGCGTTTTTGGTGGAAGGCGGATGCATTTCAGCGCGTACAGCCACGGCACTTACAACTCGAGAAAGCTCCTTGATTCCACTTTTGATCTCCTTTCTTTTATTTGAAAACAGTTTGATCTCCTTCCTGATGGCCTGAAATGGAGCAAACACCTCACTTAATAAAGTAAGAGAAGCTGGTGGGGAGGAGACAAATGAGGACGTGGGGGGGCACACAGCGGCACTTCTTCAAAACTGAAACAGCACATCTGCGGAGACTACAAAATAAGGGACACGAGGCAAGGGGCATGGCGTGCCACACAATTGTGAGCACCAGAGTTTGGATCCCCAAGAAACACACATAAATGCCAGGTGGGTGTGGTGCCCGCCTGCAATGCCAGGAACCATATCGATAAACTCTGAGTTTGATTGAGAGACCCTGCCTCGGTGGATAAGGTGGAAGCGTGATGGCGGATATCCCTGCCATCAGCTGTGAACCGTCACAAGCCTGTGTGTACACACACATGCAGAAGCACACACATAAAAACATGGATATGCGTGCAAGAAAGTGGAAACAAACAAACAAAACTAACAAACCATGATAATCCACAGCCCTGTGATTCTTTGCTTAAATCTAATGGTGTTTGGGAGTGACCACTGAAACAACATCCAAACAATGTCAATCACGCAAGTTAGGAAAACTAACCTAACCTGGGCGAGACTGGACGCAGACATTGCCTTCAGCCTGCTGCTCATCTTTATGTGGCCTCAGCCACGGCAGCCTTCTGTCCCTGACCCAACCGGTTAAGACAAACATCCCACAGCAGTCACGCACGGCGTCTCACGGGTCCGTCTTTACTTTGGCTCCCCTAATACTTTTGTTGGGCTCCAGTAAGTCTGGGATCTGAAACCTTGTTGAACTTAATCTAAAAGGGTGGGTCCGGCTTAGGGGTGTGTTTGCTTTTAGAAAAGGCACTTGTACAATGCGATGCACTGCCAACGGGTACCTCATGAAGTATTCTAGCCTTCCCCTAGGTTTCCATATAAACAGAACGCAGTTGACATATCAGACTGTTAACTCAAACCTGTCTCACCCTTTAAAAATACTCTTCAAAGGCCAGGCAGGTGAATTTTTGAGTTTAAGGCCAGCCTGGTCTACAAAGCAAGTACCAGGACAGCCAGGGATGCACAGAGAAACGTTGTCTCCTCCTCATCTTCCTCATCATCACCATCAACACCATCATCATCACCATCACCACCACCATCATCAGTAACTAAATAAATACCTCTTCCCTTTTTTGTTGGATCCAGGGAATTTCCTTGTCAGAACTGATGACCAGTTCCTCTTGTGATGAATCCAAGCTCAACTTTTTCTGTGAGTGATTAGAAAGACACAGATAGTTTTTAGAAACAGTTCAATTCTTCTCTCACCTTAGTTCACATAATTTCATTAAGTCTCTCCGCACTTGTCTCATTTTAAAAAATAATACCAGACGTGTGTCTGCCTAGATGAATTCTTTAATCCTTACACTTCTGCCACCCCAGAATTAAAGATGTTTTAAAGATTAATAACATGACATTAAATGAAATAGGATCACTTTGATATTGCTAAAATCTAACTGCTACTTTGCAAGTGCCAAGAAAGGCACTAAGAAATTAGAAACCATGGCACGGTTCCCACTGGGGCCAGATCACCTCTGCCTCTCTCCTGTTTCTGTGGACCACAGGCTTCTGCCTATGAAGGCCTACTCTGTCAAGTGTGCTTCTTTAGGAGCTTGCTCTTTCCTCCTCCCTGTTTGTTTGTTTTGTTTTTACAAGCCTCACCTTGTTTCCTTGGACATCCTGTTTCCCTCTGCTGTAGGGTCTTGAAGCAGCAGCCAAATGCTCTGCTCCTCTGTCACTACCACCCATTTTCTGAGACCCTCTTTGCAGCAAATGTTGTGGGACCCACTCCTGGTATCGCAACACTGTGGTTCTTCTGCTGCCGTGCCTCTAGTTTCTCTAGAAGCATCTCTCCTGGTCCTTTCTGCTTCTCACTATCCATTCTTTCAACATGACTTCCTAAGTTTTATGGTTTTAAATTCAACTCACATACTTCTTGGCCCTCAAACCAACATCTCCAGTACTAGCTTCTTCTAAGAACTCAATGCTCATCTCTCCAGTGGCCTGGGCTTTGTGGAATTGCTTCGTGGATGTCGAATAGACTTCTCAAGTTGAGCATGGGGAAAAAACTGACTTGAGAGCCTGTCTTTTTCCTCGGCTGCTGGCTCTTTGACAGTTCATCCCATTCATGTTCAGGGCACCATCTTCTCCATCCCATTCATGTTCAGGGCACCATCTTCTCCATCCCATTCATGTTCAGGGCACCATCTTCTCCATCCCATTCATGTTCAGGGTACCATCTTCTCCATCCCATTCATGTTCAGGGCACCATCTTCTCCATCCCATTCATGTTCAGGGCACCATCTTCTCCATCCCATTCATGTTCAGGGTACCATCTTCTCCATCCCATTCATGTTCAGGGCACCATCTTCTCCATCCCATTCATGTTCAGGGCACCATCTTCTCCATCCCATTCATGTTCAGGGTACCATCTTCTCCATCCCATTCATGTTCAGGGCACCATCTTCTCCATCCCATTCATGTTCAGGGCACCATCTTCTCCATCCCATTCATGTTCAGGGCACCATCTTCTCCATCCCATTCATGTTCAGGGTACCATCTTCTCCATCCCATTCATGTTCAGGGCACCATCTTCTCCATCCCATTCATGTTCAGGGTACCATCTTCTCCATCCCATTCATGTTCAGGGTACCATCTTCTCCATCCCATTCATGCTCAGGGTACCATCTTCTCCATCCCATTCATGTTCAGGGCACCATCTTCTCCATCCCATTCATGTTCAGGGTACCATCTTCTCCATCCCATTCATGTTCAGGGCACCATCTTCTCCATCCCATTCATGTTCAGGGCACCATCTTCTCCATCCCATTCATGTTCAGGGTAACATCTTCTCCATCCCATTCATGTTCAGGGTACCATCTTCTACACAGCTGTTCACAGCAGCCTATGAGCCACCCATGAGTCTTTTCTCTTCGTCTCCCTCTACGTCCATCCTTTGGTTGGTTCTACTAAATCAGTCTCTGAAACTGACCTGGAACCCACCACTTGTCCCCTCCATAGCACTCCTCCACCGCTAGGAAGCTCCTTGCTCCCACTCTATCTGCCCCCAGGAAACACACTTTCCTCAAAGCAGCAAGTGCTCATTTCAAAATGGGAAATCAAAGTCCAGTTTTGTTATTTCCTTGCCTCAATGGATTCTCATCATGTGCAAGGAAAAAAAAAACACCTCAGATTCTTCATTGGTTTATTAAACTTGTCTTTCCAGGACTTCTTTCCTCCTTGGAAGACCCCCTTTGTCCTTGCTTACCTCAAGTGCCCAGGCCTTCTGCTGTGCCCACACATCACACGCCGAGCTGACTGCCCCTCTGTCCCGAGTTCTCGTGCCTCTCCACTTTGCAAAGGGGGCACTGTCTTTTAAGTAGGATGATAGCTTATGTAGAGGCCAGTCCAGCAAACACTGCTGTATCGGCCATTCTAACTTCAGCAGCAGCACTTGCTCGTGGGTCAGCTGTCTCTTAGCTGCTTACCTATCTGTCTCTCTGTCCGCCGCCAGCCCCATCAGAACGAAACACCAGGAAAGCAAAAACTTTCTTCTCATTCATGGTTGTGTCTCTCCCAGCCTATCCTTTTGTAGGCACACAATAATTATTTGCTGAGCCTCTTTCTTTGTTATTTTTTTTTAATTTTTAAATTTTATTTTTTAAATTTATTTTTATTTATTTTTTAAATTTTTGCTGCGCCCCTTTCAACTCCGTTGTAATGGTTTTTCTTTTGTAGTGGTTCTGTATATAAAAATACAGTAGGCAAAGGCAGGCCAGTCTCTGAGTTCGAGGCCAGCCAACTACATAAGCAGGTTCCAGGCCAGCCAGGGATATATAATGAGACTTTTCTTAAAACCAAACCAAAGTGTAAACACTGTAAGCAAAGCTCCATTGCTTTAGGATGGCCATTTTGTGTGAAAGTTCAGTGAGAGGTATATAGTTTGAGAGTGGGCAAGCACTTCCATGGCATCCTTCATCTGGCTATATGACATTTTAAAAATATATTTTATTAATTTATTCATATTATACCTAAATTGTTATCTCATCCCTTGTATCCTCCCATTCTTCCCTCCCTCCCATTTTCCCCTTACTCCCCGCCCCTATGACTGTGACTGAGGGGGACCTCCTCCCCTGGATATGCTCATAGGGTATCAAGTCTCTTCTTGTTGCTATCTGACATTTTTATATGTGAGTTCTCTACAACAAAGTCATTTTATTTAATTTTAAAAAGTATTTGTTGAACAAGCAAGTAAATATTGTTTTCTAGCCTGACACTTCCTAAATCACAAATGTGATATGACCAATCACCAATATTGATTTTTTTAAAAAGTTTTTTTTTGTGCAAGCCCAGATCTTATGTTTTCATTTAAGTGAAATTTGAGATATAATATTTATGGTAAGTTTAAGAAAAGCTGAGTTTTCTATCAGATGTAGCTTATGTCCTAGTTGAAAACTCACTGGACATCTGGGTAAGGAGAAATAGCAGTAAGCATGTGCTTAAAGAAAACTATAAGCTGAAATCTTCTGTATTATCTATAAAGAGGGAGCAAGCTAGTTACAGGGGATTCAATGGACTCCTCTTCTTGTTGCGTGATGTGCGAGGCTCCTGCTAAAGCCAAATGTGCATTCTCCTTTTCCATCGTGCTGCTCAGAGAGGCTAGCAGTTGCTGGAAGTGTTCAAGCATCTCATTTGCTAGGCTTGTTCCAAGTCGTCTGAGAGAAAGAGACAGAGAGAGAAAGACACAGACAGACAGAGAGAGAGGAGAGACAGACAGACAGACAGAGAGAGAGAGAGAGAGAGAGAGAGACAGACAGACAGACAGAAAGAAGGAGAGACAGAGAGAGACAGACAGACACATAGAGAGAGAGAGACAGAGGGAGAGACAGACAGACACATAGAGAGAGACAGACAGACACAGAGAGAGAGACAGAGAGAGAGAGAGAGAAGAGAGACAGTGACAGAGAGAGATAAAATGAGAGAGAGAGAGAGAGAGAGAGAGAGAGAGAGAGAGAGAGAGAGAGAGAGAGAGAACATATAACCATAAAATCACTTAAAATAATCACATTTAGCAGTGTTATTTCCAGATAATTCTACAAAGAAGTATGGGGAAGTTCTCCATGGTGCCCTTCAGTCCCAGAGCCACTGCTTCTCAGAGGAGGACACTTTGATGGACTTTTAAGGACTCAGGCTCCTGACTCTTTTTTGCGGTTTGGTTTTTCGAGACAGAGTTTCTCTGTGTAGCCTTGGCTGTCCTGGACTCACTTTGTAGACCCGGTTGGCCTCGAACTCACAGCGATCTGCCTGCTTCTTCCTCCCAAGTGCAGCGATTACAGGCGTGTGACACCACTCCAACTGTTCCTGACTCTTTTTTGGGCGACTTTCCCTTATGCTGTCCTGTACCTTCACCCCACATGGTCTTTGGCCACCACACAAAAGAGCCGCTGCTCTGAGCCCCAAGAATGCACCAGGCTTCACCACATACATGATCTTATTATTGGATCTAGGCCTCACAGCCCACCCCAAAAGATTATTTCCATGTGCCACACCGGGGCACCTCGACCTTTATGCTCATATAACTGGGAGGGCTTCAGGGAACACCTTCCTGGGCTAATTAGCTCTGCTGGCTGGTTTTTACTGTGACCTGACACAACTAGAGTCACCCACCAAAAGGGGCCTTCAGTTGGATTGTCTCCACTCAACTGGCCTGTGGGCATGTCTCTAGGGCACCTCCTTCATTGCTGATGCAAGAGAGCCCAGCACACAGCGAGTGACGTCATCCCATGGTAGGTGGGCCTGCGCTGTATACATGAGCCAGAGGACATGAGCCAGGAAGCAGTGTTTTTCTGAGGTTTCTACTTCAAGCTCCTTCCTGGGCTTTCTGCCTTGGCTTCCCTCAGTGATGAACTACAAACGTGTAAGCTGAAAGAAATCTCTTTCCCAAGTTTCCTCTGGCCCTGGGTTTTACAGGGCAACAGAAAAGCAAACTAGGACAGGCGCGGACACTCTGAGGCAGGCAGAGGTGAGGGCAACCAGTTACGCATTTCTAACAAGCTCACAGAGGCTACAGACTTCCCACCTTGAGTGACACACAGCCTAGAGGCGGTGGCTTGCAGCCTTTCTAATGCTAATGCCTTCCTAATGCTCCTCATGTTGTGGGGACCCCCCAGCCATAACGTTATTTTTTGTTGCTGCTTCATAATTGTAATTTTGCTAGTTATGAGTCATAATGCAAATATCTGTGATGTAGGATGTCGGATATGCAACCTCCAAGAGTGTCTTTCCTTTTCTAAACAGGGCTCCTGCACTTGTTTGCTACTGCCTGAGACACGATCTGGTCATTTACTGCAAAGGGCATGTCAGAAATTACTTATCAAGATGTAAGTTCCGGCCGGGCATGGTGGCGCACACCTTTAACCCTAGCACTCTGCAGGCAGAGGCAGGCGGATCGATATGAGTTCGAGGTCAGCCTGGTCTACAAAGTGAGTCCAGGACAGCCAAGGCTACACAGAGAAAAAAACAAGAACAAACAAACAAACAAACAAAAAAGATGTGTGGCTTTCATGTTTGAAACAGATACTGCAATGTTATCTTCAAATGAGTCCTTGAAATAAAGCTGGTCCCCCAATTGTCATGCTTCAAAATCTCCATGCACTGAACACACTCACCACGTCACCAAGGAAGGCTGTGTCTTAAAACGACTGTTGCCAGAGGGAACCGCATATCGGTAAGTGATCTCCACTTCCGCAAGACAGCATTGAAAGTCCAAGCTGTCCTCCGCGGTCACATTGTTGACACAGAGTGAGCCAACCCCCAGACACAGAGACAGTTCCCTCTGAAGCACCCTTTCAAATGCAGCCAACCAATTCGGAGGCCATACCCAAAGTGGGTGGGTGGGTCGAGGCGACACCCGTGACACTCTCACATCCAAGGCCATTCTCTATTGGCTTCTTTCAGCCTCAGGGACAAGTTCCAGACACCAAGACGCACCCCCTAAGCCCCAGAACCTGATGATCTAACCCCCGCAGCTGCTCACTCCATCCTTCCAGATCCTTCGGGAGTGATGTCCTCAGGCCACGTTTCTGCCTCAGCATCCCTGTCTAGCCAGCATGGTGCTTCCCACTGGGGCTCCTGGAGCAGCATGGGGCGCCCTCTCCTCTCAGACCTCTGGGTATAACAGCCCTATTGCTTGAGATACTGGCCTTCTGAATTTAAACCACGGTCCCACAAAACCCCGCGCGTGCGCAGTGTGCCGTACGTACTTCCATTTGAGGTGGACGAGTGTGCCGTCATCCTTGCCGTTCACCAGGATGTGCTGTCCATCCATTGACATGGTCACGAACTGGATCCCATGCCCCTGGTGCGAATGACTCCGGCATCGAACAGAAGTTTCCTCAATAGTTTTAGAAATAAAATGGGGGAAGTTATAAGTGCAATTCTCCAGCGTGATTTTTTTTCCCCCCTAACATGGTCGGTCACGTGTGCTTTTGCTTGCGGACAATTTGCTTTGTACTCCTAATGACATTTTAGTTGGTACAGAGGTAGCTCTCGGTAAAAACGCAGTGCTTAAAACCTCTTCTTCAGACCACTACAGATTTATTTTCCCTACACTACTTCATGTAATGTGTGGAAGGAGACGTGTCAGACGCAGCAGCTGAAGTGAGCAGCAGTGTGGTTGCTGAAGCCCTCGGAGTCAGGGGAGGGCCCTTAGGTGAGAATCCCGCCAGATGTGTTTTGTGTAAAGTGGCTGGCAGCGGTGGGAAAAGGTGACAAGAAACACGCAGAAGGAAGAGAACATGCCCCAGGGGGTGTGCTAATTAAGTTGATTAAGGAATCCAAACAAACATCACTGATGTATGTCACACATAACAACAGTTTAAGCTCTTTTAGTACAACCTACAGCTGTTATCCTGGCACCCAAGCCTTTCCAGATACCTTTTTGAATAGATAATACATTCAAGTAGTTAAACAAACAAACAAATTATCACAGAGCCTGGCCTGAACTCTCTCCTGACTCCACGCCCAGCATTTCTTTTGTTAACATGAGTCAACTTACTTAAGGAAGTTCTGATTCCTTTCCTAAAGGTTTTGTTTCTGCCTGAAATCCATGCACACTGCCCTACACTTTAAAAAGGATTTGTATTTAATTATGAGCATGTGTGGACTTGTGCTCAGGAGTGCAGGGGCTGGTAGAGGCCAGACCATGGGAATGCCCTTGAGATGGAGTTACAGGCAGTTGTGACCCATGTGGCCCAGGTGCTCTTAACCTCGGAGCCATCTCTCTGGTCCCTACCCCATATGTTTCTATAGAATTAAAAAAGATTTACTTATTTCTATTGTTTTGTCTGCATGTATGTATATATGTGTAACACATGTGTGTCTGGTGCCCATGGAAGCCAGAAGAAGGTGCCAGATCCCTTGGAAGTGGCTGTGAGGTGCCATGTGAGTGTTGGAATGTGAACCTGAGTCCTTTGTGAGAGCAACAAATACCCTTAACCACTGAACAATCTCTCTGAGACCTCCCAGATCCCCCCTTGCCCGACCCAGGCTTCCTTTTTCTTTTTTAAATTTACCAGACTGTAGGTATCTCGGACACAGAGAAATCCACATTTAGCTATTGTCATAAGCCACAGTCCATGTGAAGACAGGCAGATCATCCCAGCCCCGTACTGTTTGCTCTGCACTTTTTGGTGCGGCTTAAGGACACAAACACCAACATGTTCCTGCCAATCAAAACAAAGAACAACATTACAGAGAGGATCAGGCCAGCAGCAGCTTTGGTTTTTCAGGCGTGTGTTACATATGGGGTCAGGTTCAAATCTGGGAGTGCCAGCCTTGGGAATAAGGGACAGAGTAGGCACCTGTGTTTACACCATGTATTACTTATAATTACATCTTTACAAATAAAAGCTGGTTTTGTTTTGTTTTGTTTTTTTTTTTTTTGTTGTTGTTGTTGTTTTTTTTTTGCCAACCAAGGAGTGTTGGGGTTTGGTTGCTGCCCAAATGAGCAGACTCACACACTCCAAAATGTTTGTAACCTTGCCTAAGGACTTATTGTTGTCTGACCAGTAAAAAGCCAACACACCCAGCCAAGGCAAATGGGATAGGTAGGCGTTGCTAAGGTTCCAGGGCTGGTCAGACAAAGAGGTTCTTGGGAAAGGAAGCAGTCAGAGACAGGAAGAGGACCAGAGATAGGACAGGAGGACAAGAAGGAAGGCCTCGCCATGGGTGAGGTGGAGGAGAAGCACATGGCCAGCGTAGACGGAGGATTCGTCCCAGATGAAGAATGTTAGCAAGTATTTGGAATTATGGATGGGAGCTAGCTCAATAGACATTATTAGAAGCAGATAGCATGGGGTTGGGTCAGGGTATAGAACGCCTGCCCCAATATGGGAGATAGTTTAGGGGATTAATATCTGCCCTGCCCCAGGTGAACTCAGGGCTATTTTAAAATATAACAGGTGTCTGTGTTTTTATTGATTGCTAGCAGGTTAGAAAATACCACACTAATAATAATTAGCCTAGTAATAAACATTTATTAGGCCATACTTCTAAATTAACAACAACAAAAGAGCACTCTATCTACCTATCTATCTATCATTTGTCTGTTTGTCTATCATCTATCTATCTATCTATCTATCTATCATCTATCTTCTGTCTATCAGCCCAGGAATGGCTTTTTTATGTGTAATTCTGCCATGTAGGGTCCAAGTCTACACTGACAGTCTTTGTTTTCAGCCATCATTTTTATATACCACCATTTTTAATTGAAATAGAAGTTATCAGTGTCCCTCACTATGCGCCCCATGCATCATCCCCCTCTCCGAGCCTCAGCCATGACCTTTCTTTTGTCTGAAATGTTCTTCTCTGCTCTAGCCCCACCTGCTCCACTTCCCTTAGTCCACGCCCTCCTCTCTCAAGGTGCACACGCTGTTTCCAGGCTTCACATCGGAATCAGCCTTCAAAGTCTAGTGTGAATATTGCTTCTTCAGCTGGGCGCAGTGGCACACACCTATAATCCAAGCACTCAAGGAGGCAGAGACCAGCAGATCTCTGTGAGTTCGAGGCCAGCCTGGTCTACCAAGCTAGTCCAGGACAGCCAAGGCTACACAGAGAAACCCTGTCTCAAAAAACAAAAAAACCAACCAAGCAACCAAACAAACAAAAACAAAAACAAAACAAAACCCAAAACAACAACAACAACAACAAAACCCAAAACAAAACAAAAATCTGGTTTCTTCTACACAACTGCTTCAAATTTCCCATTACCATGAACCATCTCTTCTTTTTCTTAATTTCTATGTCTAATACCAGCCACACAGAGAGAAGACTAGAGAGGAGATAAAAAGTTATAGAAGCACGTGGGTCTGAAGACAGGCATCGATCGGGGGATGCTGAGTGGCCAAAGGCAGCAAGCAAGACACTGGGCTGGCCTTGCGGTGGGAGGAGCCACACAATGGTAGAACTTTGAAGAGTGCATACCTTAATTATTTTGTGCAATTTTACTTAGGGCCCAGGTGTAAAGTTTCACTGAAAAGTATCTACCTTTTAGCCACTGGCATCTATGGAACAGATGTAATGCCAGATTTTTTTTTTTTTAAGGCACCAAACAAATACCCAATCACCTGCCTGCTTATCTGACAAGAATGATGTATGTGGTGTTAATGTATGAGGTCACTCAGTTGCGTTCATGGCGGCTTAGCAAGTAGCGCCAGTGCCTCTAACTGAAGGTGATGCTGTTGCTACAGTGAAGCCTGTACTGACTGAACTCATCTGCTACGGCAGCCGAGAGGATCTTATCGAATGAATACCGCATCAGTCTCGCTCACTGGACTCTGGCGTACCTTGTCAGGTATTAAATAGCTGCAGATGTATGGCACCTGGCTGCAGTAGCCGTATATTTTGTTTCTTTCGAAGTCCAGCACGGCAGAAGAGAGAGGGTGCTCCACCTCATACAGGAACTTGTGGATGAAGTCATCTTTCAGCTTTCCCCTTTCATCAGAAAAGCTACCGGGAACTATGAGATTAGGGAAAACAAGAGAGCTCACAGGCAACTGGCAGGTCACTCGGAAAATCATTATGAGAAGTTACGAAATGAAAAATAAAAATTTAAACATTTGACTAATAGGACTGAGGCTACTTGGGGATTTAAAAAAAAAATATTAAAATGGGACGGAGTGGCACACGTCTTAAATCCTAGCACTGTGGGAGGCAGAGGCAGGTGGCTCTCTGTGAGTTCAAGGCCAGCCTGGTCTACGGTTCAAGTTCTAGGCCAGCCAAGGCCACACAGAGAAACCTTGTTTAAAAAAACTAAACTAAACTAAACTAAAAAGTTAAAACAATTTACCTCAACCTGAGATACTTAATGTTGATAGTAAGTAAACTATATTTCACAGCCTTCCATTTCATAAATTAGCTTAACGATTAACATTAAAATAACAGACAATGCCAACATTCCATTTCTTCTTTCTTTCTTTTTGTTGAAATAAAGGTGTTACTGGCTTCACACTTGCATCATTCTTCCTGCCGCAGCCTCCCAAGTGCTAAGATTACAGATGTGGTCACAGCTCCAGCCTCCCAAGTGCTAAGATTACAGATGTGCTCACAGCTCCAGCCTCCCAAATGCTAAGATTACAGATGTGCTCACAGCTCCAGCCTCCCTCCCCTTCTTTCCCCTCCTTCTCTTTTTATTTGAGACAGGTTCTCACTTTGTACTCTGGTTGGTCTGGGATTTGCATATAGACCAGGCTGCCCTTGAATTCATGGTGATCTGCCTTTCCCCGCCTCCAAAGAGCTTGAATTAAATGCTTGTGCCACTACCATGCCTGGCTTCCCTCATCCCCCAAGATTCTCAATTAAAATATAAAAGTACTTTGAGGTTATTTTTTCTTATTTTCTGTAATCCTATATTTGCAAATTTTATAGCTAGATAAATCTGTCCTTTGAGACAAAAAGTATATCTGTTTTCTCATGCTTTTTTTTTTTCCTGAGACAGGGTTTCTCTGTGTAGCCTTGGCTGTCCTGGATTCACTTTGTAGAACAGGCTGGGCTTAAACTTACAGCATTCCACCAGACTCTGCCTCCCGAGTGCTGGGATTAAAGGCGTGCGCCACCATGCCCGGCTTCTCATGCGTTTTAATCCAGGGAGCTTGTTTTATAATTCTAGGTAACTATACTATACTGTAAAGTATCTGAATTTAACTGTGAATATTTAAAACTACATAACAAGAGCCATCACAAAATGACATATCAATTTGGCATGACAGTTGATCTTGTTTCTTTTCTCTTATTAAAAAAAAATCAAATAAACATTCCCGAGTCCTGAGCATGGAGGTAAGCCTACATTTCACACTGCCGAGCAGCCACAGAGCATTAGTTTGTAAAGGCGCATGGGATGGGAGCCGCCACGTCACTTCTGTACCAACCCAGAGGAAACTACCCAATGACAACTGTAACTCATGTGGGCCGGGTCGCTTGTTTTGTGTCACCTTGTGATAACATGGTAGGCAGCGTGAAGAATTCCAGCCTGCTTCTTCCTGTTTCCGGGAGCGGGGCCAGCACCAGAACTTCCACCACGTCTGACACTGGGAGAGACACCGTGGATATCTGCAGGATGTCTTTGAACGTCTCTGAAAGTGAGTGGAAATTGACTCTACAAGAGGTCATTGGTTGAGTTTAAAGAATCTTAAGTCATTCTAATTCAGATATAAGTGATAGTATTTCCCACCAATTCTCAGAATGATCTTCTGTTAATATTTCAGATTTTACACACACACAGACACAGACACACAGACACACACACACAGAGACACAGACACAGACACACACACACACAGTTCGACATTCTAAGCTTCTCGTACCATCTTGCCACATACTGAGTCTGTTTTCTCACCTGTTCCCTCCATGACACATCTGTCTCCCAGGGAACACCTGCTGACTGACCAACACACAGGAACACCTGCTGACTGACCAACACACAGGAACACCTGCTGACTGACCAACACACGGGAACACCTGCTGACTGACCAACACACGGGAACACCTGCTGACTGACCAACACACGGGAACACCTGCTGACTGACCAACACACGGGAACACCTGCTGACTGACCAACACACGGGAACACCTGCTGACTGACCAACACACAGGAACACCTGCTGACTGACCAACACACGGGAACACCTGCTGACTGACCAACACACGGGAACGCCTGAACCTGCCCGATTCACTTCTCTGGACTCTCACCCATCTGTCTTCCTTGAGCTATTTCTGGAAGGCCTGGTGCATGCCCCTCACGACTTAGAGCATCCTTGGTTTTCGTCACTGCGTCATACTCTGCCTGCAGTTTCAGTGAGAGGTACCAATTCCTGTTGGATCTCCAGCTTTTCCTCTTCCACCTACAGGCCAACCTCATGAGCTGACAACAGAATGCGCATCCCCTCTGCCGTTAGCCTTAGGCTCTACCATGCCGAGAGCCATCTAACTCCCAGGTGGACCCTGCTTTTTGGCCCCAGTGAGCAGTTAGGCTTCTTTCTACTCCATCTTCTTGGGCCACCAGCTTCCGTAGGAAGGAAGGATAGGACGATAGGAATTCTATCATGAAGCCATGACTGTCTGTCTGTCCCTATTTCTAAGCATTTCCCGAGTGAGAGCTCATGACGTCACACCTCAACAGCCTGGCCCACACTGCCGCGGTTATCTGCCAAGAAACACTTCCACTTGTATCCTACATCGGACCTAAAACGCCTTGAGCTGTAGCAGTAATGGGCCTCATCCCGCACCTATGAAGCCTTTCTGAACCATTACTTCCCCGGAACAGACTCTCCTTCCATCTTTAGCATCCCCGTAGCTGGGACACCTTCATCCTCACTCTCTTCCCTTCATCCGGAAGAATTAAACAGCACTAAGTTATCTCCTTGACTTTTTTATCCCCCACAAGGCCAACATTTGGTACTTAGTAGGTACTTGGTAATTTTTTATAAATAAATAAGTGAATTTATAAATAAATATATCTTGGAGGAAATACACACATATTTGTTGCTAACAGTATGGAGAAAAATTAATTATTAAACAGGGTCAGAGGTAAAACATTTTTAAGTATTTCAGTTATAAATCATCTACTCCTCCCCTTGTAATATAAAAATGTTTAGACATTTCACTAATTTAGTAGTTGATATAAGAGTTTTTTAAACATCAGTTACATACTAGATAGCTCTAATATTCTAAATTCCTCTAAATATAATGTAGGAATTTAACTTCTATTTAAAATTTTCTTTTTCAGAAAATATGACATACATAATTGTTTTGCTATAATTTAATTTTTTAACTTTAAATTATTTGGCATAAAAGTGATCTAAACTTTAAACAAACAAAGCTCCTGTATCATACCAGTGAATCCAAAAATCTGAAATGATTTTGAGGGTCTGGCATCGATGACAAAGACAATTCCTTCTTCTGTGCCAACTAACAGAAAAAATCCTCGCTGGTCGTAACTGGAAGAGAACAAATCCAGTGTCCAGATTTTGCTTCCTTCACCAGCTCGGTGGTAAGTGAGCTTGCTCGATGCACATCAACAGGGACACACTCTCACGCTCACACAATGTGCAGCATTTATTATTTATGTATTCATTTATGTTGTGGGGCTGGCATGGGACTGAGGGTCCTGTGCATGCAAAGTAGGCCAGCTATCACTAGGCTACATCCCCAGCCCTATGGTTTGTGATTTTAAAATATTCTCTGTGTCCCTCAAGCATGGATGTAGTGGGAAGTTTTGGCATCTTTAAAAACTCAGTTATGTTACATAAACATGTTTTGCTTTAATCCCAGGTATGGGATATGGGGCTACTCCAGATGACGTTATGTAAACAACATGTTTTGTTTTATCCCAGGTGTGAAGTGTAGGGCTGCTCCAGCTTGTCCACAGCTGCAGACAGTTTGCCCCATTCAGGCTTTGAGAAGAACGTGATCTTTGCCATCTGCAGATAGTTTAATTCTGAGGACCTTGGTGAGGGAATAAATGGGAGAGCAGAGAGAGAGAGAGAGAGAGAGAGAGAGAGAGAGAGAGAGAGAGAGAGAGAGAGACAGAGAGAGACAGAGACAGAGAGAGACAGAGAGAGAGAGAGACAGAGACAGAGAGACAGAGAGAGAGAGAGAGAGACAGAGAGAGACAGAGACAGAGAGACAGAGAGACAGAGAGAGAGAGAGAGAGAGAGAGAGACCGAGAGACAGAGAGAGACAGAGAGAGAGAGACAGAGAGAGACAGAGACAGAGAGAGAGACAGAGAGAGAGAGAGACAGAGAGAGAGAGAGAGAGAGAGAGACAGAGAGAGAGACAGAGACAGAGACAGAGAGACAGAGACAGAGAGACAGAGAGACAGAGAGAGAGACAGAGAGAGACAGAGACAGAGAGACAGAGAGAGAGAGAGAGAGACAGAGAGAGAGAGACAGAGAGAGAGAGAGAGACAGAGAGTGAGTGAGTGATGAGGGGCTTTGAGAAAGAAGGAGGAGGCTGCTATGCTACTCCTCCCTGCTGCTCCTGGTTGCTGCTATTGTGGCTTGAAGAGAAGAAGTTGGAGATATCCTGAAAGGAGGATTGAACTTGCCCCAAGGATCCCAACGACCCTAGCCAGCAGGAAGTAGTTACAGAGAACTATGCCCCTTCTTCCCACTAACCTTTCTTCTATCCTACCTGGTGTTGGGGTGTTGGAAGGAGCTGGGGTGCAGAAGGGAGATAGAGGCTTCAGAAACCCAAATAAAGTAGATTAAAAAAAAAGTACACCAACACATGAGAACCTGAGTTCAAGCCCCAGAACCTGCCTGAGAAAATTCACGGTGGCATCTGTACTGTGGTCCCAGGGCTGGGGAAGTGGAGACAACACCGCTGGCCTTCATGGCCAATCTGCCCAGCCTAGCCCAAAAGCGAGTTCCAGGCCCAGTGAGAGAACCCATCCCCCAAAACTGGGTGGATGGCATCCAAGGAGCCTTCACATGCTTGCACACATACATGCATCCTCATACAAGCCCACACACTCCAGCCTGCTCTCAGTATTTGAAGACTCCGCATGTGAAGACAAATACTAGTCTACTAGTCTTATTGTTTATTTGTGAATAAAAATGTCTTTGAAAAGGGACACTGGAAATTGGTAATAGGATATTCCTGGGAGGGATGTGCGAGGAGGGGACTTTCCACTATACAGACCTGCCTTTGTACTTTCTGAATGCTGAACTGAGTGAACATTCAAAATGAATGAAATGTGTAAAGCTGAAAAAAAAAAAAAAAAAACAAGGGCACCTCCTTGGAGTCCCCTCTGGACAGGCCTGAGGACAGTGTGGCTAGAGTAGGGCATGCTCACTTACATTAAGATCTTCACCGGTGACTTGGAGAGGAAGGCACTGTGAATCACCTGAGGGTACTCCACATCATGGATGTCGAGAAAGTACACATAGCCATCCGCTGTCCCCACGGCAGCTGACATGGAGGAAGGGGCGCATGCTAGGGTTGTTGCCTGTTCAAGATGAACCGCGGAGCCTGAAGGTTGTGCCACAGCCAAGAAACCTGCTGGGCTGGGCATGTTGCTCTGCATATGCGCCAGGCCCTCGAGTTCGCGCTTAGCACCCCCATCCTCCACCCCCCACCCCACCCCCATCCCCGCTCCACCTCAAATGCTTAGAATTTTTGCAAAGCCTGCAAGCTTGTTTGGTACATACTTCTCTTTGGGAAATCGACCTTCCTAACCCTGACCGGCTGCATGCGCGACACAGGACTCTCCGTGTGGTATTTTTATGCTAAATCTAGAATGGTACGATCTAAAGAAGCATTTAAGACAACTAAGCTGTAGTGCTCTGGGGAAACACCCCACCGCCCCCACCACGTCACAGGGAAACACCAGGTCCCGCTTATGGGCTATAAGGCTCACATGGAGATTTGTCTGCTGCTATGAGGACAAAGAAGGAGAAGGGAGAGAGGGAGGGTGGGTGGGGGGGTAGGTGGGGGGGACAGTGTTCAGATGAGCACTCAAGGCTCTAACTCTCAGAACACAGCATTCTAACCAAGGGGGCTTTTTTTTTTTGCATGTGTTTGTGGGTGCAGTATGTGTACATGTGTGTATGACTGTCCACATACATGTGTGTGTGTGTGTGTGTGCATGTATAGGCTTGATTGCTCTCCTCCTCTTGTTTGAACCCAGAGTTTGCTGAGGTTCAGCTAGCCCAGCTAGCCATCCTGTTCCAGTGAGACCTACTGTTTTAAAATTATCTGTATTACTTGTATTATCTGTTGACCTGGCTAGCAATGAATTAAGATACAGACACTTGTTATATTTTAAAATAGCCTTAGTTAACCCGGGACAGGGCAAATATCAATCTTTTAAATTATTTTTCATAGTAGGAACTCAGGCATGGGACCTCTGTCTCAATCCCATGCCATCTGTTTTTAATAACTTTTATCAAGCTACCTCCCATCTATAATCTCATATACTTGTTTATGTTTTTCATCTGGGCCAGATTTTCTATCTATGCCGGCCATGTATTTCTCTTTCATCTAACCCATGGCGGCCTTTTTCTTTTTTCTTTAGGTCTCTCTCCTTTCTCCTTGTGGCAGTCTTCTTTTTCTCTCTCTCTCTTTCTTTCTTTCTTTCTTTCTTTCTTTCTTTCTTTCTTTCTTTCTTTCTTTCTTTCTTAGGATTTCTCTCTCTCCTAGTCCCACCTATCTCCTGCCCTGCCCAGGTGGGATGGCTTTTTATTAAGCAAAAGGTGGGCCAGACAGCAAGCAGTAATTAGCATCAAAATACATCAGACCATCCCCCAACAGAGGCCTGTTTTTCCCTCAAACACACTGGGATAAGAGGCGGCCATCATGCCTGCATGGCATTTTCATAGGAGCTGGAGATCCAAGCTCCAGTCCCTGGGCCTCCACAGCTGGCATCTTACCCACCACTGTATCTCCCTCCCAGCTCCCTTCAGTGGGCTTTTATTATTACATATTGATTGAAAGTCTTTACGGGACCTCTGGAGAGAGAGAGAGAGAGAGAGGGAGTGTGTGTGTGTGTGTGTGTGTGTGTGTGTGTGTGTGTGTGTGTGTGTGTGTGTACGTTGCTTCCCAAATTATCAATTGAAAATCTCTTCCATTCTAGAGCTATAGTGAGCTACCCTAAATAGCAGTAGCCAAGGAAGTGTTGTGTCCTCTCACAGGTGACATTAATCTAGCCATGGAGGTGCTGGTTTGGGCTCCTTGAGAACCACTGCCTAAAGTGTTCACAGGGAAACAGCTACAGAGGGCAGGGACAGAAATATTGAGCCTCAGCACCACTGACTGGGTCGGTACAATGATCTTTTCTCTGTAGGGCAGTGGGATCCACCATAAGCAGAGAGCTGTGTCTCTCCAGGCAACAAGCTGGACCACAGCCCTGTATCAGGCCTGGCTTGGAGCTCAGTGGGTGGCCAAGACCTCCTGACAGAGGCTTCATCTCGCCTTGTCCAAGAGGAGCAAGGTAAATCCTGGTTATACAGGTCCCTAGAGGGCTTGTTGCACACTTGCTCCCCTGCAAACAGATGTGCTCTCTGATGAGTGTGTAATGTCTCTCTATTCTAGAAATTTGAATAGAAATTGTTACTTACGAGCCTGCAGTGTTCTATTGTTTGTGGCTTTTTAGAGAAGACTTTTTATTGTTATTATTCAGGGAGGGGCAGTATCATTTATTTTTTGCAACTTGTAACATTATAGGGCAATATACTTAGTATCATGTCTTATGTAATCAATGTAAGTATTTTATAATTGAGATTTTTAACTTGGTAGGAGAGGAAGACCGGAATTTCCCTATCTTCTAAAATCCATTGGGAAAAAAAATCCAGCACTATTACTATTTATTAAGTCTCTACATTTTTTTCATTACTTTATGCAAACTGTTCTGTGAGTTCTGCAGAAATGAGGGCATATTGAGAAAGTGTGGGGGATGTTTTCCAGCTAGCACACAGGTGTCTTCCTTCCACAGAGGCCTTTATCCACAGGGAAATCCCCTCCCATAATTTCTGGGGCTCAGTGGGATGAACGTGATCCCACTTTGAGGGCTGCACTTATGTCGATTAGCACTGATCGCCTTCTTTTTCATAGGGAGTGCTCTCTTAGAAGGCACTCTCTGAGCAGGGCTGGTGGGGGGGGTGGTAGTGGTGGCGGTGGCAGCGGTGTGCGCCTTTAATCCCAGCACTCGGGAGACTCGGGAGGTAGAGGCAGATGGATCGCTGTGAGTTTGAGGCCAGCCTGGTCTACAAAGTGAGTCCAGGACAGTCAAGGCTACACAGAGAGACCCTGTGGAAGATGCTCTCTGAGGCCTCCAGAGAGGGAGTGTGTCTGCTGCGGCTGCATCTTCCTGCTGACAGTCCCTTCTCTGACACTGTGGCGTGAGGCTGGCAAAGTGGCAGGTGAGTACAACTAAATTGGGGCGTGTTAAACTCTGTGTATGGTGAAAACAGCATAGTAGGAAAGGGGTTCTAAAGGCCACTGGGATACAAGCACTGAAAGGAGAGCAGAGTTAAAATAGATATATTAAACGTGGGCTTATCGGCTACACTTACTGGAATCCTCAGCGAAATCCTGCCAATGCAGGTGCAGTCCTCTATCCACAAAACAGACACTTCCCCCAAATTCGTGAGCGTCTGTAGGAGAAAGAGAAATAACACTGAGTGGGAGCACCTGCTAACCTGCTGGCATGCAACACTGAGTGGGAGCACCTGCTAACCTGCTGGCATGCAACACTGAGTGGGAGTACCTGCTAACCTGCAGGTATGCAACACTGAGTGGGAGCACCTGCTAACCTGCTGGCATGCAACACTGAGTGGGAGCACCTGCTAACCTGCTGGCATGCAACACTGAGTGGGAGCACCTGCTAACCTGCTGGTATGCAACACTGAGTGGGAGCACCTGCTAACCTGCAGGTATGCAACACTGAGTGGGAGCACCTGCTAACCTGCTGGCATGCAACACTGAGTGGGAGCACCTGCTAACCTGCAGGCATGCAACACTGAGTGGGAGCACCTGCTAACCTGCTGGCATGCAACACTGAGTGGGAGCACCTGCTAACCTGCTGGCATGCAACACTGAGTGGGAGCACCTGCTAACCTGCTGGCATGCAACACTGAGTGGGAGCACCTGCTAACCTGCTGGCATGCAACACTGAGTGGGAGCACCTGCTAACCTGCTGGCATGCAACACTGAGTGGGAGCACCTGCTAACCTGCTGGCATGCAACACTGAGTGGGAGCACCTGCTAACCTGCTGGCATGCAACACTGAGTGGGAGCACCTGCTAACCTGCTGGCATGCAACACTGAGTGGGAGCACCTGCTAACCTGCTGGCATGCAACACTGAGTGGGAGCACCTGCTAACCTGCTGGTATGTTCACCTAAAGGGTCAGTTAAATGCTTCACTGTTGCTGGGCGTGGTGGTGCACACCTTTAATGCCAGCCCACATGAGGCAGAGGCAGGAGGATTGCTGTGAGTTCGAGGCCAGCATAGTCTACAAATCGAGTCCAGGACAGCCAAGCGTACGCAGAGAAACCCTGTCACAGGAAAAAACAAACAAACAGACAAACAACCCAAGGTTAAAAATAAAAAGCTTCACTGTTTGTTTAGGTTATAATACTTAGTCTATGAATTCAACCTTGATTCTTATTTCCTGAAGAAGTGTTGACTACTGCCTTCTCCTTTATCCTCTGGCTTTCTTCTCCCTCTCTCCCTCTCTCTGCCTCTCTGAAACAAGCTTTCGTATATAACCCAGGCTAGGCTTGCACTCTCAATCCCCCTGCCTCCCTTCCCGAGGGCTAGGATTACAGGCCCAGACTGACACTTGGGCTCTTCCTGTGGGTTTAAAGCAACTATCTTCAGCACCTGGGAGGCAGGAGGAGGAGGATCACTGTGAGTGTGAGGCCAGCCTGGTCTGTACAGCGAGTTCCCCGCTAGCCAGGCTATGAAGTAAAGACATGTTTAGTGGCTTGCTGCCAAGCCTGATGACTTGATTTGATCCACATGGGCGACGTGGAGAGAACCTACCCCACAATGTCCTCTGACTCTTTCATGTGAAAGCGCTCGCGCACACACACATGCATGCATGCATGCGCGTGCACACACGTACACACACAGACATACACACAAACCTTGTCTTGAAAAACCAAACAAGCAAACAAACACACACAAAAAAAACCCCAAAAATAAAAACCCCCAAAAAACCCTAACCCAAATCATCTTTAATGTCATTTAAATAACATAGTAACTAGGTTATGAAAAGTGAAATGAGGAACTAGACATTTGGCTTAGTGGTTAAAGAGCACTGACAGGCCTTCCAGGGGACCAAGACTCGGTTTCCAACACTCACACAGCAGTTTACAACTCTGGTTCCAAGGGATCTGGTATCTTCTTGTTCTTCTGAGGGCACTAGGCACATATATGTGTACAATCATACATGCAGGCAAAATAGCCACACACATAAAAATAAAACTGAAGCAAAATAAACATTTCCCCCACAATCATAGTTCAAATAAAAATCCCTTGGAAACTCCTAGGATTATTGCCTAGTGATAAAGCCTAGAACCAGAAGGTTATTTATTGTTATTTTAGTTATTTTACTTTAAGAACACTTTTAGGACTGTAGAAGTTTGGAGCAGAAAGCACAGTGGGAGCTCCCCACCCCGACGCACACAGAGTTCTCCATCGTTAGCAGCTTGCATCGGAGCTGAACCTGGGCCACAGCATGTAGGCCACACTGACTCGGTTACTGGCTTAAGTCTACAGTTTACATCGGGGCTGTTTCAATCTTTTGTGTTGCTCACTTTGAGAATTTTGATGAGTTTGTGATGGCATGCAATCACAGCTTCTCTGCCTTAAAAGTCCATTCCTGCCTCCCTCCCTACACTACTAACAACCACTGATCGTTTTTTTACTGGCTCCACGGCTTTGCCTTTTCCAGAAGATGCCGTTAGATTCATACAGTGCGCAGGCTTTCCCACACTGGCTTCCTTCACTTGGCACTACGCATTTATGACCCCTCCAAGTCTTTTGGTGACCTCACAGTTTGGTTTCTTTTTATTGTATGACCGAGCTGCAGTCTCTCCATTCGCTGATGGATGGGCAGGCGCTTCAGTTGCTTTCTGAGTTTGAGCCCTTATTAACAATGCTGCTATATACATTCGCATCTGGTTTTGGATAGCATTATGTTTTCAGGCCATTTGGATAAATACTAGGGAGCACAACTGCC
The DNA here is from genome assembly GCF_964271855.1 of Acomys minous. Taxonomy (NCBI): domain Eukaryota; kingdom Metazoa; phylum Chordata; class Mammalia; order Rodentia; family Muridae; genus Acomys; species Acomys minous. The sequence continues at coordinate 13,044,841 of NC_140484.1, read as the reverse complement.
AGAGCATATGGTGCCCGCCTAGCTTTGAAAGAGGCTGACAACCCGTCTTCCAAATTGGCTGTACCTATGCGCGACAAATGGGCGCCTTGCGCTTTGGCTGCTCTGCTGCAGCCTCAGCCGTTGCCAGCGTTTTAGATTTTAGTCATTCTAATCAGTGGTGGCATCTCATTGCCTCAACATTCAATTTTCTAAGCGCTAATGTTTCTAGCATCTTTTCACATACTTATTTTCCATCCATATGCCTTCTTTAGTGTGGAGTCTATTTATTTATTTGTTTGTTTGTTTATTTCGCTTATTTCTGAACGAGGTTGTTCACTTGTCAAATCCCAAATGCTTTCTGCAGATCTGGGACACCCTGGCCTTTGTAAGCTATGCCTGCTGTGAGACAGTTGTTCCTTTAGTCTGTAATTTGCCCTTTCCTTCTCTTAGCAGAGGATGTGCCCAGGACTTTCTACTCTGGAGGTCTCTCACAGAACAGACGTTTCAGTTAAATGCAACCCACTGATTTTTCCCTCTGTTGATTGTATTTAGTATTGTAGTTAAAGAGTTTGCCATCAAGACAAAGGGAACTTAGATTTTTTTCATCATCTTTTAATAATTTTATAACTTTGCTTTTATATTTGTCTACAATTAACTTTGATTCTTTTGGAAAGTGTAAGATTTGCATCTAGGTTCAAACTGTTTAACTTATATGTGTGTGTGTGTGTGTGTGTGTGTGTGTGTGTGTGTGTGTGTGTGTGCAGGTACCAGTGTGCATGTGCTGTGGTGGATGCATGTGTGGAAGATGGGTGTGCAGATATGAGTGCGCACATGCTGTGGTGGATGCATGTGTTGAAGTTGTATGTGCAGGTATGAGTGTGCATGTGCCATGGTGGATGCGTGTGTGGAAGTTCATGTATGGAGAGATTAGTTGTTCCAGCGCCATCTGATGAAAAGATGGTGATATTTTCACTAAATTGTCTTTGCTATTTTATCAAAGCAAAGCCTTACTGTGTTAGGCCTGGTGGTAGCACTTGACTATAAATCCAGGTTGAGGAGATATGAAGATTGTAAATTCAAGGCCAGCTTGGGAAACTCAGCAAGACCCTTTCTCAAAATAAGGTTTAAAACCAAAAAGATGAGTTGATTATATCCATGTGGGTTTATCGGGGGCTCTGTTTTCCATTACATTTATCTATTATTTTAGTCTTTACCAATACCAATCTTGAATCTTGTAGCATCAGGCCTGACTATATTTATCCCTCAATACTAGACTGAGGCTTCCCTCAATAGTATATTGATTTTTTTTGCAATGCTACACAAATTTTATAATCAATCAATTTTTTTTTACAAAATAATGTATTGATATTTTGACTAGAATTAGATTAAGTCTGCAAGTCAACTTGGGTAGAAGTGACATTTTAACAAAACCGAAGCTTCTTGTTTGTTTTTCTGTCTTGTTTTAGTTTTTCGAGACAGGGTTTCTCTGTGTAGCCTTGGCTGTCCTAGACTCACTTTGTAGACCAGGCTGGTCTCGAACTCACAGCAATCCACCTGCCTCTGCCTCCCGAGTGCTGGGGATTAAAGGTGTGCGCCACCATCAACCGGCCCCAAAACTGAAGCTTCTTATCTATGTCAGAGTGACAGCTCACCATAGATAATTGTTTTAGTTCTTTCCTCAGGTTTTACGGCTTTTTTCATATAGCACATCTTTTGTTAGATGTCTACCTAGTTAATTTTATTGTGCTTTTGATTTCAAATTGTAATCGCTCACTACTGGTATGTGAGAAAACAATTCGTTTTCTTGGGTTGTAACCTGTTTGCCTGCAGCCTTGCTGTGACCACTCAGCACTAGGGGGTCTTTGCCGATTGTGATTTTTCTGTAGTGGAAGTTTTGGTTCCTTTGAAAACACGGCTATGTTATGTAAGTATGTTTTTGTATTAATCTCAAGTGTGGGATTTTAGTTTGGGCTTTAGTTTGTCCTCAGCTGATAACTGCCTCCTGTGGGGCGTGGTCTTTGCCAGGCACAGAGAGGGGCGTGGTCTAGGATCTGAAGGAGAAGCCATGTGGCAGTTTGAGAGACCAGAGACAGACTGTGTGGTGGCCTGGAGACAGAAACGGAGAGAGAAATGTTTCTATGCGGCGGCTTGGAGGAAGCTGCTTGCTGCATTTGCTGTTGACAGAGACTGGTATTGCCCCAAAGGCACCCAATTGACCCTAAACAGCTGAGAGATGTAAAGGGATCTGCGCCCCAATCTTCACTAACCTCCTTTCTCTCTTACTCAGGGTTAAGGTGTTTGTAGAAGGGAGGCAGAGGTTTCAATACCCCCTAAATAGAGCTTGAAAAAAAGAGAGTTGACATTTTTCTCTGATGGTAATTGTGTCACACGAGAAGGGAGGCAGTTTCACTTCTTTCCAGTCTGTATACATTTTCCTTGGAAAAAAAAAACTTTATCGTATGGACTCGACTTCCAACATGATATTGATTAGGAACTGGGCACTTTATAGATATTTCTACCACAGTGAGCAGCATTACTTGATTTATTTTCTGGGTCTTTTTTATTATAAGTAGGTAACAGATGTCATTCAGTGCTTCTTTTACTGATATGACGACACATTTATTTTCTTCTTTAGTCTTAGGATGGTGTTATGGATCACACCACTTGAGTTTTTGATGTGGAACCAGCATTTCAGTGTTACATACCTGAACTAAATCACCCTCGGTTAAGGTATGTCATTGAGCTGGCATTGCCAGCATTTACTGGGGGATTTTGTCTCTGTGCTCGGGAAAGACACTGATTTGTAGTCCACTTTTCTTGTAGTGTTTTGTCTGGCTCAGGTAGAGGAGAGCCTCAGAGAATGAACTTCTAACTTTAAATGGGATTGTGGAAATTTGGTATTGTTTTTTTCTTTAAATGATTACCAGAATTCACCAGATAACTCATCTGGACCTGAAACTTCCACTTTTGGGATGTTATAATTAATCCAATTTCATTGATATAGGCCTTTAAGAATATCTCATTCTTAGAATGTGATTTTGAAAAACTCTGCCTTTCAAAGACTCTAAGGTCTAAGCTGGGTGGCGCACACCTGGAATCCTAGCACTCAGGAGGCAGAGGCAGGTGGAATGTTGTGAGTTCGAAGCCAGCCTGTCTACAAAGCAAGTCCAGGACAGGCAAGGGTACACAGTGAAACCATGTCTCAAAAAAACCAAAAAAGGAAAAAATAAAAAATAAAAGAACTGGTTTAGAGAGACCCAACTACATATGGATAGGAGTTCAAACCTTGAAATGCAGCTTCAACCCTGCCGCGTCCCAGCAGACCATTTCTTACCAGGAAGTATTTGTTTCCAGGTGTGATAAAGTCAGTGGCCTGAAGTTTCCCATCACAGGCTTCTAGGACTCTGTCCAAGGCTCGCTCTGCACCATATGTGTAGGTGTAAACAGACCCCTGAAAAATTCGTGCAGAGAAAAGGAAACATGTCTAATAATCATTGCATATGCCATTAATTCAACAGATGCTTGCTCAATGGCCACTGTGTGCAACATAGTTTGGGACTAAGGGATGGAAAACTACAGACTTAAACAAGGTCCTAGAGGAACTTAAAATATAGAAATGTTATTAACTTAAACGAGAGAATGATTCGTCTGTATCATTGCTGTATCAGTAAATACAGCAAGAGACAAGTATGTGAGAGATAAGGCAGGGGTGGGGGATGGGGAAATGGGATCTAAGCCACCATGGGCTCTGAGTATTCCAAAAGCACACAGTCCATTCCATTGTACGTGCAGAGAACACACGGTTCATTCTATCACATGTGCAGAGAACACACGGTTCATTCCATCACACACATGTGGCTATGTTGTCAGGCTCCCGTGTGTTTTACATGTTCATATATTCTGACACATTTTCTATTTTATCATTGGAAAAGCATTTATCTTCTGTACGATTTTCACCACGGGGGTTTGCTCATCTAAAGCCAACAGAGCACGTCTGGACTCCTACCACTCGGAGTGTGAATGATGCACGTTCACCCTTTCGCTGATGTTTCAGATGTGCTGTCACAGTGACAGCTGGGCTTCTCGTCTTTGGTTTTTAACCTCTTATTGGGGCATGGTCTAATGTATTTTGATGCTAATTGCTTTGCTGTCTCTGTGACCCACCTTTTGATTACTAAAAAGCCATCCTACCTGGGCAGGGCAGAGGAGAGAGGTGTGGCTAAGGTTCCAGAGAGAGGGGGGGGGTAGGAGGAGGGGGAATCCTGGGAAGAAGAAGAGAGACCGCAGGAAAAAGGAGGAGAAAGACCAGAGGAGGAGAAAAAGGCCGCCATGGGTTGGATGGAGAAGCACTTGGCTGGCATGGATGGGGGATTCGGTCCGGATGAAGAACATTAGCAAGTATTTGCGATTATGGAGGGGAGGTAGCTTGACAGAAATTATTAGAAGCCGATGGCATGGGATTGAGGCAGCAATCCCATGCCTGCCCCAATACAGGATTAATATCTGCCCTGCCTCAGGTTAGCTAAGGCTATTTTAAAATATAACCAGTGTCTGTGTCTTGATTGATTGCTAGCTGGGCCTACAGATAATACTGATAATACAGATAATTTAAAAACAATAACCTCTTCCCTTCTGTGCCCTCCTGACGTACATCTTTAAGAACTTTCACTGTTAACAGCCTGCTACTGGTACACCACCGTTTTAGAGTGTCTGAAAACGTAGCTGAAGTACTTTTTTTTTTCTTTCTTAACTCATTTAATTTTTCAAAAAGGTTTTGTCTTTGTTTTTCCAAAGGTTCATCTTGGGAATTGTAAGTGTGGATGTCATTTTGCGCCCCGTGGAACTTACCGTGTCTCTTACATCTGTGAACTCATCTCTTTAGTCAGTTCTGGAAAGCTACGAGTTACTGTCTCCTGAAGCATTCATTACCTCTGCACACCTTGCTCCCCTCTCGAGGATGGCAACCAGACATGCATGGGTGTTTTGCCTGCATGCATGTCTGTGCACTACTTGAGTGCCCGGTGCCATTTTTATTTCATGTGCATGGGTGTTTGCCTGCATGTATGTCCGTGTGTCACATGCGTGCCTAGTGCTCGTGGGGGCCGAGATATGATGCCCTGGGAGTGATGTTACAGATGGCTGTAATACAGATGGCTGTGAGCTGCTGTGTGGGGGTGGGGAATCCAACACGAGTCTCTGGGAAAGCGACCAGTGCTGCTCACTGCAAGCCTGTCTCCAGATCCCCCGTGTTCATTTTGTGTTTCCTTTGTCGTCTCTCCCTCCCCCTCCTCTCTCTCCCTCCCCCTCCTCTCTCTCCCTCCCCCTTCCTTTCTCTCCCTCCCCCTCCTCTCTCTCCCTCCCCCCTCCTCTCTCTCTCTCTCTCTCTCTCTCTCTCTCTCTCTCTGTCTCTGTCTCTGTCTCTCATTTTGTCAGCTATTTTCTTTTTCTATTAGAATACTTCTAAAAGTAGTTTCTTGTACTCAACAGATATTTTTAGTTTTTCATTTATCTATACAACAAAATATCATTGTTTCGACTTCTGGTAATTACCAAAAACTTAAGTCTTCCCATACATAAAGCCAAAATATTTAACTTTATCCGCCATCTTTCCAGTGCTGTTGTCTAACAATAAAACGACTGCTAATCTTGACCTCAGAGAGTCATTTTATTAACTAGGGGTCTGTTTAACTATATAATTTAGCTTGTTTAGCTCTGCACTGATTCTTCAACTTTCAACTTTTTTTTGACTAGAACCACGGTCTGAGGGTATGGATTTGACTAGCCAGGCCAATCAGAGCTCAGACTTTTCCTGGCCAGACTGACTGATCACAGGTAGAGGAGCATACATCTGCATTTCAGGACAGTTTTATTTTCTAGTTGGTAACTTTCTTCCAAAGTTACCAACAGGACAGAAAAGTAAGCAGGAGTAGCAGAAGGCTCTAAATGCCGGAAGGGGAAAGTCGGCCAGAAAAGGGGCAAAGGGGCAGCAGAGCCATGAGCCATGGTGGACAAGGCCCAGAGGGAGCACCAAGGAATCTGGATTCACTTCACTCTTTCCTCTGCTGGTGACTATACATAACCAAACTGTGGTTCTGCATTTGCCCAGAGGCCTGGTCACCACCAAGTTGGAAGTGCACGCTTCTCTGCTCAAATGTCCCAGTGCCACTGGTATCTGGGCAGAACAGGATGAAGCTCGGGGTGCAGAAGGAAGTCTGCGTCACAGATCCCCAGTCCAGGCAGGGGTGTGGGAAAAGGAGATTTTCTCCGCAGTACGTGTTACTGCTTTTTTAGCTGGGCTGCTGGTATCAGGCCAGGTGACATTGGTGGTGGTGGGGTGGGGGGTGGGGGGGGTGGTACTCAGGGCTCTGAAACCAAGCCAGGTGGCAACAGAGGCCTGACCTGACTCAGGCAAATGGAATGGCTGCTTTAGGAACAGGTGTCAGCTCGCTCCCACAGATGGGCACTGCGGTGACCGGAGCTACTACTTGGCTGTCAATTGAGTCCGGGGGTTCAGAGATGCATTTTTCTCAAAAGAAGGGAGACCCTTCTTTTCCCAGGGTTACAGCTAGGAATAAATAGCCGGTCCCAGATATCCTTTGGTGAAGTAGATGGTGCTTACTGTCATGTAAAACAGGGACTTATAAATGTTGGGCAGTGGGAGGGGTTTTGAGGATTAATGCGTCTCATTGGCTGGGACTTAAGACACTAGCAATGCTCTATTTACATGGGGAAATTTGACAGGTGACAAGCTGATGTGACTGACCACCTGTAGCCACCTGGGGGTTGTGTCATGTGCTCCTTAGGGCTGGCACAGAAACAAGGAGAGAGCTTTGTCCCACACTTTCTGTTCTCAGGATGAGATTTTAAATCTCAAGTGTGAGATTTCTGGAGTTTAAACACACTCCATCTCCCTAGTCCCAGGCCAGTTCCTCTGGAGGCACAGACCACAAGCCCAGCAACAGACATCTGTTTCTAATTCAGGCCTTTGTTCAAGGTACTTTTCGACTTGCACTAGTGTAAGTACCGACGAGCTGAGAATCGCTACACAACATTCCCCACTCTTTATTCCCACCATGCACTAACAGCATCTGAAGAGTGTGCATCAAGAAATCACTATCTAGCTGGGCATGGTGGTGCATGCCTTTAATCCCAGCACTTGGGAGGCAGAGGCAGGTGGATTGCTGTGAGTTCAAGGCCAGCCTGGTCTACAAAGTGCGTCTAGGACAGCCAAGGCTACACAGAGAAACCTTGTCTGGAAAAACCAAAAAAAAAAAAAATCACTAAGTAGGGGTTCAATGTTTACTGCATGTATTGTCCTTGGTTGAACCCCTTACTCAGATCTAGCCAATGGACAGGCCATTCTCCACAGTTACGTGGAGAGTGGGGACTGATTCAGACATGAACTCTGGTGCCCCATATTTGACCACTTCCCCATGGTGGGGAGGCCTAGTGGCACTCAGAGAAAGGATAAGCAGGCTACCAGGAAGAGACTTGATAGATAGCCTATGACCATATAGTGGGGGAGGAGGTCCCCTTCCATCCCAGACCTAGGGAAGAGTGAAAGCAAGAGGGAGGGAGGAATAGGTGGATACAAGTGAGGGGAAAACAATTTAGATGTAATCTGAATAAATTAATTAAATACTAAAAAAGTTAAAAACATTAAAAAAAAAAAAAAGAAATCACTATCTAATGTACCTTGTCCGTTTGAATCAGCAACACTTTGTAACTAGGGGAAAACACCAGGTGTGACACTGGCCCATCGAACTCAAGAAAAGTCTTCACTTTGTACTTTGAGTCTTTGATGATGAAAGAATACAGCACACCATCCTGCAGACCAAACACAATGAGACAGGACAAAGTCAGTGCTTGCCAAAGTACAGTCCACTTCTGTCATCAGACAGGTCAAGGCTCATGGACTACGCCTGTTTGAGAGCACCGTCTGTGTTTACATCTCGAATGTGTTGCCACCTTTGAGTCAGACACCTTTTAACTATGTACTTCATTAAGCAGAAAGCAGGGCAGATGAGGCAGAGTTTGCATGGCTTGTGGGTTGATTCTTCTCATTTCAAAGCACGTTAGTCCTAAGTATGTTTTTAAAATCATGACCATCTACATTTTTTTTTTTGCCCACTTATGTGACCCAAAGGCAGGAGTGTACTTTTTATTTACTTCACGCTCTCTTCTCCAGTCCCTGATTCAGTGCTAGGACACGGCAGGTGTTCAATAAAAATGGGCTGGCCAACTGGTCAGTGATAAATAGACTTAAGCTAATGACGTGAGTTACTGCTACAGTGCTTACAAGGCTTGGGGAAAGGTAGCCATTGGTGTCTATAGAACCCCACTGTAACTAAGCCAGGCGTTTAAGAGACGTGACTGCGTATAGCTGAGACCCCAGTGGTGGGGGAGTCATGCAAGCTGCTTTCCCCAAGTTCCTGATGGGTCCCCATCCCTCACCAGAACAAACAAAGACAGTGGCCTTGAAGAAGGTAAGACTCTTAAAGGTCACAAATGCAGACGAAGTGTAGGAAACGGGAGGTGGTTTTCTGACGAAAACTCCAGGAAGGGACATATAAGTGGAGTGTAAGCACAGAGGCTCAAGGTGGCTTCTGCTTGGTGGAAACGCGTCCTTCATCCTAATGTCATTGCCTCCCTGGCCTCAAGCTAACCTGTGGCAGTGAGACAGACAAAAACTAACAACGGACCCGGGATAGTTTCACTTAGACCTGAGGTTTCAGTGCAGTGCTGTCACCAATCTTAACATTGATGACACTGATTGCAACTACATAGAAACACATGATCTGACCCCTTCCTCTCCCACTTAAAACTTCGTGAAAGACAGCTATGCTCACCACTATACCACTAATGCACAGGCCTTTAATCCCAGCACTCAGGAGGCAGAGGCAGAGGCAGATGGATCGCTGTGGGTTCAAGGCCAGCCTGGTCTACAAAGTGAGTCCAGGACAGCCAGGACTACACAGAGAGACCCTGTCTTTAACAAAGGAAAAAAACCTTCCTGGGACTGTGTGTGCTAGAGGATAAAATCATAATCCTTGGGGTGTGACGCCCCAGGTTCACTCTCTGGTGACTTGTACCAGACACAGTGCTTTCATCTGTATGAGGAGCTCGTGGCTAACTCCATCTGCTCAAGCAAGTGGAGATTAGTCATACCGAACCTCATTATCAGCTCTAACAGACAAAAGACCACGCTCATCTCTGACAACCCAATTCATTATTGTAAAAACAGACACAGTGCTGGGCTGCAGATAACTGGGCATATTTCCCCTGGGTGGGAGGGACAGTTGCAGGTTTCTAAAGCCTACGTGTGTTCATTAGCAACAGCCTAGACTTGACCTGTCTTCTCTTTTTGCATGTAATGGAAAGTTTGCCTAGTCAATTTTCTATCTTTGCCAATCTGAAAGAACCCGACATGCCAAAAATACGGCTCCTAAACATAAGCGGCAGCAATGGGGAACTGTGCTTTTTCACGAAGTGAGAAATTGTAAGGAATAAAATACGTTACGATTCCAGAGGCGAGCATGCCATCCTTCTGGTACACCAGCGTGAGTGGATTGATAAGCTGGCCTCCATCTTTGGGGAAAGAACAAGAGAAAATAGATGACATAATCAAAAGAGCAGCAACACATCAGACAGTAAGAGCTGCGTGGGAATGAAAAACCGTTAGACATTAATCCAGTGCTGGGGGTCAAAGACCCATGCAATGAAAACCATAGTCTTATCGGGCTGTGTACTTAGGATTTATGTATGTTATAACTTTTTATAATTTTTATCAAACGACATATAAATTTCTATCAAATAAAGCACAGTAGGGAAAAAACAGTTCTACATGAGCATTTGTTATTAATAAGATATTTTCTCTGTGGAGGAAATAACAAAACCATGTTATTGGTTTATGTAGGAAAATATGATAACTACATGGGCTCAGAGGGTGTGGTACTTTGAATGAGTGTTGCCCCCACAGGCTGAAGTGCTTCAATGCTTGACCATAGCTACTGCCACCATTAGGAAGAGTGGCCTTGTAGAGTAGATGTGGCCTTGTAGAGTAGGTGTGGCCTTGTAGAGTAGGTGTGGCCTTTTGGAGTAGGTGTGGCCTTACTGGGGGCTTTGAGGTCTTGAATGAACAGGCTAGACCCAGTGTGATACACATCCAATCTGCTCCTGGTTGCCTTCAGATCAAGATGTAAACTCTTGGCTCCTCCAGCACTATGTTGGCCTGCATGCCGCCATGCTTCCTGCCACGATGGTAAGGATCAGACTAAACCTCTGAAACTGTAAGCCAGGCCCCAGTTAAATGTTTGCCTTTATAAGAGTTATCTTGGTCATGGTGTCTCTTCACAGCAAGAAAAACCCAATCTAAGACAGATGCCATCCATCAAAATGTTTGTTTGCTGCACAACACATGTTTGATGTTGTTGGCTGCCTGGAAATATGTCCTTTTCTTCAGTTACCGCCCACCTCCCAGCAGCCCCCTCTGCAACCCAGGTGCCACTGCAATCTTAAGAGTCCTGGCCTGGTCTAGGAGCTGCATACAGCCACCTACTTTGAGGATCTCCTTTCCCAAACTGTGGCCAAATTAATCTGAAAAGTACAATTCTGATTGACTTTCACCCCCACTTAGGAGATGTCTTTACACTCTCAGTCCTCTGCGTATGGTTGTCAACCTGTGTTTAATAATATCAATGTCCCTACAGGGTGGAAAGGATGTGGCTGTATTAATTATATAGGTTACTGTCCCGTGACTGGGACACATTGTAATGGTACTTGAAAAAATATGATTTGCCTTCAAAATGTGTGTGGTGGGGGGAGGGGGATGGGCTGGCTTGAAACTCATAATCCTCCTGCCTCAGCACCCTTAGCACTGGAATTACAATCTCTTGTGTCAACACACCCAATTGATAAACACATATTTGAAAGCATTGTAATACACTGCAAAAAAAGAGTTATGCAGGAAAGGAATTGTGAGCAATCCTTAAGACGAGGTGGTTAAGCCTAATTGTGTAAAATGCATTAGATGTGATGAATATTTGGAATGAAAGCCTCATTTCATAATCCATTCTGCAAGTGCTTGTGGGAGCCACTTGATTCTGTAGTGAGATTAAACAGAGTGAAACCACAAAGCCTTTCAGTGACCTCAGCTGATGACTAGGAAGGAAGAGCGGCTTGGGGCCATTGGGCTAGCACAGGCCGAGGCTCCAACTGTGTTGTGGAGCTCATGGTGTCCCAATGTAGGCACCGGAAGTGTCGCTCATGGTGTCCCAATGTAGGCACCGGAAGTGTCTGAAGGTTGAGGTGTGGCTAGAGAAGGGTCCACAAAGAAGCAGACAGGAAAGAAATGGACATTCCTGACAAAGCTAACAATAAAAGGCAGCGACCTGAAGATGGACCGAGCAACCAGAGGCTTGCTCTCAGTGAGGGTCTAGGCAGTAGCACTGTGTAGAAAGAAAGAAGGCTGGAGGGGAGGTCACAAGAAGGCGGGGCGTGTGGGAAAGCTTTGTCAAGGAAGGATGAGTCAGAGACTGGGAGAGGAACTTCATGAAAAACATTGAAATTGTGAGAAATTTGCAAGGCGGAGTAATATGTGAAGCATATCACCAGACACTGGGTGTTATGGAGAGAGAAAAATGAGCCAGGGGACAGATCTGTGAAATGCCAGGAAGAAACATTGGTTACCAAAGACTCATCCTGGGGCCAAAGGAAAATGACGTCAATGAGGCAGCTAGGACCAGCCGCAGGAGGTGGGACATCAGGGCAGCATAGACTCTGGGTTGGGTGTTACACTTATGTCTTCAATACGAGCATATGACAGTAGCCACCTGCTTGCTTTGGACTATATGTAGAGTAATGTCAGAAACAGTCTGAGATTTGTTGTAAATATCATATGGGAAAAGATGAGAGAGTGCAGGGCACGGGCTTGATTGGGTGGCCTTGGAGAACAGCTCCCTTCCCAGAACCCATCCTTGGGTGGGGGGTGGGTTCTTGTGGTCCAGGCCCTACACTTGGCCACATCTGATGGAACCAAGAATGGATACTGGATGCAAGGCAGAGTGGATAAGGTCCTCCTTGAAATAAACCATAGGAAAAGGAGTTTTCAGGATGGCACATTTAAAGAGGCAGCTGTCACAGAAAGGTGGTTGAAAGGAATGGGAGACAGAAAAGGACATGATTAGCTGACCTGGGAGTCCGGAGCCTTATTCCTTGGATTCCGGCATCAGCCTCACAGCCTCTATGAAGCTGAGCTTGTTTGCTTTGGGTTTACGTGTGGTGGGAGAGGAGGGTACCTGTGCCACACTTCATATGTGGAAGTCAGAGGACAAACTGCAGGAGCTGGGTTTCTCCGTCTACCCATGGGGATTCTGGGGATTAAACCCAGACTGGCCTGGGAAGCTTGGTGGCAATCACCCTAATTTTCAGAGCTATCTTGCCAGCCCATGGCGATGAGGGTGCTTTTTAAACCTCATGTGTGTGGAGTTACATGTGTCTCTTCCTGTCACATCTTGAGGGTTTCAGGACATGAGCATATAAAGTGGTATTGGAACACTAGGGGCCGATTGACACTTACTAAACAGTGCATAGGCACAAGGTACATAATTCTTTATCATCACAAGACTTGGAGATAGAGAATTAAACAGAAGGAGGCCCCAGGATGTCTCTAAGCAAGGGGAAAATCAGGGACCAAGATTACAGCTGTGTAAGGTATGCCAAGCTAACCCCATAGCTGTGCTTCTGGGCTCTGGGCAGAGCGGTCTCTTACCAAGCAGTGGAATGTCATCCATTTTCTGCAGCACAGTCACCTTCAAGGTCTCCGAGTTAATCATCAGAAGATGGCCCTCTTCACACCCAACATACAGGTCGCTTGATGGAGTCCAACAGTGCATAGTTGGGTGAAGCAAAGGGTATATGTCATCCTTCGGCTTTGGGAGAGAACAACATCCGTGTGTTAGGACACCGAGCATGGTCAAGAGCCCCAGAGGACCACCCCCAGCACAACTGCCACAAAGAAACCAGAGTGAGTAGCCAGTCTGAACACGTGGCCTTTCCGTGTTCAGCATCAGTGGTGGTTCTTTCCTCTATTTTTTCTCTATTTTATTTCACTTTGTACAACCAAAACTCTCTTGCAAATGCTGCCAGAGTCCTCTTGTCATGGATTCTGCTGAAAGGAGTGATTAACTGCTTCTTAGCAGCCATTTTTGGCATCCTGAGTCCTTGATTGGCTACAAACACCACTACCCCCCCTTTTGGGGAAGTCTGTCATTAGCATCTTATTTTCTAGTCTGGCAAGGGTCAGCTTGGGGTCCCTGCCTAGCTGCCTGTCAGAGGCAATGAGAAGCCTCTGGCTTAACTCTGTGGCTCCCCTCATGAGGCTTAGGATCCCTCCACTTGCCTTTGATTCCACAGAAGGAACAGAATGTAAGAAGAAGTTCCCTTTGGGCACTGAAAAGAGTTTGGACCAGGTTTAAAGCAAGTTATTTTTTTCCTTAAACAATTAGGGAGTGGGCATTTCAGGTTTTGTGGACCACATAGATTGAATATTGTCTCTGTTTTCTTTTTTATGACCCTTGAAAGTGTAAAAGCACTCTTAGACTTGGGTCACAAAAACAGGCCATAATTTGTTCAAGTGGTGACATTAACTGTTCTCCTCAGCCTTTAGTATTTGTGCTCGGCAAGGGGAGGCTGACCCTAGTCAGCACAGAGCCTCCTCCTAGTAAACCTTGAAAGGGCCACACCCTCTCCTCCACAAAGCTCAAAGTGGCTTTTTGACGACTATGTCAGAAACTATGTTTGCTGCAGCGCTGGACTTAGAGTTCAGGATACTAGAATATGTCTCCCTCTCGCCCTCTCTTCTTATTTTCCTCTCTCTCCTTCCCGCTCTTTTTCCCTCTCTTCACCTCTCCCCTTCTCTCTTCCTCTCTCCCTTTCTCCTTCCATGTCTCCCTCCTTTTTTTTCCTTCTTTTTGCAGTTCTGGGGGGCTCTTGCCTGCTAACAAATCACTGAGCCATTGAGCCATGTCACTGTCCTACTCCTTTTATTTAACGGTTGAAACGTACTAGTGTTTGTGTGCATGTGAGTGTGCACATTGTGTGCATACCTGCAAGTGCAAGTGTGTGCACGTGATATCAGTGTATGCATGTGCACACGTGTGTGTATGTGTGCCTGTATGAGTATGCAAGCATGTGCATGTGCTCAGATGTGTACCTGTGTGTGTATATTGAGTTTCTTGCAGTTCTGCATGACTTCTACCAGAAGAAGACTTGTACCTTGTTTTCTTCTGGTATCCTTATACCCACTGACATACCCTTTGTTAGCAAGCCAGGAACCAATTTCCAAGCTGGTTTAGATTCTTCAAGAGTTCTGTGTTTATGCTGCTGGACTGTGATGGCACGTGCCTTTAATCCTAGCACTTGCAAGGTGGAGCTGAGGCCAGCCTGGTCTACAGACTGAGTTCTAGGGTTATAGAGAGAAGCAAACCAAACCAAACCAAAGTTCTGTGTTCATGCCCTGCTTTAACTTAAGTGCTCATCTGTCCCACCACCTTTCACTGAGCATTTGGTCCTTCCCAGACACCGCTCCAAGCATCCGCCTGTGGCAGTGAATGATCGAGCTTACAAAGGGAAAGAGAGAGTAAAAGAATAGGCACAAAGCTTAATAGTGAGAACACTGTGTGCTGAGGAGCATGTTGAAGGAAAGTGAGGTGAGGCAGGTGCTGCAGTGGGAACTCCATAACCATCAGCACAGCAATCTTCCATCCTAGACTCCTTGCTGTGTGCCAGCCACCTTCCTAGCAAATGCTCAACTGTCTGATAACAGATGACTCTTTTAATTTACGAAAGATGTGTAGATTCAAGGTAGTGACAGTAGCAGTCCCACCAAAGTAAGTGTCCCTAGCAGATTCCCAACTGATATAGGTTGTTGATAGTGCATATTCCAACAAATGCATGTTGGCTATTGGTTACATGGCAGACAGAGCGTCCAGCCTGGTTTCTTCCCAGTGGCACAGTCATGTAGCAAACAATCAGTGGACAGCAGAGTCAGGAAGCAGAGAGGTAACGGCTGGGACAGACATGTGGGCTACAGGAGAGGTGGTGATAAAGCAATGGGCTCCTCCTGGCCAAGGGAGGAGGGTGGAGAGGGAAGCGAGTTGTTCAGGTGGACATCTGACCAAGGCGGTAGTCAGGGACAAGATGCAGCAGTGGGGGTGCGGAGGCGACTTTACCCGTATGACAGGCCTGTTTCGTGTCATCATAGACTTGGACAGTTAGAAAATAAAAGCCTGACTAATCACCACTTGCCCTCCCACTCCCACTGAAAGAAAGAAAACAGAAAGAGAAAGAAAGGCACCACCAACCAACCAAAGGGATTAGACTGTTGCCCTTGAGTGGCTTTTCTGCAGGAGCTGCCTGAGATCTGACTCATCAGGAAAGGAGACACGCACTCTTATTGGTGAAGTTAAGTGCACTTAACACTTTGTTTGTTTATTGATAGGATCTCACTGTGTGCCCCATGCTAGCCTGGAACTTCTGATCCACCTACCTTTGTCTCCCCAATGCTAGTTTAACACCTGTGCATATCTGGTATTTCACAGCTTGCAAAACCTAAAACAAGGGGCAGGCGGTCTGGTTCCCCCGATACCAGTGACTTTATGTATGAAACAAAATGTGAGGATTAAGACTTGGAAAGTTTAACTATAGTTAGATGGGATTTTTTTTTTCATTTTTGTGGGTCTGGTTTCATATAATTTTCTTTAGTAATGTGCTTGGTGTTATTTAGGAATGAACACATGTGGGGCCACGTGGATTGTATGAGCAGCTGTCCTGATTTTCGAGTCTGAGTTTTAAAAGAGACAGTGTGCTGTGACAGTGTCTAAAAACTTTCGACAATTCAACCTCCTTTTCGAGTCTTCTGGGATCAGACGTCAGACATTCTGATCTCTTCAAGACTAAAGACGGAAAGCCGGACTCCAACTTTGTGCTGCATTAAAAGTTGGAGCAACAGAACTATGTTGGGGAATATTTGAGTTTATCAAAGAGAGTCTTATCCTTCTTTTTTTTTTTTTAAATGCAGATGGAACAAGGAAACTGGACCCTCGAGCTTAAATTCATTATGTTGGATCCAGTTTCTGCCCAGATAACATCTGCTTTTGATTTTCCCACCACACAACAGAATAGGTTTCTAATGCTCTGAATCACGTGCACAATGTGCATCGGCCTTTTAAAGGCCTATGATGCGCCATTCTGGTGGTGGCTGCAGGAAAAGCTGGGCTGATTCAATACCTTGTAATAGCACCCAGCCTGACAATTTTCTAGACTCCTGCATAGATCACAGCATCATTGATTTTTTTTTCCATTAGCACTCAGGTCAAGAGAAATGACATTCTGGGGGTGGGACAGAAGGCTCAGCAGTTAAGAACACAGGCTGCTTTTGCAGAGGACCTGGGTTCAAGTCCCGACACCCACATGGCAGCTCACGAGCATCTGAAACTCCAGTTCCAGAGAATCTGATGGCCTCTTCAGGCCGCCTTCAGCACTAGGCATACACATGGGTACACAGATACACGTCCAGACAAAACACTCATACACATGAAATAAAAATTTTTGAAAAATTAAGGAGACAAATGACATTCAAAGTAAGGAAGGAAATTGAGGCATTTGAGAGAAAACCTTTGCCTATACCTCCACACGTTGTGCAATCAGTGATCAATGCCTTATCTGTTTTCCTCACTGTATGTATGTATGTATGTATGTATGTATGTATGTATGTATGTATGTATACACACACACATATATGGCAAACCACTGGGAAATTAGATTTCTAAGTTAATCCGTGTAATATGCCATCTGTGTTATGTAGCATTATAACACTGCAGCATTACATTGCTGCTTTCAGGAGGTGAAAATGCACGGAGCAGAAGGCCCCATAAAGTAAGCTACTTAATTTACTCATGAGCTTTGTTTAACATGGCAACTCCATGTTTAGGCATTCATTTTTCTCTGTGGTGTGTGTGTGTGTGTGTGTGTGTGTGCGGTGTATGCATGTGTGTGGTGTGTGATGTGGGTGCGTACATGCTTGCGTGCGTGTGTAGGTGCAGGCTTGCACTCTTAGGCTAGAGGTCAATACTGGGCGACTTATCCTGCTTCACCTTACTTCTTTAGGTGGGGACTCTCAGTGAAGCTGGAGCTTCTTCTTAGGTCCCCCTACGCTGGGCTAACAGTAGTGTGACATGTGAAATATTAGGACTCCCGAGCATTTATGAGAGAAGGAAGGAGGGAGGGAGGAAGGCGGGGAGGAAGGGAGGGAGAGAGAGAGAGAAAGACAGAATTGAAAGTTCTAGGCACCAAATAACAACTGGCTGAGTGCCTTGTTTTTACTCTGCTTCCCCCTAGTGACTGAGACGTTGCAGTGCATTTTCCAAAGCTAGAACCGGGGCTGGACAATAGCCATGCTTCCTCATTTACAAAAGTGAATTACTATCGTTCATTAGAATGAATGCTACGAGCATGCACATTTTCTCTTGTTTGCCACAGACATTTTAAGATAATGTAGTCTTTCGAGGTGAGTTACTTCACTTTCTACAGTGCTGTCTCACTTGGGCGTATACGCACTGCCTTTATCTACTGCTTAGTTCCACTGAACACCACCTTAACAGGGTCCAGTGGCCCAGAGGACTCATCTCCATCCTGAGTGCCTTGTCCTGTGACTCCCTTGCTCTGTCTTCCTCCTGACCATCCTTCTGTGTCGCATTTGCCATTTCTGCCTTCATCCATCACCCTCTGGCCAGTCCCTCAAACATCGGGCTGTCTCAGCTCAGGGCCTCTGGGCATGCTGTCCCCTGAACTTGAAACACCCCTTTCTGCTTGTAACAGGAATGGTTCTTTGAAAGTTTCTCTCATGTATGGCAGGCCCTTCCTCGCCACCGCCTCACCCCACTGACGTGATTATCACCTTGTGTAATGAGTTAGTGTCTCTCTTTGCTGCCTTGTTAGCCTGTTTCCTCTGACAGGATCGGTTCTACTTGGTCACTATGTGGTCCCACTGCCTGAGAGGGAGTCTGCTGCCTGGAGAGAGCCTGGTGTGCATATGTGGAAAGAAGCAAGCGGGGATGGGGGTGGGTGGGGGCTTGTGTGTGAAGCTCCTGACAAATCCTGTCATTTGACCACCCCATCCCCCACTATGTTCCACTGTCCTGCATTTGCCTGTGCTCAGACAGAGATGGGGGGGGGTGGACCTTCCTGCAGACTCCTCTTTCTCCTCCTGGTGTCAGCAGTGTGCTTCTTTGCCTCCCTCAGACTTTCTCTGCTTACTCACCAATACCCTCCCTTTGCTCCCAGGAGCGACCTGTGAGAACTACACTAATACCTGTATCTCCACCCCTGCCTGCCACGTCATTTCTGACAGGGGACAGGGAGTCGACTTTGCCAGCCCCTGCCGTGCATCTCTACCTGCTCCCCAGTCCCTCAACATCAATAGGTCCAAAATCAGGTCCACATCTGGGTACCCAGACTTGCCACCATCTTCCTAACTCCCCAGACCCAAGTACGTGCTTCTCGGGCAGTGCAGTAACAGTCGAGATGACCCGCTATTCCCAGCTGCCTCAGCATCAAAGGAGCCCTCGCTTCCCAGACTGCTGCCTTGGAGCAAGCAAGGTAACTACCCTGAACGTCTCTGCCTCTTCTCCCACCAGCCCGGCAATGGCCGACAGTGGCAGCACGGGCCCATAAATGAGGTCCTTCTGCAGCGAGGTGGGGAAAAGCACATCTGTTTCACTTAAGAACGTCCCGTCTTCCAGAGGGAGCTTTACCAACCTGTGGAGAAAGGAGACAACAAAACCAATGGAGTAAGGGTAACCAATTATGGATGGAGGTTCTGTGGGTCAGTGTGAGACGAGGAGGTGTTCTGCCCTAAAACTGCATGAGAAGGGTCAAGAAGCAGGTTTTAAAGTCTATGCCATAAAGTGACGAGTTGCCGCGTGTGGTGGCGCACACCTTTAATCTCAGCACTCAGGAGGCAGAGGCAGGCAGATCGCTGTGAATTGGGGCCAGCCTGGTCTACAAAGTGAGTCCACGACAGCTAATGCTGCACAGAGAGTCCCTATCTCAAAAAACCAAAAAAAGAAAAAAAAAAGTAAAAGAAGTGACAAGTTATGTGTAGTTAAAAATTAAATACACGGACGTTATTGAGAAGACCCAAAGTTAATGTACAAAGCAGAAACTGAAAACTTGAATGTTATGGAGAGGTCTCAGTCTCTCATCTCCCTCCCCCCCCCCCCCCCGTGTGTGTGTGTGTGTGTGTGTGTGTGTGTGTGTGTGTGTGTGTGTTATAACCAACAGGAGAGTGTCCTCCTCTTGTAAAGGTGACAGGTACCACTCAGTTCCTGCTAAGAGAGTGGCCGACGTGCAAGAATTCTGGTTCTGAAATGCCATCTGGATATGTGTGAGAAGTATCTCAAATTTGAACGTTGGCAACTAAATCAAAATACTGTGAGCTGAAATAAACACATATATAGTCCGAGTCCAGTCACCTCTGGAATGTCTGATGACAAAACTCCATCTTCAAGTTTATCTTATATCTATTTTCAGCCCATGATGTAGTTATAAAAGTGCGTTGGGGAGGCGGGGCTCAGTGGAAGTGATGAGACACGGTGAGCAGCACCCAACCCAGAGGTGGGCAAGCAGGGGGTGGAGAGACAGGGCAGGAAGAGAAGGCCTGGCGGCTTGTGCACTATGAAAAAAGGTGGGACTGGAGATGTGACAGTGATGAGGCACAGCCTGATGTGAGAGACCTGAGTAACCACATGAGGCAATAGTGACATCTGGGCCGCTGCTGCCGCTGCTGAGGGTCATGTCTGGGTTTGTGGTCCTGTTGCAGCCTGGGTCTGTGTTGATGTCAGTGGCCTGTACTACTACCAAAGGGTATGAGGATGTCTAGGATCTGTAGGACAGCCTGAAACCATTACCATGCCTGAGGGCCCCATCACCAGCCACCGTATGTTGGCACCAATGGCGATGTGGGCATAGGAGAGCTGGCTGTGTCCCTCGCCTGGGCAAAGCAGAAGAGCTGGCCCTGATGGCTATGGTGTGGGCACTAGAAAGCCGGCCCCAACCCTCATCTGGGGCAATGCGGGAGAGCTGACTCCAGAGGTATGATCATGGAAGAGCAGGAGAGCTGGTCCTGCCCCTCACCTGGCCAGCAAGAGAGTCAACTGTGGTGGTGTGGTTACAGGAAATATGGCAGGATGACCAACTTAACTACCACCCAGGCTCAGATCTAGGGCTTTGAGTTGGCCCACTCTGGTATCTTCCATGTCTATTAGTTGCTGGAGTGAATGCAGGAGCCAGTCCTGCAGATCCCCACAACTCAGGGCAACAGTTAGATATCTGAGAGTCTCTATGAGGTCCAGTATTGATTTTACAGCAGGAGCCAGAGGCCTTGAACTATCCCAGTGACTCATTGCAATGAGCATTTGCAGGTAAAGCTATTTGCGTTGTTTGGGCAAAAGGGTAAACTGCGTGACACACCACAACTTCCAATGCCACTACAACAAGCAAATTTGTGATAGAGATGTGGGAAAGATGGGGGACCATAATGGTACATGCACAGAAGAGTTGGGAACTCAAAGAGGATCTGAAACCCGAGCAGCCACTCGAAGCTCATTACAGATACAGAAAGCTGACACAACTTAAACTAAGCTGTTCATGTGTATGCTCACGTGCATGTGTGTGTATGTATGTGTTGCATGAAGCCACTTAATTCATCAAAGTAGCCCAGTGATGACTGTGAATGCAAATGAAGGCTACCACGTGGTTGTGGAACAACAGAGGCCTTGTCCTACTTTGTCTTGAAATGATGATCCTGGTTGTTTCTTTCAATGGTCCACACGCTCACCGCACTTGAACTTGACAAACACATTTGGTGCCAGTTCATGGGGTTGAAGGACATCTGGCTTACGTCCATTCCAGGATTTGATTTCCTGCACAGAATCATGTTGGATTCCCAGTTCCTTAGATGCAAACAGCATTTGATGAAGAATAAGTTTGTTTTAATAGTATGTCTGGATGATATCTAATATTAAGACAATGTACATCTACTGGAAGGTAAGTTTGTGACATAATTTACTTAACCTATGACATAAACAGCACATTTTAGGTGACTACATTTAAGTGAATCCTCTCTAAGAAATGAAATACTATATACATTTAAATATTGCACTATTGTACCAGTGGTATTTTGTCCTTTTTCTTTTATCTGAATTTAATTCACTCAAACCTGGGAGATGGACACAACACACTCACTGAAAAGTAGGTGTTGTGTCTAAATCTCTAAGTGCTGTGCCTGAGGACCGCACATGAATCTGGGTGTCCTGTCTCACTGATGACAACCGATCACTTACTGAAATTAAAAAAAAAATCATTTTAAAGTCGACTACTTGATTTGCCCATTGGAAAAACAGCCTCCAATCCTGCCAGCTAAGTCCTATGCTAGAAGAATGGGACACACACACACACACACACACACACACACACACACACACACACACACAGGTGCCAGCAGAGCAGTGCTTAGTTAACGGACCCTGTGTTTCCTGAACTTGCCTTGCTCCCTGCCCCCTGCCTTCGGCCTGCCATCCATCCCAACCTCCTTGCCCATCACAGCTAGAATCTTGCTGGGATCTCTGGATCCCTTGGTCCTTTGACTTCTTTCCTCTAGTGTGTGGCAAACCTATCAACACCGGATAGACACAACTGGGAGCCCAGGTCGCTGTGGGCACAGGAGCAAGGATCACAGAACATGCATGCCAGGGGTGTATGGAGTCCCAGATACCACCTGGTGAACTCACACTGATGCGACCTCCACCCTCCTGTCTCTCTGGGTGGTTCTCTTTCCCATGCTCTACCGCAGCCATTTTAGATATTCCTCAGCCTCCTGAGGCCTTTAGCCCATCCACTCCTTCCTTCCTGTTTGTGAAGAGTCTCAATTCCAACAAAGAAAACAGAAGCAATCAGGTGGATTCCCTGTCACGACCCCTCCAGTGGAGTCTGTGTGACAAATGTTATTGCACAACCCTGGGCGACGACCCCTGCCCAGGGAGAGCCTCCCGAAATGGGTCTGATGTTCCTGCCTGGAGTAACTGATTGCAGCCTTACTACTCATTGTGTTGGCATATTCTGTCTTAATTTTTCTCCTAACCTCTCATAGCAGAACTTTTCAAACATGGCAACCGTTTCTGTGAAACTCCCTAACATGGGACTGCAGCCAAGGACCATTCAGGCCTAGAGTTCACCACCAAGTTCTGCTCCACTTGTTAAAAGAAACATGGCTAAGAATTAATCATCAGTTAATAATTTATATTATGACTTTCAAATAAAGCGTTTAAGAAAGCTCCAGATAGCGGCACTCAGATAAAAAGAAGAACTAAGAAAAAAACTGGCTCGACACACAGATGTTTGGTATAAAGAGAGAACATTGACCTTTGATAAAGAGGGTACGTGCATACTGACACCAAGCTAATGACTTAACAATGATGACTTAAGAATGATGACAACACTACTACTCTGCACTCTGTTCTTAGTACTGTGTATGCCTGACGGCTTCACTGACTCCCTTGGAGCTACTCCATGAGGGGAAAAAAATGTGACCACAAAGTATTCCCCATTTCAAAAAATGTGTATAAAAATCTAGATTGCTTGCCTACAAAATACACTCAGATCAAACTTCCTCTGTGCTTGACTCTGTTTGTCACTCGCCTAATCTTCGCCCACTGACGCTTCGAGAACTCCTGTTCCCAAGGACCTATACCTGACTGAGACAGTCCATGACAATTCCCCAGTCTTGTTGTCAACTCAGATTAATTCCCAGCATGCTTACAACTACCTTCTGGAAGAACTCTTGACCACTCTGCTGACATATTGCTTATGGGACACCTCATTATCTCCATCAGCCCCAGTTGTGTCTGATGCCTTGACTTGACTCTCCGACTGGCGCAGGGGCTCTTCAGTTCTGTGGACAGCTCTCTTTGACTGACTCCCCATGGCACAATCCACCTATGTCTTACTCCACACCTGATTCCAAGTGCCCAAGGACTTCCTGTGGGCCCTTGGTATAAAATCTAGCAAGTGACGATAAACCTGAAAATACAGAGGAGTCAACACCCTACGCAGTGGAACACTGAGGAGCCAGTTGACAAACTGAGTCCTCCCCCTCCATTCCCCGGAGACCACCTTCAAGACACAGCAGTCAGCTGCGCTAGGAGCCAAGCAACGGCCAACCGAGAAATAAACGTGCACTCTCAGTGGCTCCTCCCTCCCCTGTCTCCTTAGCATTGTGTGCCAACGGAAGAATGAGTCCTTGAGGTTTTACTTCAGACTCTGGATTCTGGGGTAAGGTACTCTAGAATCCACTTCACCAAAAGATCCTCCCCTTCCTCCTCCCTCCTCCCCTTCCCTCCTCCTCCCCCATCCCTATGGCTGCTCCTTTTGAGTTCCTATTGGGGTTTCTCTTCTCAGTAGCTTTCATAGGTGTCCCTCTAGGTCTTTCTCTGGGCATTCTTGTCTACTTTCAGGACTCTGATAATTTAACTAGTCCCCACTCTTTGCCTCCGGCCTCCTATCCTGGCCTGGATACCTGTGGCAGAGACATAGTGAGTCCTGTTTCTCCTTCTGGGGATCAGAATCCCTGGAGTTTAGTCAGGTACATGACTGCCCCAACTACAGTTAGCCATGACATGTGCCTAAACTGGCCAGTGGGGTATAAGTGTGCAACCTGGAATCCATGCTTTTCATCAGGAAGTCTATTTTCCCCCCCTCCAAATTTGTGGGTGGCACATTTTAGACAAGCGAGGAGGGCAACACCCTAGCGATAATGTAACAACAGGACAGCAAGAAATGGCCACAGATACTGAGGAGCCCCCATACTGTCCAAGGGCAGCTCATACCCTGACCCCTGCTTCTCTCAGTGACCTGGCTTTCTGTTAGTCAAACCTCAACTGATGCATCAGATGCCCACTGGGCATCTCCACTTCCTTAGTCAGCCTCAGGCCGGCTTGCCCCTCCCCCACCCCATCTTCCTCCACTGCATCCTTCAACTTCCTTCTTCCCACGTCCTTGATACCTCCCCACTATTCCTTCCTTTTCCATAGCTTCCCTTTCTTTGCCTATAGGATAAACAATGATGTGTCCTATAGCATGGCTTATAGTTAGGTATTCCAGGAGAAGCCCACTGTCCGCCTGTTACTCTTTGCTAATTATTAAGGGCTTTCACTCTCAGAAGTGTCTCGACTTAGACAGTGGCTACCTATTTATCAGGCTGCTCATGAGCTAGCCTCCCACTGTGCCTCTCTCACTACTGAGTCTTTGTTCCTTTTATTGTGATCTCTCAACTAAACATTTGACATGCAGGGCAGGCAGCGCGTCTGATGGCTCGCTTTGTAAAGTGCCTGCCTTAGAAGCACAAGGGTCTGAGTTAGAGGCCTAAGAACCCAGCTTAAAACAGAGAGGCTGGGTATGACATCATACGCTAGTAAACACAGAGCTGGGGAGGTAGAGACAGGCTGATATCTAGGGGCTCAACACACAACACACACACACACACACACACACACACACTCAATGAGTGTTCTCTCATCATGTGGTCTTTGCATTCAGCACTCTTCTGTTTGGCACCATCACCTTCTTTTATTTTTTATTTTTTATATTTTTTTATTTTTTGAGACAGGGTTTCTCTGTGTAGTCTTGGCTGTCCTGGACTCACTTTGTAGACCAGACTGGCCTCGAACTCACAACGATCTGCCTGCCTCTGCCTCCTGAGTGCTGGTATCAAAGGCGTGCGCCACCACACCTGGCTCACCATCACCTTCTTAAGGCTGATCCCTACTTATACTTTAGGTATTGCTATGGGTTAATGGGGGGAAGAATTCATATATTGATGACCCGATCTTCAGAATATGACCTTATTTGGAAATAGAATTTTTAATAGAGGTAATCAAGTTAAAATGCAGTAATTAGGGTTGGGCCCTAATTGAAAATCACTTATGTAGTTTTAAAAGTGTGTGTGTGTGTGTGTGTGTGTGTGTGTGTGTGTGTGTGTGTGGCGGGCAGGGGCATTACGAGATGATGCATGTGCCCATGTGAATGAAGACAGAGGTCAGGGTGGTGTGTCTATAGGCAAAGGAACATCGAAATTGGTCATCAAAGCAGAAATGGGACTTGACCAGGCACTGAACAAATTCACTTATAGCCCACAGAAGGAACCAAGCCCGCCCGAACCCAGAGCTCAGAATTCTGGTCTCCAGAACTTGAGACAATAAATTTCTGTTGATTATGTCACCTGATTTGTGACATTTGTTATGGTGATCTCAGAAAGGCAGTATGAGGGTCTATTTAAACACCTTTCCCTTCCCAGGAGTCCTTCCCTCATCCTCCCTCAATTCCTGGGTTAGATGGGAGACCCCCTGATCCCTGCTCCTGTGTCCCTAAGAATATGGAAAGCTGTGAAATATACCCCCAGGCTTAAACTCTGCCCAGCAATTTAACACGTCGCTTAAGAATAAAACAGCTCAAACATGGACAAAAAGCACTAGTGCTGGCTGTTCATGTGAGAGGCATTTTCCAACTAGCTTTCCCTGACAAAAGTGGACTCTGTCCCTAGCTTTGACCCATGTCTGACACTTCAAAGAAATGAAACCTTGCTGCTCTTGCATACTGATTAGCAGGCTCCAGCATGCTTTGTAGGGTGGAATGTTTAACTAAAAAGCAGCTGGTGCTTTGACTGCTTGACCTTGGAGAATAGCTCGGTCATGTATGAGTGTGTATGTGTGCATGCAGTGTGTGTGTGTGTGTGTGTGTGTGTGTGTGTGTGTGTCTTCAATAGAGTGCTCCCTCCCTTCCTCTTCCTCCTCCTTCCTCCCTAGGGTTTTATAGTTTATAGAGCAGGAGCCCAGGTTGACTCAAACTGTGTAGCCAAGGCTAGCCTTGAAGTCACCACAATCCTCCTATCTCAGCCTCTCAGGGGCTGGTATAGGTGCAAACCTTTGCTTGCTCCTTGGTTAAGAGCACTGAATGCTCTTTCAGGGGATCTGGGTTGGATTCTCCGAACCCACATGCAGACAAAATACCCACTAAAATAAAACACAAAGTAAAGTAAAGTGCTACATAAGTTAAGCTTGGCTCTCTGAATCTGGAATCTTAGATTTTTAGGTAGAAATGATGGTGTTCAAAGAGCGGCCTCAATCATCCCAGGAACATTTTGCACTTTGTGATGGTGCACGCCTTTAATCCCAGCACTTGGGAGGCAGAGGCAGGTGGATCTCTGTGAATTCGAGGCCAGCCTGGTCTACAAAGAGAGTCCAGGACAGTCAAGGCTACACAGAGAAACCCTGTCTCGGAAAAACCAAACCAACCAAACAAACAAAAAGTCCCAACCCCAGAGAGGTTTATGTCACAGATGGCAGTGAATGCCACACACACACACACAGCTGGCCACTTGAAGGGACTCAGCACAGACACAGTTGTGTCTAACCCACAGGTTTCTCTGCCCAGCTGGCCAGTGTGCTAGAACGTGCCACTCTGAACACACTGCTCTAGGGCCGCCATGAACTGTTAACTTTAAACTGAGCTCCAATTCACAAACCAGGCTAATTGCGGCACAGGCAGAAAACCCATGCTAACAACTCAAAAGACCACTTCGCTCTAGAGAAAGGTGGAACTTTATGCACTTAGAATGTGCTCTTCACCCTGGTTAAGGAAACACGGCAATTCAGCCGCCACAGTTTTTGTCCTAACAGATTTCACACCTGAGCGTAAAGATGACATTGAACCATGTGACTAGGATATCATTCTTTCAATCTTCCTTTATTTGGTTTGTGTGTGTGTGTGTGTGTGTGTGTGTGTGTGTGTGTATGTGAATGTGTGTGTATGTGTGCGTGTGTGCATGCGTGTGTGTGCATGTGTGTATGTGTGTGTATGTGTGTGTGTGTCTCCCTTTTGGTTGTGTGTGTGCGTGTGTGTCTATGTGTGTGTACGTGTGTGTACATATGTGTATGTGTGTGCATGTGTGTATATGTGTGTATTTGTGTGTGCCTCCCCTTTGTGTGTGTGTGTGTGTGTGTGTGTGTGTGTGTGTGTGTCTCCCTTTTGGTAAAATCCAGTGGAACCTGGAGGAGAGCCTCGGGGTGCTGAGACTTACCAGAGGGCCAGCTCAAACTCCGGGAGAGACGAGTAGCTGGCCAGGTAGGTGCCACAGTAACTGAAGCACAGTAAAGTATAGTCCAGGAGGACGTTGCCTGAAATACAAAATCCATGACAAGGACTTGACTGTCACATCCAGATGGAACTCATGGCCTTACAGAATTCGGCCCTTTCCTGGTGACTGGCACACACCTCTAAGGTAGGTGACCTCCTGGTCAGAGTCTAAGGTCACAGTCAGAAAGTTGATGGCAAAGTTCAGGGCTGCTTTTGTTGGCTTTGGTGGTGGTGGTTTTGTCTTGTTTTCTTTCAAACAGGATTTTCCTGTTAGCTTCAAATTCATGATCCCCCTGCCTCTGTCTCCCAAGTGCTAGGATTATAGCCTTGCTCCACTACACCCAGTAAGATCCATTTTTTTTTTCTTAAGATCCTTAAGTCTTTGTCTTTAGAGCTTGGTGCAGTACTGAGCAAACTGCACTGTAGTGTCCCTGCCTGATTTGAAACGAATGACCCCTCAGCTGCTCATAAATATGAGACCTTGGGGTTAGAACAGTTCCTCAAGCTTCAAGTATCTTGGGAAGGTGTCATAATTCTAGCTAGTATATCAAGCAGAAATTATAAATAAGAATTTATAAATCTTTAGGCCACATCTGGCCCTCAATGCAGTTTCTTCCGATCCTTAGAAGAACTTTCTTTATATGTCTAGCTGAAGAAATGTAAGGTTGCTTTAAATGCTTTTGGCAATAAGATGTTTACCAGGTGGGTCCCGGGGAGGCTGAGTGAGGTACGGGTTTATCTCTGTCTCACGTCGCTGACTGACTTCCTCTTGTTTAGTGTGGCTGCACAGGCCCAAGCTCAGCCTTGGTACTTGCATCTGTTTGCTTGCTCTGAATATTTTAGCGACTGTTCCCATTTTTACACTTTGTGGGTGCGTGTGCGTGCATGTGCGTGCGTGTGCATGTGTGCGTGTGTGCGTGTGTGTGTGTGTGTGTGTGTGTGTGTGAGAGAGAGAGAGAGAGAGAGAGAGAGAGAGAGGGAGAGACTGTATGCCACACCTCTGCAGAGGCCAGAAGAGGGTGTCCTATCTCCTTCTGTTGGAGTTCGAGGCGGCTGTGAACTTGTGGGTGCTGAGGTCAGCCTGGGAGCAGCACGTGCTCTTAACAGCTGAGCCGTCTCTCCAGCTCCAGAATTCTCATGTTAAACTGACCATAGCATAACCCTAAAATGTGCCTTTGCTACTGAATTTGTTTAGAATGGCCTAGTTAACAAAGAAAACAATATGTATTTGTCGAGAAGCTAATTTTCTGTGGGATGGGATTTTTAACACAAATATTTTATATCCTTTCTCTACAGACCCTTTCCTATCGTCACCACTAATATCAAGAATGTTCTAATTGTTATATAATATTGTAAATATTATTATGCATTCAAAAAATTTTAAATATGATTTTTGAAGAGAATTTTTAAAAACCTAGACAGAAAAAAATGTATTTCTGTGACCCTAACATCAAATTTGTTAAGTTTCTTTCTGCTTTTTTTTTTCTTTCAGACAGAGTCTCATGCAGCCAACCAAGGCTAGCCTTGGATCCACGATTTAGCTGAGAATGGCCTTTTCCTTCCCAGTGCTGGGATTCCAGGCATGCACTATCATGCTTAGTTTCTTCTGCATGTTTACACAGAAAAATACAGGGAAATAGACTTTCTGTATATGTAACTTTGCTCTTAGCTATGGAAAGCCCTCAGTGGTTCCAGCGCCCTCAGAATGGCCCAGCGTTTGACATACTGTCGCAGGCTCTCCTACAATACAACCTCCAATACAACTAGGCTGCCTTGAACCCTTGGCAACAGGATTGTTTACCTGCATACCAAGAAGGTTGGGGGAAAAGCCTACATCGACATGTGGTGTGTGCCCAGGCAGATTGCAAGGGGTTCTGTGCTGTGAGGCCCAAAGTCCTTATGAGATTGTCTAAGACAAAGACCCATGTCAGCAGGGCCTATGATGGTGCCCTGTGTGCCAAATGTGTCTGCGACAGGATCAAGCAGGCTTTCCTTATTGAGGAGCAGAAAATCATTGTGAAAATGTTGAAGGCCCAAGTACAGAGTCAGAAAGCAAAATAAATATGCAGCTTTAAAAAGTAATTATATATATGCATATATATATAATTTAGATCACACAAAGTTCTCTATCCTATTGGTTTTCATGTTTATACTACATTAAGCATTTTGTCATGTTCTTAATATTTCTTTAAGCCTTTGATTTATAATGCTTGAATAATAACCCTTCTTTAACATATTTGCCACTTTTCATATACCAAGGATGTGGACGGTTTTGTCTTTACACTTACGCCAATACGCATACCTATAACCATATTTCAGACCACTGCATCTCCTTATATCGAGTTCTAAGTCTTAGTGGCCCCAGAAGGCCTCTATCAGCAAGCGAGAGCCTACCAATTTCTCCACAGTGAGTGACAATCATAAGCCCCCAAACCATGAACCTGACGGAAAGAAAGAGCCCTCAGATGGAAAGCACGCTACACACGATCATTGATGTTGGTGCAGACTACTGACTCTCCTATAATCTTCTGTCTCACAGCTATACATTTTTTGTCAAATATTTTATCCTATTGGTTAGGCCCTCCGATTGGTACTAAATGACACTGATGATGGCAGGTATCCTTGATGGCTTATGTCAGTTTGTGTTGTGACTTCTTCTGGGGATTTTAAAATTCAATATGGATGTTGCCTACTGGTTTGCATTTACTTTCAATTGCTTGGCCAGGGCTGGAGCCACAAAGCTAAGCTGAGGACACCTTAAACATGAAGCCTGGCTACAGTCCACACCAACAATCCCCAACTTACGACTGGGTCATGTTTTCAGTAAGGTGCCTCGGTCTGAGAATGCAGACCAAGTTCTGCAGGAATAACACGTAAACTACAGCGATGGTGCTGACTCGACCCAAACCCCTGCTTGACCCATGTGGTTCTGAAACCCAGGCCCCAGCAAGGACATGCTTCCTGAGAGACCTACGTGGGGACTTATACTGTTAGTTTTATTTGTGGCAGGCTCTCGATTTTAGCTCAGCGTGGTCTTACGCTCTGGATCCTGCTTCCTCAGCCTCCCAGAGTCTGGATTGCAGACGTGTGTAATCACCACACTCAGATCCAGAGTGTATTAAACCGAGGCAGGTATCATAAGACAGAGGCTTCCCCGGGGTCTATGGAAGTCAGCTGTATCTGCGAACAATTCAATAGTAATATAAATAATAGGTGACCATGTGTGTGTGTGTGTGTGTGTGTGTGTGTGTGTGTGTGTGTTTCTCTATTATGACCACAAATTTAACATTAGACACTATCTTGTAGTTAAGAACCCAGTGAGGTTCAGACTTGTCCTTAGTAAAACAAGCATCTGTGTGCCTTAGAATGACAAAAAAAAAAATCACCAGGAAAGAAGAAACACTGTCCCAGAAGAGGTCAGTTCTCTAAGCCTATGTTTCTCACAGTTTAAAATATACATGAATCACCTGAAGTATCTTGTTAAAAACTAGGGTACTGGTTTGGTAGGTCTAGGTTGGGAGCCAATATGTGCATGTTTTGAGGGAGTGGTTGGTTCTTTCTAACTTGCCTAGGCTGGACTCCAGCTTATGGGCTCAAATGAGTTTCCCCATACAGCCTCTAAGTTTCTGGGTCCACAGGTGTGTGCCACCACAGCAGGGTAATTCTGCCCGCTGGGGTAGTGTCAGAGGCAGTACCATTGTTGACTGGGGAAGCACACCACACGTTGAGTCAGAAATACTTAGATAAACCTGCAGTGGTCAGCTTGACTGCTCCTGTTTAAAAAACAACCCCTCCCAGCACAAATCATCTTCGTTCGCAAGGTTTGCTCACATGAAACAATTCTTCAGCACCCAGGTGTGGTGGTGCCCCCCTTTATTCCCAGGTGTGGTGGTGCCCCCCCCTTTATTCATAGCCCTTGAGATGCAGAGGCAAGTGGATCTCTAAGTTCAAAGACAGCCTGGTGTAGAGAGTGAGTCCACACCGGGGCTACACAGAGAAACCTTAACTGGAAAAATGAAATAAAAGCCCTTCAGTTCTGAGGGTGGGGGTGGGGGTGGGGGTCGGGTGGGGGTGGGGGGAGGGGCTCCCAGATACCTTTTAACTTGCTTCTTCTGCTCAGTGCAGGAAAGTTGTATATATAGATGATGGGTCTTAGTCTGCGGTCAGAGAAAGCCACCACCTCACCAGGGACGTTCGCTGCCACGGCGCCCACAATGCCGTTAATACACTGGAGGACGGTCTTCTTCTTGGTGTCGAGGTTGATGAATATTACGAAGTTCCCAGAAGCGTAGCAGATGGTGTGGTCGTTGGCAAAATGAATGTTCTGACTAGGGAATCCTTGCACCCATCTTTGAGAAAACACAGCTCACCGTCAGCATTACTACGTGCTCTTTCCCTTTTTTCACACAGCAACCAGAAAGCCACCCCAATCCTTAAAGTACCATGCTTCATGTGTAACTCCCTTTCTGATGCTGTGTTGCAGATGGACACGCATGCTCTCTGTGAGAGCAGTGTGAGGCAATGAACTACAGGCATTGAAAGGTCTTGGGCTAGTGAGATGGCTCTGTAGGTAAAAAAGGAGCTTGCAATACATCCGGGCCTATTATCTTGACTTTTGTTTGTTTTGTTGTTTTTAGCTAATGAAAAACTACTAAACAACTAAACCAAACGTCTAAAACAACTAAGTCAAAAATCAACTAAACAAACAAAAACTCCTTTGAGTAGGACAGTACGCCATGTGGTTGTAAGCCACATAAGCTGCTTCATAATTTGCACGCATGAAGACTATGTGCCTGTTTTAGACCTAAAAATACACACAAACGCATGAAACAAAAGGATATTAAATCCATGGGAACACGGGGTTAGAACATAAAAGGTACACTTTAGGAGAGGATTGTGTGGTGTGTATATGGTGGAAGGAAAGTCTGAGATAAGGAAAAGTCTATTGGGGGCGGGGCCTGGAAAATTCTATTTCATTTAAATGTTAAAGATTTGTTTGAAAATGGAGGAAGGAGAGTGAAGAACACAGATTTTGTGTCCCCTCATGAAAGTGGACAGCAGTGACAGAGGATGCGCAAGCAACACCCCACCCCCAGAACGTGGAAGGAAAGGAAATGCTTGCTATATAGCTCTTCCAGATTTCTGAGGCCTAGAGCCAGTGCACATAAATCAGGAGAGGGAGGGAAGGAAGTTAGAAGGAAGCGACCGACCCACAGGTCCATCGCTGGTGGGAATCGCCAGGAGAGCTGAATGGGCTGCAGGCTGTGGGTCTGACTGCGCAGGGGGAAACTGAGGCAGGAAGAGGCTGCAGAAACAAAGAGTGGGGGAGAGACACACTGGGCAAACAGGGGTGGGAAAGTGAAGGGCGGTCATCCGGTGAGGGGATCGAGAGGCTGGGCAGAAGAGGCTGACAGGGAGGATTGGGGGGGGAGAGGTGGAGGGAGAGAAGCGGAGTCTGCAGCGAGGAACCGAAAGGGTAGAGGGTCGAGGGTAGGGATTTCCTGACGCTCTGAACCCCGCACCTCACGGACAGGGAGGACCCGGCGAACTGCGCGGAGACATCTTCGCGCTCCCGGCTTTGCGCCATGCCCACCCTCTCGGTCCACTCGGGGCTGCGGCCGTTATTCCGCAGTCCTGCGGGGGTCGGGCTAAGGCGCCCCGCGAAAAAGCCACTGTTTACACCGGTATCCGGGAGACCGGGAACCCGCGCCCATTGGCTGGCTGGATAAGCCTATAGGCGGGGGTGGGGTGGGAGGGAGTGGGGGTAAAGCTAGGGGTGGGACCTTTGGCTGTGACCTTTGACTGTAGATGCTGGCTGGAGTGGCTCCGCCTAGGCAAATAGGTTCGGAATCAATAAATGTCAAGACAGCTATTAATTTTGCGTACTGCTCTTGCTCCTAGAGACATGCCTGAAATGTTTGATTTATTTCCCTGTCACGGTAGGGCCTGCTTTCCCACCCTAAGAAAACTAGAAGCAGGAACTTGCCCAAGAGTTCAGAATCCAGTAGGCTGAAGGCCAAGTCAGAATCCCAAGTGCAAAGGGCCCAATGGTTGCATAACACTTCAAAAGTTCCCTGTTAGCAAGGAGGCTGACAGAATAATCCGGTGAAAGATGGGCCAGCTCTTCTCCCCTGATCCTCTTGCCTCTCCACCTTCCTGCTGTGTAATCCTTTTCCTCCCCTGGGCGTCTCTGTTTTTCTCCAGTTCTTTCTTTCCTACTCAGCCACTGTGAACTAAAAAGCAAACAAAGCAAAACCCCAAAAGGATTTATTTCTGGGTCTTCAATTTGATTCCACTGATCCACCAGTCTGCTTCTATGCCAGTACCGCGCAGTGCAGTTTTTATTACTGTTGTTCTATAGTTCAGCTTGAGATTAGGGATGGAGTTACCTCCAGAAGATCTTTTATTGTGTAGGATTGCCTTAGCTATTTGGGGATTTTTGTTTTTCCATATGAAGTTGAGAATTGTTCTTTCAAGGTCTGTAAAGATTGTGTTGGCATTTTGATGGGAATTGTATTGAATCTGTAGGTTGCTTTTGGTAAGATGGCCATTTTTACTATGTTAATCCCACCCATCCATGAACATGGGAGATCTTTCCATCTTCTGATATCTTCTTCTATTTATTTTTTTTTTCAGAGACTTCAAGTTTTTTTTTTTCCATACAAATCTTTCACTTGCTTGGTTAGAGTTACACCAACCTATGGACACTTGGTTTTTGACAAAGAAGCCAAAACCATATAATGGAAAAAAAGATAGCATCTTCAACAAATGCTGCTGGTCTAACTGGATGTCTATGTGTAAGTGCAAGTAGATCCATATTTATCATCCTGCACAAAACTCAAGTCCAAGTAGATTAAAGAGCTCAATATAAAGCCAGAGACACTAAATCTGTTAGAAGAAAAAGTGGGGAAAAGCCTTGAGCTTATTGGCACAGGAGACAACTCCCTAAACAGAATACCAACAGCTCAGGCTCTAAGATCAACAATTAATAAATTCAGTCATGAAATTGAAACACTTCTGTAAGGCAAAGGACACTGCCAACAGAACAAATGACAACCTACAGACTAAGGAGAAGATCTTCACCAACCCTATACCCAACAAAGGGCTAGTATCCAAAATATATAAAGAACTCAAGAAATTAAACACCACCAAAACAAATAATCCAATTAAAAATGGGGTACAGAGCTAATCAGAGAATTCTCAACAAAAGAATATTGAATGGCCGAGAAATACTTGAAATGCTCAACTCCCCCTAGTCATCAGGAAAATGCAACTCAAAACAAGATTCCATTTTATACCCATCAGAATGGCTAAGATCAAAAACCCAAGTCACAGCACATACTGGGGAGAATGCAGAGAAAGAGGAACACTCTTCCATTGCTGGTGGGAGTGCAAACTTGTACAACCACTTTGGAAAGCAATCTGGCCCTTTCTTAGAAAATTGGGAGTAGTTCTACCTCAGGATCCAGCTATACCACTCCTGGGCATATACCCAAAAGATATTCCACCACACAACAAGGATATTTACTCAACTATGTTCATAGCAGCTTTATCTGTAATAGCCAGACTCTGGAAACAGCCTAGATGTCCCTCAGTCGAAGAATGGATAATGAAACTGTGGTACATTTACACAATGGGATACTACTCAGCTATTAAAAACAAGGACATCTTGAAATTTGCAGGCAAATGGGTGGAACTAGAAATGATCACCCTGAGTGAGGTAAACCAGACCCAGAAAGACATGTATGGTATATACTCACTTATAAGCAGACATTAGCCAAGTAATACAGGATAATCACACTACAATACACAGACCTAAAGAAGCTAAATAACAAGGAGGACCCTAGGGGATGCTCAGTTTTCATTCAGAAGGGCAAATAGAATAGACACTGGAAGTGGTTAAGAGAAGGAACAGGAGGGGAGCCTACCATCAAGGCCCTCTGAAAGACTCCACCCAGCGGGGGAATCAAGGCAAATGCTGAGACTCACAGCCAAACTTTGGGGTGGAGCGCAGGGAATCTTATTGAAGAATTGAGGGACAGAAGGACCTGGAGGGGACAGGAGCATCACAAGGAGACCAATGGAGCCAACAAATCCGGGCTGGGAGTCGGGTGGGTGGTGGTGCTGCAGAGACGGATGCACCAAGGTCCATGCATGGTGAGGACCTAGGCCCCTTGCTCGGATGTAGTAGATAGGCAGCTCAGTCTCCTTGTGGGTCCCATAGGAGTAGGGGCTGCCTTGATGTGGACTCTGGGGCCCACTCGTTGATCACTTCCCCCTGACAGAGTGAAGAGGATGCTGGCAGACCAGATGAGACTTGTTAGGCTAAGGTCAGATGATCGAGGAGGACTAGGAGAGGGGGAGGGGGTTGCGGAGGGAGGATGGGGCCAGCAGGGGAAAGCTCAGGAGGGCGGCTGCCTCAGCTCGGTGGAAAAGCAGTAGGAAGCTGAGCAGAAAGCAGGCTTTATATAGGGGTTCCTTGGGGGTGTGCCTGGGGTTGGTGGGATTTTTATGGCTGGATCTTGGGCAAGTTTAGAGTTTGGCGGGATTTCATGCTCAGGGATTGGTGGGATTCTTTTTCATGGCCCTGGTTTTGAGCTTGGGGTCAAGTCAGGGTCATGCTGTTCTTTCCCTGGCCCACAGTAATAAACTATGGGTGGTTCAAGTAGGCTGAAGCAAGGTCAAGTTATAAAGAGAAAGCCAGGGATGAGTGTATCAAAAATTTGAAACAATAAGGCACAGCAACAATATTTAATAATGAGAGTGATGTTGAGGTAAAAGAGGAAGATGCGCAACTGCGGAGCCATAGGAAAGGGAAGAGGCTTCTTGAGTGAGCCTGGCAGCTGAGAACGAACCATTCTAACACCAGTAGCATTTGCTTGGGGCCTTACTCTCCAGCTGTAGCCCTCAAGTTTTCTAGGACTCTTATCAGAATTTCTTTTTCAGTACAAGGAAATGTCCTAACCCCCTTGTGCAATCCTCGTGGCTCCTGGCCATACCTTATCATTTAAACCCCATTCAAGGCACCTTCTATACCCTTACACGCACCCTCTCTTTTTGAGACAGGGTCTTACTGGTTTGCGTGTGTGTGTGTGTGTGTGTGTGCGCGCGTGCGCCTGTGTGTTGGTGTAAGCCATGAATCTTGCTCTTTACCTGAATCAGGTCTCAGCCTTTCTCGACCAGGCGCGTTTCTCAGGCTATTTTCAGTGAGAGTGTGGATGTGTGGAGCTATGCTTCGCTGACTTCACAGATGATGCCAGTGAATGAGTTATTTCAGAAACATAAGTGCCCACATTTGTGGCTTTCCATGTGCTAGAATTTATTTTGGAGCAACAAGCTCACAAGTTACATCAATCCCACTGGCTTTAATTAATCAACTACTGGTTTCACTTGGTAACTGTGGCCATTGGCAATCATTCTAATTACTATTATGAACTCTCAATTACACATCATATTACACATGAGCACACACACAATATATGTTGGAGAATGTGCATGTTATGGAATGACTAAGAAAGAGTTAAAGCATTAAAGAAGAGTTCAAGGGGGAAGGCAAGAGTGAAGTCAAAGGGATGCCAAGGCAGGGAACCCAGGCACTGCAGTGTTCTGACTCAAGATTTTGACAGCACAGAGCTTCAAGCAAGGCTTGTTGGGCTCCAAGTCAGGAAGGGAATTGATGCTGAGCGGGAACCCAGTGCATAGAGCTTGGAGGTCTTTGCCTGCTGATCCTGTGATGCAGGAACATGATGGTCTGATGCTTCCTAATGCAGTGATGGGTATCCTGACGATCACGTGATCCAAAGGATGCGTTTGCATCATTCGCTGCTTAGATGCATCTCATGTGGTTTGGACATACCATGTACCCATATACTCCTGGTTTAATTTATTAAGTTTATAGGTGGTCATAGTTTGTGTGAATAGTTTATCAGTCTGTGTCTCCTGGCTTGTATTTCACAAACAAGGAAAAGAGTAATCCAGCCCCAGAATTGGGATTATTTTATAATATGGTGTCATTTAGGACAAAACAATTCCTGGAAGCGACTTTTTAAAAAATATATTTTATTAATTTATTCATATTACATCTCAATTGTTATCCCATCCCTTGTATCCTCCCATTCCTCCCTCCCTCCCATTTTCCCCTTACCTCCCTTCCCCTATGACTGTGACTGAGGGGGGACCCCCTGTATATGCTCATAGGATATCAAGTCTCTTCTTGGTAGCCTGCTATCCTTCCTCTGAGTGCCACCAGGCCTTCCCATCCAGGGGACGTGGTCAAATATGGGGCACCAGAGTTTGTATGAAAGTCAGACCTCACTCTCCACTCAACTGTGAAGAATGTCCTGCGACTTTTTAAGTACACTACAGAGTGACTTAGAACAGTCTGAAACCCGGTCGCTTCAGTCTGAGGTTGGGGCAGAGGCTAGACAGATGTCTTGTGGGAGTGCCTTTTGTATGAGGTCACAGCGGCCTCTGTGCAAGGGTGTAACCTGCAGATATTTGTGGGGGCTGGTAATAGGGTTAGCATGTGCACAAGACCTTTCTGGCTTGATTTACTTCATTTGCTTAAACTTGCATTAGTTGACACAAGTCACTCCGTTTTGATTGTAACAACATTCGCTTTCCTTTTGCACTGTCTTCTCTCCTCGATTTCCTTCCAAAGGAACTGTGCATGCAGGTACAATTTCTCCCTTGGTCAAACCAGAGGAGATGGGAAAAGATCTATTTCAATGTATAAATATAGACTTTTGACAGATAGCACATCTGTGTCTTCTGTGGCCGACATGACCTGGACACAGAGTGACAGGAGGAGAACGCTGTCTTGGAGGTCGGACTCACCTAGAAATAATTAAACCCAAGCATTTCCCAACCTTGGCACAAGGTCTTTTGGACTGAGCTGGGGTGGTAGGCCCTACTCACTGTAAGAAGTTGAGCCAAACCTCTGACAGCAGCACTTCCACAGTTGTGAATATTCAAAAGTGTCTAAGGATTCATGAGAA
This sequence comes from Acomys minous, assembly GCF_964271855.1. Taxonomy (NCBI): domain Eukaryota; kingdom Metazoa; phylum Chordata; class Mammalia; order Rodentia; family Muridae; genus Acomys; species Acomys minous. The sequence continues at coordinate 13,006,619 of NC_140484.1, read as the reverse complement.
AGGGCAACAAAACAAAACAAACAAACAAACAAATCCTTTCCTAGTTGAAAAGTATGAAGTCAGAGTATTAAAAATGTCAGACGCTGGCCGGCCTTCTGGTTTCCTCTGAGCCTTGCAATGGGCTGAGAGCTGCAGATGCTGAGAAACCCCAGGCAGCAGGAGGAAAAAGTGCACATTTGCTCTGACAGGCAATATGGCAAGCTCACTCTATACTGTAGTCGGGAACAAAGCATTTTCAGATGACCAGCCAGTCTACAGGCAGAGCTAAGTAGTGTCTGGTCTACTCAGTAGCTGCAAATGGAACAGACATAATGTCACATCAGGCCTTTTATCCCATTCCGGTCGCCCACCAGGTAACTGTGTAGGCGTTGGGAAAAAGTCAAGTGTTTTTAGTAAAAGCTTTCAAGTTTCTGCAGAGTAACCAGGGCAACTGCTACAGCACACGTCAAAGGTGTTCTTTTAGAGGAAACCTGGTGGGCGTCCAACAGTGTATTGCTTAGTGGTTTGACCTCAAAAGCAGTGCCTTTTGAGTCAGTCCTGAGAGAAGGCTAGGATTCTGAGCTGACAAACTCTCTGGCATTGTTGTTTGTGGAAGCTGATGGAAGGATTCTCAGGAGGATAGGCTCTTTGCTAATTCTTCCTCCTCCTTATTTACCATTTGTGCAGCCATCTGAAACCTCATTGGTTTCATCTTGGTTTAGTCATAAGGAATTCATAGAGTATAAACACCCTGGCCTTGGTACCTGTCTTTTGGGTTTGTAACAATGCTGTTGACAACATGCGTTTACTGGGTAACAGGTTAAAGCCTGGAGGCTGTTTGGTTTTTTTCGTCCTCTTACTGGGTTCCCTATCTATGTCAATTTGTCTTAACTTCTCACACAAGCTTAATGACAGGAACACCTAGCTACACATTCTACTTTTATCATTGATCTGACTTTCGGCCGATTACCTAGTCCTTCCGCGTGTTTTCCACGTTCCTTTGGACTAGAGAACAGTGCTTTCTTAAACATGGGTGTGCTCTGTGGCCTTTCTGCCAAGTGCTGCGTTGTGTTCTCCAACAAAAGCTTGAGTCAACAAAAAGACAGTTCAGATGGTGTACTGACTGTATTTGGCTTCTGATGATATTCTCAAAAACCAAGGTTTAGAGAAGTGAGCTCTCAAACTAATAGCTTGGAGTTCTTCTAGCTCTGGCCATTTAAGTATTTAACTCCTCCCTGAGGTGCTGACAGGAGCTTTAGGTTTAAGTGGAGGAAGAATTTGGGGAGCGGCAGGAGGCATGCACTATCAGATGGTGCCGATCAGGCTGTGATTTGGTTGACCATAACTCAGTCTGTTTCTGCAGAGTGACCTTGAGGGAGTCTTTAGGGCCTGTGTGGACAACCTGGTTTCCACAAGACGATGGACCCTGTTTTGGGGTGACCTTCTCATGGGATGATCTGTCTGCAAAGCTCTACTATTCCTGGAATCTAAGATGTCCTCAGGTTTAGAGGAATGGCTGAAATCTAACTGGTGCCTTTTCTGATATCTAGAATAGGGTCTTGTATTGAACAGTCAGATGTTTTTATTAGAACATCAGCTGTGAGGCAGTTGGCGTGAACTTCAACACCTGAACTTAATCCCGTCACTACAGATTGTATGTCTAAAAGTATGAAGTTACCCATTGCTCTCCTGAGAAGTTCCAGAAGGCTGTTGTGTCAAGTGCACACATCTGGGCAGTGAAGGTGGGTGTTAGCTGGAAGGTGAAAACCATTTCTTGTTACTAGGGTTTTACTTTTTCACCTTCTTGCAATGTAGCTAGTTAAAATTAGTCTCTTCAGGCTAACTATTGACACCTCAAACTACAAAAGATGCAGCCTTGTGCCATTTTAACTGTGGCCAATGGAGATGCAAGCCCTGATGTTCAAGTACTAAGTTCTCAACTGCTAGGACTTGGTATCATCTCTAATATAGTGCAGACAAATAACCTAGTACAGTGGTTTGCTGTAACAGTACTTTTTTTTTTTTTTTGAAGAGCTCATGTTTGCTAGTCCAGCCAATTGAGTACTGCCATTCCCTGGCTGTGTCTGTTAGCTATATCAGCTGTTTAAGTCACCTTGGTACTTTGTTCCAGTGTTCTGGTGAACACAAGAAAAAGCCAGGATCGAAACTGGAGTGAGCTCCAAGGACAGCCTCTGCTTCTCCAATAATAGAGCTGCAAACAAAACCCAGACAGTCTTCTGTAAATAGCACCGGAGTTACTAGCTTTCAACTACTTGCTGTATGAATCCTGGTGCACGCGGACTCCGCCCCACTTTCATGACTCCTAAGTGAAAAGTTGAAGTTTGCACACAACCTCTGGCCGGGTCTTTTGCCCACTCACTGTGCTTAAATCTGCTTCTGCTCTTTCTAAGGTTTCCAAACAAATGTTTTAAGGATCTAAGTTTGAAAGTACAACCACATTCTCAGGCTAATAACATCCAGATGTGTGCTCTTTTCTGTGGGCTGGAATGTGCTTCTGTGGGTAACAGAAGGGACGGTGGCCCATACATAGTAAGCTAGTACTGACAGAAAAAGGAAAATATTGTCCAGGTGGCTAGACCACCACCACAGAGTTGTTAAGTTATGGCAAGAGCCTTTCGAGCGAACCTTCTGGAATGTTGAGACCAAGCCATATAAGTTGGAAATCTTGGGGCAGAGCTAGAGCTGACAGTAAGGTCCAGGGGTTCCTAGCACCAAGGATCACAGCCCAAAGGGCCATAACATGTGAACTACCAAGGCATGCCAGGGAGCCCGTATGGGAGGTACCGGAGGCCAGGGCCAGAGTCCATTGTGAAAATACACAGGCAACCCCATTTTGCCTGGAAGCATGGGGTGGCTCCGAGCATCTCTGCTTTGGTAAATCTCCAGGTGGACTGCAGAGTGACACAAGGGACCACAAGTCCCCCTTTTAAGCGCTGACGGGTTGTGGGGGTCAGGGTGTGCCTCTGTGGTACTGTCCCTCCAGGGGGCGCTTTCCCTTTAAGCCCAGAGGCAGCTCCAGGCCAGGGGGCGCGGTCTGGGCGGGGCTGAGCGCTGGTTCTTAAATTAGCGAGGCTAGGCCACGTGTTTTGAGAGTGGCCCGCAAACGTCAGTGGGACCTGCGTGGCTCTCTGTCTGTTCTGTGCAGCGATGTCGGGGGCATCCTCCAGGAGCCTAGGGAAAGGTGAGGCTGCCCAGGCGGGGAGGCTCCAGGGATGGGGGGGTCCCCAGGATTCCCTTGGGACCTCGGCCCTGATTCCCTTCTCTCTTCTGCAGGAAGCGCGCCCCCGGGCCCAGTCCCCGAGGGCCAGGTCCGCGTCTACAGCATGAGGTTCTGCCCCTTCGCTGAGAGGGTGCTCATGGTCCTGCAGGCCAAGGGAATCGGGTGAGGATCAGGGCGACCACTCCGGAGCCCTCCGGGGCTGGCCACCTGGCTTCAGACCCTCGGAGCATTGGTTTTGGGTACAGGGGAAATATCCCCAGCCTTTTGTTTCATACTCTCTTTTCCAGGGAAGAGTTGTCACATTGTCACGGACCGTAGGGCTCTAGGGCAGCCTGTTTAAGCATTCTACAGCTTGGAAATGCTATTTCCGCAGTTAAATTAGTAGTCTATGCAAGGTCGTTGAACACTGAAGCCAGGGCTTAGCTATGGTCGCGGGATTCCTGGTCCACTGAACTTTGCTTTCACCTGGAGGCCTCTATAGTGCTTCTCATAGAAACAAAGGTCAGAGTCAACTTTTCACATGCACAGCCATGTGGGTGATGCCCTTGCAAATAAAGGGAGTGCCTAAGTTTGTTTGATAAGCCTCATTGAAACTAAGTCATTGACCTACGGGTTATCTACAGTTGGCAAGCCACTTGGCGTTTCTCTGATACCGCGTCCATTGGACCATTTTCCTTTCAATGCTCTGTGGAATTTTTTGAACAATTATTAGACACCTGCTGAGTTTCGGGGGCTGGAGAGATGGCTCAGAGGTTAAGAGCACTGGCTATTCTTCAGACGCCCTGAATTCAATTCCCAGCAACCATCTGTAATGAGATCTGGTGTCCTCTTCTGGCATGCAGGCAGAACACTGTATACATAATAATAATTAAAAAAAAAAAAAAAGAAAAGAAAAAAAATTCAGGTATACAGTTAAAGTTTGCAAACTACTTTTAGTCCATGGGGGAAAATTGGCTAGGCAGGTAGTTCTTTTTACTAAATGTTAAGATGTATAAAGAAGTATTTTAAAATTAACTACCACTTCATAACGATTTTATTTTATTTTTTGGAGAAGAGATCATGGTTTAAACACATATGAAAATATTTTTGGCATTATTTACCTAAAGCATTTTTTCTGCATTAGTCATAACTTTTCCCATCATTAGGAAACTCAAATGGAATTGAAAAACAAAAGATATTTATTGTCCTCCTGCAATGGGAAAGTCCAAGAACAGGGAACAGCTGGATTCAGAGGCACACTGCCTTGTGTTACATGTTTCTGCTGAAACTCTGCGTGGAAAAGAATTACATTTCTCAACCAGCACTTCTCCAAAGCAAGGTTGAAATTATTTTACCCTAACACTTGGGAGGCAGGCTCTTACAGGGCGAGAAGGTACCTTCAGTTAGTGCATATAACTGCTCTACTATGTTCACAGATAGGTTTTGAACCCTTGGAAACTTTTCCTGGGGCAGTAACATCTTATACAGTTCATATCTGTCATATGGTCTCTATAGGGAGCATCTTCCAGCCTCTGGGCTCAGGCGTGTTGAATGCTGGCTCAAAACGCCGAGCTTCCAGCTTGCTTGTATGTTCTCGATCTTCAAAGCCCAAGACCAGCCTTGCGTTTTCGAAGTATAATTCTCAGAGATGCTTATTATTCTATGGCAGAGGGTTTCAATTTTCCCTTGGCAGCTAGTCTGTGTATTCATTATGTCCGTGTCTTTCAACACGCACGCACACAAGTGCTGACTTCAGTGTTCACACTGGCTATTTCTTTTTGTGAAGGGTTATGTATTTAAATCCATAAACTTAAGTCTGTTTGCTTATGGCGAGGAAGCGGGAAGTGAGACATGCTGGGGTTTCTTACTTTTGAATGATCTGTGGTAATGAATATTACTCCTGATTGGAGTTATACAGACATTGCTTTAAGGTTTGTAACATGTTCCTTTCTCTTATAGTCTCTGCAAGATACAAGGTGTGTACAGTCGTAACCTAGATTTAGCATGGATGCAGTGATCTTTCTTTTCTATTCATCTTGTATACTTTTAAAGATTTAGTGTGTGTGTGTGTGTGTGTGTGTGTGTGTGTGTGTGTACATGAGTTTATGTGCATGATGTTTTTAGGGTCCCACAGATCAAAAGAAGCTTGGTGTGGGTCCTGGGAACTGAACCTAAATCCTCTATGAGAGCAGCAAGTGGCCTTAACCACTGGGCCATCTTCCAGCCCTATGCTTTCTATGCTTTCTAAAGCTTTTAAAAAATAAAACATATCAAAACATGTAGATTTAATCTGGTTCATTTTATGAGATTTTTTTTTAGGATTAGAAAAAACAGCCTTGTAAAGATTTCAAAATTCATATTAGCAAAATGAATTCAGTTGAATCAGCTGAACTCATTCTGAACTGAACCAAAAATAAACTGTTTTCATTGGGCTGATTCTAATATACTAAGTGGGAGTGAGCATAATCCAAATTTGCTTCCTATCAGGGTCCAGAAGACACGTGCATTGCCTTTGATCACTGCAGCTCTGTTCACAATAGTGTAGTGTCCATGGCCACTGAAGATGAGCGGATTAAAAAAAAAAAAGGTGCTCCGTGAATAGTGTTGCACCTTTAAATAGAAGGACAGTCTACAGTGTGTGATGAAAGTGGATCATGAGACGTTAGATAAACACAAAAGCCAGCGACAACTCAGTAGAGGGTAGAACTAGTCAGCACTAACGCAGGAAAACAAAAATGCCTCGCTCTCTTCAGTAGTCTTGTGTCTTTCAGGCATGAAATCGTCAATATCAACCTGAAAAACAAGCCCGAATGGTTCTTAAAGAGGAATCCGTCTGGGATGGTGCCTGCTCTGGAGACCAGTCAGGGTCACATCATCTCCGACTCGCCCATCATTTGCGAGTACCTGGATGAGGCATACCCGCAGAAGAAGTTGTTTCCAGTTGACCCTTACAAGAAAGCTCGTCAGAAGATGACCCTTCAGCTCTTCTCTAAGGTGTGTGCAAGAAATTCCAGCTCTTGTTTGAAACAACAACAACAACACACCCTCATTTATGCTACATCAGTGCTGCCTTTGTGATGGTTCAGGGACCGGGGACATTAACAGAGGACTGTAGTCCGCTCACCATGCCCTGCCAGGCCCTCATGTTCTGCTCCCTGCTCCCCTTTCACAGTCAACCCTCTTGGCTCTTTCTCCTGGCTCCACCTCTGATGACTTTTTTTTTTCTCAGTCTTGCCACACATCCCTTTTTTCTCCAGTTCTTGCTGGGTGTTTCCTCCTTTCTTTTATTTGGCTTAGTCATCTTTAATCTGTATGCTTGGACCTGCTGCTTTCTAGAAACATATCCAGGCTGCTCAGGTACTCCAGCCTTGTTCCCTGCTAAGCTTTCCCTTACCTAGGCTGCTGGCCCTCTGCCCTCACAACTGCCCGCCTTCTTGCTCTTGTTGCCCTGCTAATGTGAGCACCACCAGGAGAGGGCTGAGCTCCCGCCACTGATCCATTACTACCTGGGTGGGTGACTAGTTTGGAAAATGTTCATACTTGTATTTTGGGCAGGTTGCTTGCCTCACTTGTAGTGTGTTAATCTATAAACAGGTCTAACACCAAGTGCCTAGAACAGACTCTGATACATGGGACCTACCAGCTCTTAATTGTCATTGTCAGTCTTCAGCAGGGACAAACCCCTAAAGTTCCATGGGAAGAATGTAGCCTCAGAGTTGATTAATTCAAATTAGTATTAGTAAAGAGGTGACCAAATGGTGTGTGTTTAGACACCGAGAATGGCCATGCTCTGCTTTATTCATTCAGATGAATTACTTTGGTATTATGGTCAGTATATTAAAGGAGCATTTTGTCTATAAAGAAAGAGTTTTTTAAAAATATGTAGAAGGTAGACTGACAAGGAGAACGTTCTGTTTTGGAGACATTGAAAAAAATGGCAAGGAAGTCAGTTATCTGGCTTAGAATTATAAAGGTAAAATAATAGTGGATGTGGCTGGACCATATACATGCAATGCTGGGGAGTTTAAAAATCAGTGAGGAAATGCTCTGTGGGTAAGCATGGGGGGAGTGATAAACGGATCTGGAATGCTCACTCCCGTCTCTGTTCTGCCTCCACAAGCACATGCAGGGGTGAAGTGCACCCACATACTCCAGTTCATGTAACCCGTCTCCAACACACACACACACACACACGCGCGCGCACACACACACACACACACACACACACACACACACGTATGCACACACACACAAGGCATGTGCGTGCCCATAAGCCATGTGTGCCTGTAACACCAGCACTCAGGTGGCTGCCTGCTTTTAGGGGCTGTGGTGGAGGCTGCAGGATTGAATTCTAGGGGAGCTATGTTAGGGCGAGTGTTTCTAGGCGTCTCAGTGTGCAGCGGTACAAATGCCCATGGGCACTGGTACTTCTTGGTTAGCCTATTTCTCGGCATGATTTTAGAAAGTTCCCATAGTTCCAGGCCTAGTCATTCAATTCTGAGCCACCCAGTGTCTATTTATGATATTTCTGGCTCAAGTTTGTCAAAGTGGGCCCCGTTATCTGCAGATAACAAAATCCAGAGCAACTTCACATCCTAGTCCTCAAAAAAAATAAAAATAAAAAAAAGTTTGTAATGTCAGGTCATTGCTTCTGTACACTCCTCAACTTGCTCTACACCTGTCTCTGCAGCACTCTGGAGGGATTCGTGTGTGTGTGTGTGTGTGTGTGTGTGTGTGTGTGTGTGTGTGTGTGTGTGTGTGTGTGTGTCGGGGAGGCATTAGCCTCACACTGACAAACTGGAACATTCTCTTTCCAGGTGCCGCCTTTGGTTAAAAGCTTTATCACCGCGAAGAGGAAAGAAGACTATCCCAGCATCAGAGAAGAACTGAAGAAAGAGCTGATGAAGCTGGAGGAGGTAACTCTTTCTCTCAGCGTTCACCACAAGGAGTGGCCGCCTCTCTCTGCACTTCTCTTCTTCCCCTCCTCCCCTCACGCGCTCACTCTCTACATCAGTCTGACGAGGAAAACTAAAGCACAACAGATTTCTGTGAGCTCTTCTACTCATGATGTAATGCAGACGCCTAAAGGAGCCATCACTGACGTTGTATTTTTATTTAGGGTTTTTGTGGCAGACGTCATGAGATCCCAGGCTAGCGTCAAACCCACAATGCAGCCCACACTGGCCTTAAACTCATGATCCTCCTGCCTCAGCTACCTGAGTGCTGGTACTGCAGGCGTGCCTGACTCCACATGCCTTATTCTCCCTCCCACACCGATTTACAGCCACTGGGAGCACGGCTGTGGTCAGACGTTTGTACTCACAGCTTGGCCAAGAATGCGTAGCTTGAAGCAACCCAGGAAGACAGGTTTAAATTGGCCATGTCATCTCTCTGCTTAGACCTTGAGATTGGAGCATCCTGCTTCGAGATTTGGGTCAAGTCAATCAGTAGGTATCCATCAGCATTAAAATAACATGAAAAATATCACCTACAATTTTCTACATCACTTGTTTTGATTTTTCTATTCTTGTTCCCAGTCTATGTTCATATAATAATAGTAATAATAATAATTTAACCTAGTTGTAATCAGATGATAGATGCCACTGTATTGCTTTTCCCTGTTGCTGATGTAATAAACTTTTCCCACCACGAAGTTGGCCAGGAATGCAGACATGTGAGGGAGACCATGTGTCTTTCCTTTTGGGAAGAGCTGTCCTTTGTGCCTTGAGATAAAGCTTTCTTCTTGGTCTTGAGACACTCTGTTCACAATTAACCATGGTGTTACATAGGTGCTACCTTCAATAGGACGCATCCTAGCATTTTATCACTAAGCATGGACTTTATCCAGTTTTTTTAATGAAGCTCCTCTTACTAATTTGCTATTTTTAACATTTTATTTTTATTACTTATAATTATGTCTGTGAGGGGACACTGCAGGCTATAGGGGTTGGTTCCCCTGGAGTGGGAGTTACAGGCATTTTTGAACCCCTTGATGTTGGTGCTGGGAACCAAACTCTGGTCCTCTAGAGAAGCAGTGCATGCCCCTAACCTCTGAGCTATCCATCTCTCAGCCCTAGCCTGCTCGTTCTTACACTGAGAGTGCTGAAGTTCCTGGTATCTGTTACATCTATGGGAAGTTCACAGAGCCTGTTCTCGTTAACCTGATGCTTGTGGTCTGTAAGCACCTGTGCTTACTTACCAGGCCCAGATCACCTGATATGGCCTCGAGGAATTAAACCAGACTGGTTGGAGGGTCCACAGCAAAACTCAAGCTGTGGCAATTTTTATTGAGAGCAATCAGACTTCTTATACCTTTATCAGAAACAGAATATAATGATTGCCAGGGTCAACACAGCTATTGTTGGCAAGATACAATGACATTTGCGTGCTATAAAGGGTACCCAAGATGAACATCTAAAAGCAACTGTCCTGTCCCGCTTCCTCCACCACTAAAGGGACACACAGAGAAACACAAAGTGGCCTGAAGTTTCTCAGGAACTGAAAAGGCACACAGTGCCCTGGGAGCCACAGACTCTAAACCAAAAAAACCTACGATTCATGCCTCTCAAGACAGCTAGGCCAGGCCAACTTTGATTCCCTGCAGTGCTCTTACAGATAGATTTTTTTTTTCTGGTACTGAACCATCTTAGTGTCACTGGGATGGCATCTTGCTCTAAGTGGACTTTCATATGCTTTATAGACTTAATAAAGGATTTCTCTCTATGTCCTCATGGGTTTGACTCACAGTTTACTATTCTGATATCTTTATTTGAGTCTATTATGAATATTTGAATCTCCTAAAATGGGTTGGTAACTTCCCTTATTTTTCTAAACCCTAAGACAATTTAATAGGACATTTTAATTTGTGCCTGCTGTACTGTGCAGTTCAGTTTCTTTACTGGAAATTCATTGTAGAGGTTTATATTTGTTCCTAAATCAAATTTGCTATTTTCTGGCTTTCTATGGGACAGCATGGAAGTTGGAAAGATGTCCACATGCTTCAGGTTCTGATTTTAGTGAAGATGAATAATCAGAAAGACAAGAACAATCTCTCTGCACTGGGTAACATGACACAGTCCCTGAGGAAAACTACAGAGGTCATTTATAATGGGAACATTAGTTTGGTTCTGTCTTTTAAAATTCTTTGACTGTGTCATATATAGACAGTGAATTTTAGTCATATGCACCCGACCTCCTTCCATCAGTACAGGTCTAATTAACCAATAATATTCTCAAGTTCTCTCTTTGGTGAAGCCTTAGCATCAAATACAAATGCAGCTGTACCATGTGCGTGTTTTAACAGCTCCTTACACACTGCTTAGTGTTTTAAGAGTCAGCTACGCTATGTATAGCTCTTTCTATGTGCGTTCAGTGCTCTAAGGGTTGACTGTATCAAAACTCCTCTACTCTGAACAAGGAACATGCTCACAGGTGAGCTATTCCAAACAGTGCTGCAGTGTTCATCAGTCTGAGGGTGTGACCACCAGGGTCGGCAGAATAACAATTCGAGGGAGGCAAGAAGGAAATCTGGTTCAAGGCGACTCAGAGGCTTGTTGGTTCAAACATCTTGAGTCGGACACCAGGCAGTTTGTTGTAGGTGTGTTTAAGTATAGTGCAGTCCTCTGTGCACAAAGTCATGATTACATCGAAGCTCTTCTCAAAGCGCATGAGACCCGCACATGAGTCATCTTCAAGGCCTAGGGGAGGATGTGGTGTGGTCTCCATCACACAGATAGTGTAGAGGTCATCTTGGGCTATCAGCCTCCTCTAGTCTTCATTGTGGGAGCTTGGTGGAGCCTTCGGCCATACAGATAACACGGTTATCTAGAGTATTAGCCACCTCCAGGCCTGGTTGTGGGAGCTTCCGGGAGGCAGGAATTGCCTGGCCTACAGATAGCACAGGGTTTACCTGGGCTACTAGCCACCTTGACTCCCAGCCTTCTGGGTAGAACAGAGTATACATCTTTCCTTTTGAAAAGACAACTCTGTGTGTTAGCATTCCTGCTTTCCCTAGAGCTAGCTGTGAGCACAAGGACCTTGGTACTCTCCTGACATATCTGTACATACACTGGAGCAGTTCTCACATGAGTCACCTAAGACCATTGGAAAACACAGATATTTATATTACAATTCATAATAGTAGCAAAAATTAGTTATGAAGTAGCAATGAAAATAACTTTATGGCTGGAGGTTATCCCAACATGAGGAACTGTATTAAAGGGTCGCAGCAGTAGGAAGGTTGAGAACCATTGGTTTACTATCTATTAGATCCCGTTAGGATTGCTGAGTTACAGAGGGTTTTAAATCATATCAAAACCCAATTTAACTATATCAGGATAAAAGGAATTTAGACATTTTCTACCTAATTTGGCTCTGTTGTTTTCTGTTGTTTGATGACTTTTTTTTTAGTTGCACAAATAAACTTATATTACTTTTTTTTTTTTTTTTAACATTCAGGAACTGTCTGAAACGACAAACTTCTTAGGTGAGCGTTTTCCCTCGATGGCTGATTATCTTATGTGGCCTTGGTTTCAACGACTGGGAGCACTGGATCTCAGCGAGTAAGACATTTGAATATTCTGTGTGTAATTTAGGATGAGAGCTGTAATAGTATATATGGAATTTTTCTGAACTAAGGTGAATATTTAATATCACCGGCATGAATGAGAACCAACAGAGAGGACAGTCCTGGGATTACAGAACCTGTCAGATCACCATTTACTCATCCTCAGCTCTGGGGAGGGAGGCCATCTATCTATGACATGAGAAGAGCGTTTTTAGAATTTAGAATTCTCTGCTGGCAAAGAATCCACAATGGTGTATATGATGAATTTTAGGCATTATGCACCCCACCTCCTTCTATCAGTACAAGTTTAATTAACCAAAGAATACTCTCAAGTTTCCTGTTTGGTGAAACCTTAGTATCAACTCACCTTTCTTACTTATTCCCCGCCTACTTGTAAGATTTCCACATTGGTTTTTAAACTTGCAGTCATCCACAACTGGCTACTTCTAGCTCTTAGAAATACAGCCTTCTGGGGCTACTTCTCTTCACAATTCATATAGGAAATTGGAATTTAACACTCCGTGGTCTGTCAGTCTCCCATTTTGAAGTTCTACTAACTGACTCTCAAGCCGGCTTTCCTCTTCTGTAAAACAAAGACCTTAACAGCACTCAAATCTGAACCCTTTGTAGTCTATTGCTTGCATTTTAAAGATCATTTGGAAAGCTTAGGGAGGTAAAGTGCGGTGGTAATTTGAGCCCCTGGGAGGCCTCTCTAGTCGTTCTAGCTCACATCTCCCTCTTGTCTTCCCACAGATGTTTAGCCCACACTCCGAAACTCAAGGTCTGGATGGCTGCCATGCAGAAAGACCCCATCGTAGTATCCCACTTGATAGATGCCGAGACCTTTCGCACTTTCTTAAGTCTCTACCTACAGGACAGCCTTGAGGCCTGTGACTATGGGCTCTGAAGGACCAGGGTTCTCCATGAATGGATAACACGCTTCCATTTTACCCTTTATTCTCACTAGCTCGGGCCTTATGACCTCCAGGCCCGTCTATTGCATTTCTATTTCAGAATAATCAATTCTAATGTTCCTTACAGTCTTCACTGAAAAATCTCCAAAGCACATCTTCAGTTTGATTCAGACTTCTAATAAAGATATCTTGATTTAAAAACAAAAGTCATTGATTTATTTCTAAATTAAAAACCAAACTGCCCATTAACTCTCCTCTTCCTGATGTGAGCACTGACGACTGAATTCAAACAACCTCAACACGACCGGGTAGCCTCTTGCTTGAACTCCCAGCTTCTAATCTATCTTTCCTCTCTCCCTCTCTTCCTCCTTTTTTCCCCCAGTTTTTTGAGACAAGGGTTCTCTGTGTAACAGCTCTGGCTGTCCTGGAACTCAATCTGTTGACCACGCTGGCCTTGAACTAACAAAGATCTGACTGCCTCAGCCTCCCAAGTGCTGGGATCAAAGGTGTGAGCCACTACGGCCCAGACCCGGCTTCTAATTTCATTAAATTAAAAAAAAAAAAAAAGCGGGGTGGTGGTGGTGGCCGAAGAATCCAAGAGCCCCTGGAGCTGGCAGAGGCTGTGGGTGACAGGAACTTAATATTTCTCTCTAAGTGCAGCAAACACCACCGACCGAACCATCTCTCTAGCCCTTTCAAATCCCATATTAGACAGAAATAGGTGTCTCATATGCAATATCATATCAGCCAGTTCAGGATATAATACCGGATAAGTAATGAATGAGATCCTCATTGAGAAAGGTTAATCTTACTACGTTTATCACCTCCTCCGTAAGAGGGAAGTCTAGGATCCTAGGTTCATCCTAGGGATGATGCGACTGGTCCTGAAGTAAACTGAGGCACCAAGATGCCGGCAAAGGGAGCTGGAAAGCATATCCTGCCCTTAGCAATGAGACCCAGGTGATTTGTTCTTCAGAGCGCCTAAGCCATAGCTCAGCGCCACATTTGTGATTTAGCCTTATAGTGATGTGAGCCGCACCCCGGGGAGCCGGGGACTGGCTGACTTCACAAAGGAGACAACGGGCGCCTCGTTCGGGGCGGAGCCACCAGTGTGGCCCTCCGTGGGCCACTGGCCAGGCCCTGGCCGCTCCTCGCGGATTCCCAGGAGGATATGAGCCTAGATGCCGATGCTCACCGCTTGCTACCCGACTTCCTCTTCCGTAGCCATAGATTTCCGGGCGGGCCCGTTTCCCTAGCGAGCTTCGTTGACTCGGTCTCCTATTGGGTCGCTCTTCCAAACGCGTCGGGCATTGGCTGCAGCGCAGGGCACCGCGGCCAATAGCGGGGCAAGACCGTGCGAGAAGAGGCGGGACCTCCGGCGTCTGCAGTCCGACTGCCCAACTCCGGGCTGGAGCGGTAGCCACAGGAAGGTTCCGCGGGGAAGTCTTTTTTGCCACCGCTACTGGGTGGGTCCGTCTCGTTTGTGTTGTATCTGACGGGAAGAGGGTTTTTAGGTCAATTCTGAACGTTGGGTATTTCTTAAATTTGGGCTTTCAGAATAGGATGGCCAACTTTTAAATGTGCACTTTAATTTAAAAAGAAAATCCAAGTATTTAACCATAGCGACTGTTTCTTTTTCTTTTCTTCTTTTTTAATCCCCCCCCAAAAGTGTAAGGGAGCTTATAATATAGCATTAGAATAAAGAAAAAAAATTTTTTTTTAAAAAGGAGCAGTCAATAAGCTAAGAGCAAAGAAGGAATCTTTAAGCCAGACACCTGTAATTAAAATTAAATCGTTTTTATTTTCTGTTTTGGATGAAGACCTGCAAGGACGGATCCACAGATCCTGCTTTCAGCTCGGCATTACTAGTTGATTTACGCTATCTGATGACATCCAGGAAGATTTCGTTTCTGGAACTGCCTATTATTTGAAGGCTCCTAAAGTCTTCCTTGCTACATTCTTAAATAATAGTAAACATAATAATAGCTAATGTTAATTAGTTGCCAGATGACAGACACATGGTTAATATTAAGTGTTTGCCATACTTTTCCAAGTAAAACTTTACTAAACTACTTGGTATTCTTACCTCCACATTATAGATTAGAACACCAGGGCATTAGAAACCAGGGTGTAGCCGGGCATGGTGGCGCTCGCCTTTAATCCCAGCACTCAGGAGGCAGAGGCAGGCAGATCACTGTGAGTTCCAGGCCAGCCTGGTCTATAAAGCGAGTACAGGACAGCCAAGGCTACACAGAGAAACCCTGTCTCGAAAAACCAAAACAAACAAACAAGAAAGAAAGAAAGAAAGAAAGAAAGAAACCAGGGTGTAGGGGAGTTTTATTATTTGCCCAAGGTAACCCAGCTATTAAAAGCTAAAGTGATTCAAATGTAGCCTGTGCTTCTACTCAGCTAAGGCTCCTCTTTAGAAAAGAGTTTACATATCTGTGACGTTTCTTTTCAACAGCTCTTACATTTAGAGATGAAGCCAAGACAGAGTAGTATGGTCAACTTCCCTTTGATCCTCACTCCCTGCAAACCCCGACTAAAGGCAGATGTGAGAGTGGAGCCTTTCCCTCCCCTGGAGTTCAAACAGTAGTGGAACGCCAGCGATGTAATTGTTCATGCCACGTGGGCTCTCCAATAGAGGGATATAATCTAGTTTCCAGTGTTTGAGACTGCTGTGACACCAACCAACCAACCAACCAACCAACCAAACCATCTTTTGAAAACTCAAGTAGGCCATAATGGTGCACACCAAGTTAAAGGTGTGCTTTGGGGAGGCAGAGGCAGGTGGACCTCTGTAATTTCAAGGCCAATCTGGTCTACAGAGTGAGCTCCAGGACAGCCAGAGTTACAAAGTGTCAAAAAGAAGAAAAAGAAAAAGAAAAACACCTTTTCTCAAAACAAACTAAAACAGTAAAAATATTATTTCTATTCTGTAAAGACAGAAATTATGCCGGGTGGTGGTGGCGCACACCTTTAATCCCAGCACTTGGGAGGCAGAGGCAGGTGGATCACTGTTAGTTCGAGGCCAGCCTGGTCTACAAAGTGAGTCCAGGACAGCCAAGGCTACACAGAGAGACCCTGTCTTGAAAAAACAAAATGAAACAAACAAAAAAACCAAAACAACAACAACAAAAGAAAAATTGCTAATCACCATGATCAATGATTCTTGAATTGTCACAAAAGCAGATCTGGTGCCAGGGAGCTGTCTTAGTAGGTAAAATGCTTGTGGAGCAAACCTAAGAACCTGACTGCATCCCCACCCAGACTCACAGACAAGGCCAGGTGTGGTAGCCTGTGTTTGTAATCACAGTGCTGGAGAGGCAGACATGGATCCCTGGGGCTTTCAGGCCAGCCAGCTTAACCAAATCAACAAATTCCATGTAAAAGATTGAGACCCCATCTCAAAAGACCTCTGGTCTCCACATCCATGCTTACACATGTAAATATGTGCCTTCACATACACAAACAGTAGATAGGATTATATTTCAGATATCTAGAAGCTCATAAGGCCTTATTACAATTTTTTCGTGCTTGGGTTGGTCAGTATAATAGAGATGCAAACATGAAATGGCAGAGATGGAACATTTGCAAAAAACAAAAACAAAAAAACAAAAAACAAAACAACAACAAAAAACCCAAACAAATAAAACTGTTCAGGAGTTATCTACTGAATCTTTAAGAGGAAGCAAAGAACAAGCTTAGAGGTCATGATTAAAATCCTTCTGAGAAAACTGATGTGATCTTTGGTGAGATTAAAAATCACATTACTAGCTGGGCATGGTGGCACACACCTTTAATCCCAGCACTCAGGAGGCAGAGGTGGGCAGATCGCTGAGAGTGCGAGACCAGCCTGGTCTACAAAGTGAGTCTAGGACAGTCAAGGCTACACAAAAAAACAAAAAAAATCCAAAAAACCAAAAAACCAAAAAAACAAAAAAAAAAAATCACATTACTGAAATGTAGCCTGCAGCACTCGACCCTTTCAGCTAGCATTAAACTGCTAGCTGGTGAGCTTAGAGTTGTGGTTGGATTCTAATTCCGATACGCACAGCAAAGCCGAATTGCGAAGCATGTCTTCTTTATGGATGCAAACTGTGCTGCTAAATGCATCCTTAGTCATTAGTTCCCTGAGCTAAAACCCTACTGATGAGGTCTGCATGATTTCACTCAATGCTCAATAGCCACCATGTGCACACTGTTAAGTTTGCCATCTTAAACAGGGAAGATGGAGGCCCAAGAGGCTCAGGATTCTGCCCAAGTGCCACAGAGGGGTCTCACAGCCCAGCTGGCTCCAGCGCCCAGTTTGAGAATCCTGGCATTGCACCTGCGTTCCCTTTAGAAGGAATAAACCATGAGGGGAAAATTGGGAAAACGCCCTCTTCTGGTCTAATAGAACCTTTCGCAGATAGAATTCCCATTCTGGCCACCGTTATCTCAGTCCAACAGAAACTGTCAATGACCAAATTAAAACCACCAGGCCACCCCAGGCCTCCTGCTGGAGTCCATGCAGCTCAAAGAGCTGAGAGTGCCTTTCAGAAATATCGCCCGAGGTGGCTGAAAATATAAGCCATAACTTGTGACGTAGAAATCAAACTGACCAAGGGTGAATGGTTCGTGGATTGTGGGCCTGGAGTGATGTGTTGATACATGTACATCTCTCTGTTGTAAGAAAGGCAGCACTCTGGTTGGGGTGTTAATCGTTAGGAGGCTGTGTGTGGCGGCAGGGAGAATATGGAGACCTCCATATGTTCTGCTTTGCATTGTTGTGAACATGAAACAGCTCTAAAAGAGGCTATTAAATACACATCTCCAGTTCAGTGTCTATAAGTCACATTTTATTGGTGCACAGCTGAACCCATTCATTTATATATTGTCTATGGCTGTTTTTACGATAATTGAGCAGCGGAGGCCTAAAAAGCCTTCACTGTTTACTCTGTGAGGAGTGGCTTTCCGACGGTTCATTCCATTGCGCTTGGTACTGACTAAGCTATTGGATGGGATTGGTATTCCCAGAGTTTAGCTCCCCAAACTCTTCTCTCTTTCATTTCATATTTGTGAGACATTTAACAGGTGCATGTAATCTTGCTAGGCTTTGCTTACTTATCTTTTGAATGGGATAAGCTTTGTAGGATACTTTCAGGACCAGTTTAAGTGTAAAAGGCACTGGTAAAGCACCAAACAGGTCAGTAATAATTCATTTCGATTTTGAAATTTTGCCTTTTTTTTTGTACCCTCACTTTTAGGATCTGGATATGTTTTCCTCAGTTATCTGCTTTATTTATGTGAAAGGCGAATGAAAAACGGAATAAAAAAGGAGCACATGGCTGTTCCTAAGGGGTTGAGGTTTTTATTATAGATATAAGGGAGCGTACAGGCAGAGGCAGAGACATCTGGGAGAGCCCAGAGTGGCCATAACCAGCAGACTGAGTTGGGCCATATGAGGAGATGGGAGAGGGAGAAAGAGGAACTAGGATCAGCAGCCGAGCGGCCAAGAGGCCAAAATGGGTAAAAGAGCCAGTGTAACCAAAAATGGCTGGATTATATAGGAAAGAGCGGCTCGGGGAAAGGGCAAGCCCAGCCCAGTCCCCGGGCTGCAGAAGTTTAGGGCAGGGGCTGGACACACACACACACACACACACACACACACACACACACACACACACACACACACACACACACGACCCTGTAACAGGTAGGCACTGAGGGATGCTGGGAGAACCTGATGGTCAGTGTCCGCTTTGATATGTTAATAGGCACCTCAGCCATTTGAGACCCAACAAAAGGTACTTTTGTCTTCTCAGAAGCCATCTTTTTACCCCACCTTACTTAACTTGGCTTGGCTATTAAGCTCCTGGTTTCTGTTTTACCGCCAAGCTTGTCCTCTTGATCAAAATTAGTTCCAGGGGACTAGTTGCCTGTACCTGCATCTGCCACAGTGAAAGGTGAAAAGTTCTTGCCTCAGCACCAGATACCAGATTTCTGGCCAACACCTAATTCGTATACTGTAGCTATCGATGACACACTGCCTTTAAGCGTAACTCCCACGGAATCACTGGATTCCTTATTAAAACTGTAGGTGAAGCATTGCTCTGAAGATTTCAAGGATCCTTATTCTGTAGAGAGAGAGAAAAAAATCATTCTTAGTCAAGGCATTCTGGAGAGGTGAGAGTTCCAAAGGCCCAGGGCTGCCGTCCTCTGAGGCATGTGATGAGGCTCTGTTATTTCAGTGAGAAACACTGCGATTCAACAATAAAGCGGCCATCATGTGCCGTAGGCCTTTCTGGACATAAATGTTCCATCGCTGCTGCCCAAGACAATGAGCCTTTTAAAAGTCTTTGGACTTTTAAGTGTTTTGACTCTATTAAGTGTTCATTTTGGACAAATAATTTGATTTTTGTGGGGCACTTTTGTGAAGGAGGAATAGTATCAGTGACATGGCACAGATGTTTGGGTAATGAAATAAATCGTAGAAATAACACTGTGAATGAGACACAGTGTTTCTTTCCTTCCTTGACATTCCCTAAAATGTGTTCATCTCAGTCCTGGAAAGTTAAAGGAGTCCCTTTTTTTCCCCTGCTGGAATTTAGGATCTCAGCCTGTCAGGGTCAAAGTTAAGGTCAGCTACCTCCGACCTCACGTAGATAGGGAGATGAGTGGCCACTGTGTTGCTGAGCTATAGGTCCTTGGAAACTAAAGTAACATCTTTCAGAACTCTTAAACAGTTCTTGGCCTCTAGGTATCATGTTCTTATCCGCTGCCAATTTTTTAGAATGTGGGTAGAAATCTCATAAACAGGATAAGGGAGAGGCGAGTGCTGTGTGGCACTGAAGTTGGCACATCACTTCCCAAGTGATACAGGGTGTCAGCGCATCCTAAGTCACAAACATCCCATTTGCCAAACTGCGAGAAAGTTTGTTTAAAAACCAAAAACCAAAAACCAAAAAGCTGAATCAGTTATCCAGAAGGTATGGTCAGTTATCTACCTAAGATGAGGATTTGTGATGGAAGGAGAAAGTTAATGTTGGTCTGGTAAACTTTTATTCGATTCCTTTGAAATCCATGCCAGGGTTTAAGTGTCCAGATTTCATCATGCGGATGAGAGCCCGCCACATGCTTTCCCTGTGTGTCTAAAGCAAGAAGTACTTTCTGGGGCTTGGTTTGGTATTTACTGTTTCCCTGGCCCCTCCATGGACATCCATATCTGAGGAGGTGTCTGTGAGAGGCTAGATTATCCAGTGGTCCCAGTTCACTTCCTCTCTGCCCCTCCTCCCCCAGAGTGCTATGGACTGTTGAGAGATTCAGTTTGAATCTGGAGGGAGCACAGCTGTACCTGGAGCCAGCAGCAGCAGAGGACTGCAAGGCAGAGACTGCGGGCTTCTGGGTACTGCAAGACACCTGGAAGTTGATGTCTGAAGATGCCACCAGAAGCTTGGGGAGAGGTAAATCTTCTAGACTTGGACCCTCAGGCTGGGGGAGGTGTGTGGCACAGCTCTTCTCACTTGACAGGAGTAACTGGGCTTTGGACCGAGGATGGCCTTGGGTGCCTCCCCTCCACAAACTGTGTGATTGTCTCCTCTGGAGCTTGAAAGACTCAGTGCACAGACTCCTCCCGGATGTCCATTAGGTGAGCAAGTCCCTTCCCCACAGGGCTAACCAGATTCGCTATCTTCTCTCCCCTGCCCTGCCCTACAGGAAGCTCTCCCCCAGGGCCAGTCCCTGAGGGTGTGATCCGAATCTACAGCATGAGGTTCTGCCCTTACTCCCACAGGGCCCGTCTGGTCCTCAAAGCCAAAGGCATCAGGTGAGAAAGCAGGGGCCATGTGCTCCCTGAGCATTGTAAAGGGTGCTCCTATTTAAAGTCTCCAGCTCCTAGAAGGGGCTCTTCTTCTCTTTTGTCTGAGGCTGAATGGCTGGAGGGACTGATTTTTGTGCAAGCTCTCCTGGAGTGCTATGTTCTTTCCCAGATCAGATTTTCATGAACTTTGGGCCAGGCAGAGCAAACTCAATGATGCTGTCAGTGAACTGCCCCCCCCCCCCGACACCCACTATTTAGGAAGGGCACAGCCAAGATCACTGAGGCCTCCTCATGCTTCTTGTAGCCCTAACCTCTGCCCCAAGCAGTTTGGATTAATTCTGTTCTCTTTCTTCATGGTGCTTAACTATGTCCTACATTTTCTAATTCATTCTGTCTTTCTACCATTTCTTCTCCTCTCTCCCAACCTATGACAGATATATAGAGTTTGAAAGAATAGGGTCTACCTCATTCGAGGCTACAAGACAGCCCGGCACACAGTAGGTCTTCAAAAGGCAGTGGGGCTTGGGAGTGTTTGCTCAGCATGCAAGAAGCACTGGTTCACACGCCCAGTTAGCGTGTAAAACCAAGTATGGAAGAACACCCTTGTGATCTCAGAACTTGGGGAGGTGGAGGCAGGAAGATCAGAAGTTCAAGACCATTCTTACTTGCATACTGACTTCCAGGTCAGCCTTGGCCGCGGAAGACCCTGTCTCACAAAAACTTCAGTCTCTGGCTCTGGACTTGGAGTGTCCATCACAGGAGCTGGCATCAGAGTTTAAGCTCATGTCAATGAACAGAGAGACCAATGTGGAGATATTTTAAATAAAATTATATTAACTCTGCCTAGATGCATACGGATAATGTGCATTTCCATATTCTTTCCTCTTGTCCAAATCTATTTGTTCTATTTTGCTTGTTTGTTTTCAGAAAAATTAGAGCAGTACAATGTGCTGCTCATTTGGGGACAAACTGGTAGCTTAGGAACTGATGCCAGTATTTGTGGGGGTCTTATTTGTTTTAGAGACAGTCTTACATAGCTCAGGCTAACCATACACATATTGTGTGTCTGAGGATGACCTTGGACCTCTGACCCTTCTGACTGTCCCTCTAGAGTGCTGGACTTAGAGCATCATGCAGGCTCTGATCTTTTTAAACATACTTTATTTGGGATTCCTTAATGCCTCTTCCTCTCTTTCAACACCAATCCTTCCAACACCCCAACACCAGGTAGGAGAGAAAGAAGGCTAGCAGGGAGAAGGGGCATAGTTCTTTTTGGCTACTTCCTGCTGTTTAAGGTCCCCAGGTTCTTTGGGGGGCAATACCAGTCTCTGTCTTAGGATATTTAGCCAGCAGCAGAAAATGCAGCAACAGCCCTTCTCTTCCTCCTTCAACCGCCTCCTCCAAGCAAGTTCCAGCATCTGCTTCCTCTTTCTCTCTGGGCTCTTGTATTTATACCCTTTTGGAGTCTGCACAAGATGTTTTCCAGCTGGCAAAAACCAAGCCCCTGCACGAGGCAGTTTCTTGATGACAAAGATCACCTGTTCTCTCACAAGGCTGTTATTAGCTGTGGACAAACTGGAGCAGCCCTATATCCCACACCTGGGGTTAAAACAAAAAGTATGCTTGCATAACATAACTGAGTTTTTAAAGAAATCAGAACTTTCACAACAGCATCACCATGGCTGGCTTCTGTGATGCTGGGGATGGATGGTATCTAGGGCTTCCTGTATCTTGGTAGGCTCTTTACCCACTAAACTATATGCCCAGCCCCGTAATTAGTTTCTTGGGATGGAGTTTCTCAACCTTAGCCCACTCACTGACATTTGGGGAGAGGAGTGGAGTTGTCCTGTGCACCCCAGGTTATTTGTTAGTACCTCCACCTTTACCGACTAGGATTGTATTCCATCCCCCAGATGAAATCCAGAATGTCCCTAGATAATGATATACATTCCTTGGATGGGGGAGAGGTAAACTAATCTGTTGAGAGCCGCCACATTGGAGAATATAACCATGTGTTTCCTTTAATCTTTTTAAGTATGCTTGTATGTGCCTCTGGTAACTCCCTCCAATAATTTTGACCCTCCAATAATAATGTGTAGGAGAGGACTGAAGAGTGATTGCATGCTAATGTACTAGACATGCTCCCAAACAGTACACACGATCACTGCTTTGATCATCACAGGGATGCCAAGAGGTGGGTACAGTCATGGACACTGAGCAGGAGGAGGGGAGGAACTGGCTAAGATCTCAGCTTGATGTGTTAACATTCACCAAGTCTATTATGACTTGCAAATAGCACAGGTGTCTTTTTGTGGTCTTTAGTGTCTTGGTTGGGAGGCAGGGCCTCTATGTTACTCTCTGATGTACAATCCTCCCGCCTCTGTCTGCTGGGTCTGGGATTATAGGTCTGAGCCACCACATCCTGTTGTCTTTGTGCTTTTAAGCTTTAAGCTCTCATCACCACCGCAGGGATAAACATACACATGTTACATTTTGCACCAAACTCCAATGTCAGAGAAACAGCTCTAAGTATGAATGTTGGTGTTATAGCTGTTTCTCTTTTCCAGGTGAGCATCTGCTTATGTGGCTCTCATTTCTAATCTTCTTTTCCCTTTATTTTTTAAGGCACGAAGTTGTCAACATTAACCTGAAAAGCAAGCCTGATTGGTACTATACAAAACACCCATTTGGCCAAATACCTGTCTTGGAGAACAGCCAATCTCAGCTTATCTATGAATCTGTCATCGCTTGTGAGTACCTGGATGACATCTACCCGGGAAGGAAGCTGTTTCCATATGACCCGTATGAACGAGCTCGCCAGAAGATGCTGTTGGAGCTGTTCTGTAAGGTAGACAGAGTTAAAGAGAGCCACACAGGCTTGGTTTTACTGTGTGTGTGTGTGTTTCCCCAACTTTAGTTCATCCTAAACTGGATTGTGACATAGTTTCATTGTTACCCTGGGAGCCTCTGAGCAACAACTCACCTGGGTCTAGCGTCAAGTGCCAGCACTGACGTTCACAGTGGGAGGCAGAAGCTCCCATGGCTAGAAATGGGAGGATTGAAACTGCTGAAACTGCTGTCCCTTTTAAAAGAGCATTTCTCAAGCTCCAGAGAAATACCAAATAACGGAGGGAGATTATACCTGGAAGAGTTGCCTCCTTAGCAGGGCAAGAGCGGTGAGCACTTAGGAAACATGAATCATGAGGACAGTTGTTGATAATGAGAGAAAAGGGACAGAAAAGTTAAGACAGTTCCCTTTGAGAAGAAATAAAAATGACTTGGTGAGGAGCTGGGGAGATGGTTCAGTGGGAAGTGCTTACTGCAGAGGCGTGAGAGCCTGGTTCTGGATCCTCCACCTAACATAAAAACCCAGTGTGGCAGTACCCGCCCCATAATCCCAGTGCTGGGGGTGGGGTTGGGGTTGGGGGCAGGGTGACACCGGAGGACCTCTGGAACTTGCTGGCCTGCTAGTCTAACTGAGTCTGCGAGGTCCAGGTTCAGCGAGATGTTCTATCTCAGAGAGGAAGGCACCAGCCACCAAGCCTCATCCCAAGTTTCATCTCCTGGACCCATGGGGTGGAAGGTGAGAAATAAGAACTGAAAGTTGTTCTCAGACCCGACATGCATTCGTGGCACTCACGAATTCATGCTGCATGCACAAGTGTGCACACGTGCCCCCACACTAATTCCATACATAAATAACTTTTAAAAAAAAGATGCAGCATGATTGAAGAAGATACCCACTCTGACATCCACTGTGGACATCTGTGCCCACATATACCAAATATACATGTGTGTGTGTGTGTGTGCGCGCGCACACACACACACACACACACACACACACACACAAATATTCATGTACCCAATTTAATGCTATTAGTAGCTGACATATACTGAGCAGTCAGGATGTTCCAAACTTCCTCTGACTGTTGATTGGTGCCCTTCTTGGCTGCCCTCGGAAGTGGGTACTGTTAGTGATTCAGGTTTTTCAGACAGGAACACTGAAGCTTAGCGTGTCTGTGCAGCATAGGAGTGGCTGACCAAGCAGGGGACAGTGAGAACCCTGCTAAAGCAGCCAAGCAGCTGCCGTGAGAAGTGCTTCCCGGAAGCACAGAAAAGCCCCAGAGTCTCTCAGTCAGAGTGGGAACAGGTCTCAGGAACATCTCCACTAAGAACCTGTGTCCTCTGATTAGATCCCACATTTAACCAAGGAGTGTCTGGTGACGCTGAGATGTGGGAGAGAGTGTACAGACCTGAAGACCGCCCTGCGTCAGGAGTTCTGCAACCTGGAAGAGGTACAGTGGAGCGTCTCTCCTGTCAGAGGAATGAGCAAACCTATGTAGTGTCTCTAACCTAGATACCTGACACCGCCTGCTTGCAATGTGGTCCCTCAGTGGTCATCTGTAACCTGCACATGCTTGCATGCCTGACCTGCTTTGGAATGATTTTTTTTTTTAAGTTGTCAGGGATGAGCAATTATCCTTTCCTGGCATTGTGGCGTTCCCTAAGTATTTCTGCATGGCTCCTGCCCCTGAGGCTGAGGTATCGGTTAGAGGCTGTGTGGGATCTACATGCTGCAAACTTGTCCAATAATGGTCTGTTCTCTCACTCTGCAACCAGAGGGAGGCATGTCAGGGCTGTTTTCATGCTTCCTCACCAAGTCAGCAGGGACTGAGGCTCATCGGTCTGTCGCATCCTTAAAAACAACATGGCTGCTGTGACTTCTGGTGTTGCTTTCCACTCAGGCTCTAGCAAACACAGAAGAGAAAAGTGGCAAATGGCTGGACCCTCTTAAAGGACTCACCCAGAAATCCAGTGACTGCTTAAACCTCAGTGGCCAGAATTTAGTTGTCAGGTCGTGACTGTCAGCAGAGGAGGCCGGGGATTTACCTTGTAGTGGGGACGTTCTGACATCACATCAGTGTTGTGCGTGTTAGACAGCAAGATGGATGTGAGTTGACAAGGAGCAGTCTTTGCTGGCAGAGTCTCTTAGGGCAGCCGTGTAGCTGTGTGCTACCCACCCATCCTGGGGACCCTGTCCAGCTGGGATTTCCTTTACCGCAGGTCTAGAAATTGATAAATTGTTTTTTTATGGGTGGGGTTGCTCTCCTGCTGACAGCCAGAAAGCTACTATCTTTATCCTTTAAGAGAAGACTGGCTATTAATATTCATCCATTTGACTTTATCAACTAGAAGCAGATTAAATTCACACACACGCTCTGTCTCCTGACTCGGAGCGGTACAGTTGCAGGAATTTTGGAAGACGAATAATAACTTTTGTCCTGAGGCCTCAGACTGCCATGACCCTGACCCTGAGGAGGTCGCAGACGGTGGGGTCATGAGTTTAGGGGTGGCGCTGTTGGATTCCAGAGCCTTGGGCAAGAGGAACCCTGGAAGGTGGTTCCAGAACGGCTTCGCCAACATCCCCTCTGCTCACAGTGTTGAAGAAGGCTCGAGAGAAGAGACGTGGGATGTGAAGTGATAAAGAAGGAGTCAAAACCATTCTGAATAGAGACTTTTTACTCTTTGTGTGTGTGTGTGTGTGTGTGTGTGTGTGTGTGTGTGTGTGTGTTTGAGGCAGGCTCTCACTATGTAGCCCCCCGACCTCACAGTGATCTGCCTGTCTTTGCCCTCCGAGTGCTGGCACTGGCACTGAAAGAGTGTGCCGCCCACCCAGCTACTGTCTTCTTTTAGGATCATCCGACCCCGCCTCATCACGTTCTCACAGATCCGTGAATACTGGGTCACGTTCAGGAGCTGAAACCGAAACAGAGTTTAGGAGCCATTGAAATGACAGTTCTGCTGCTTGACTGCTCCTGTACACGAGTCTCTGAAGCTAGGGGGTAGGCCTGGCTCCGCCTCTTGGCCTTCCTCAGCTAGCATCTGTGCCACAGCTGGTGCACACTGTCTTACTCTCCGCAGAGTCCTGCAGAGGCCAACAGTACGAGTACTTTGCAGATGGGAATGGCTGCTGGTGAAGGCTGGAAACTAACTTAAGGATGCAAACAAAGGGCTGGAGAGATGGCTCAGAGGTTAAGAGCACTGACTGCTCTTCCAGAGGTCCTGAGTTCAATTCCCAGCCACCACATGGTGGCTCACAACCATCTGTAATGAGATCTGGTGCCCTCTTCTGGCCAGCAGGTGTACATGCAGACAAAGCACTGTATACATAATAAATAAATAAAATCTTAAAAAAAAAAAAAGAATGCAAATAAAGACGCCCAAAGGCTCAGTGGTAAAATGGAGACCAACAGATAAACTCATTTTTGAACTCAGGTATGTTAAGTGCTAGGTTGGAGACTTTCAGAAGAGAGAGATGGTATGTTGAGAGAACAGGAAATTGGGGTACAGAATTTCATCAGCTGATGTGGAGTAGTAATTGCAGCCGACCAGGCAGGAAAGGGAGGTTCTTCCTGCTTTGCTCACTAGTGTGGAGGACAGAGGGCAGGGCCACCAGGACGTCTGGAGTAGGGCTGGATGTGGGACTTGACTGGACAGGTTTCAAGGGACTATGACAAGATGGACTTTGGTGGAGTAGCTATTGAGGTTAATTTTCAGATCTGTGGCCAGTAAACATGATGTTTCTGGAGGGACGATCCAGTTTGTTCTGTTTGTGGTGGTGTTGCGGGACAGGTGTGTAGAGCCAGGGCTCTGGAGAACGATATGTAGACTAGCTAGCAGTGTTAACGAGAAAAGACTGGAATACATAAGCAGCAGAGTGGTGACAAGAATGTTCTAATACGCCCTGAAAAACTAAATTAAAATGCAAAACAAAGCCCTGTTTTGTAACATTTGCTGATTTCAGTGGCCGAGCATCCTCCCGGCAAGGCCGATCTTTAAGGCGCTGTCTCTAAACTCAGGGAGAGGTGTGAGCCACTGGCCAGCTCCCAGTGCCTCCCTGACCAGCGCTTTTCACGTTAGTCAGAGGCTCAGAAATTCCTGTTGTTAGCCAGCTGCCACTCATGCCTTGTACAGACCACTGATGTTCAGCTTGTTTCAGCGGGTTTGGGTGGGAGTTCTGTCCCACAGAGTGTTAGCAAGAATATTAGCCGTCACATACAAGAGATCAGAACCTGAAACAGCCAGGGGACATGAACTATAAGAGCCACTAGAGGTGATCCTAGTGAAGTTGAAATTTACCAGAATAATTCTGATGGAAATGCCTCCTTAGTTTCCATTAGCACTTTTCTCATTGGTATTTTTTGTTTTGTTGTTGTTTGCTTGTTTGTTTTTGAAACATGGCTTCTCTGTGTAGCCCTGGCTGTCCTGGAACTCACTGTATAGACCAGGTTGGCCTTGAACTCACAGAGATCCTCTTGCATCTGTCTCCTGAGTGTTGGGATTAAAGGCACAGGTCACCTCATCTCTCATGTGGGTGTCACAGACAGGATTTTTTGTGGGATGAATACACACGTGGTATTTCTGAGAGACAAAATAAGCTGATATTCCCCCCCCCCCTTTTCTCTCTATGAGTGTGTGTGTGTGTGTGTGTGTGTGTGTGTGTGTGTGTGTGCGCGCGCGCGCATGTGTGTGTGTGTGTTCATGTTTGGGGGTTTGGGTGGGCTTATGCCACAGTGGATACGTGGAGGTCTGAGCACAGCCTCTGTTGATGGTCCTGGCCTTCTGCCTTGATGGAAACAGCCTGACTTTCGTTGTTCCCTGCTTTGCGGACCAGGTCTCCCACCTCACCGCAGGAGCATTGCCGTATGCTACTGACATATGCTATCTCACCCAGCTTTGCAAGGTCCTGAGATCTGATCTCAGGGCCTCACGTTTGCATCCACTGAACCATCTCCCAGCCCAAAGTCAAGATGTTAATGCAAAATATGCCACGTGATAGCCTAGCAAGAAACTCAATTGGCGTTTTGTGGCTCTAAGCTCCAGGTGATCTTTTCCTTTTGAGATATGACTTGAATGCTCTTTTTATTTAAAATGATCTTTAAAAGGTCCGACTTCCTAGGTGTGTTGGTAGGGGCCTGAAGTTCAGGCTGTGGAGGCTAACGGTAAGAGGGTCACAAGTTTGAGGGATTCTGTCTCAGAAAAGAGCAGCAGCAAGAAAACTTTAAAAACTACTAAGAGTTCACTTAAGGTTATAGAGATAATATAAATAAAATCCACTGCTTTGATGATCTGACCAGCCGCCTGCCCCCCCCCCCCACCTGCCTGTCTTGAATGCTGGCATGCAACACCGTTCACACCCGCCTCAGAGCGGCTTCCGAGCTCTTCTTGACTCACCAGCCTAGGAAGCGTACCCTTTTTAGTGTCTTTTGTATCGTATTGACTGTTCCATTTCAGCACCACCCTCGAGCCAGGTTCTGTTTTTCTTGTCTTTGAGGATTCCAGTACGGCTGGACCTTTCAGGGGTTGTTTGCGACCGGGAGTCTTTATTCAGAACGTTTTCCTGGTGGTGGTTGTCAAATCCAGCGCCATGATGTGCAGAAGCCGGCTGCATTGGCCAGGTTTTTCTGATGCGTTGGGTCTTCCCTCATAGTCTGTGGTCTAGCTAACAGGCTTTGGCTCCGCCTTCTGGCTTCGCTCGGTCCCTGTCCAGCTGTTCCCAGAATTGATGGAGAGTGGGCTGAAACACACGGAGGGAACCCGCACCTGAAGGCTTCGTCTTCCGAGGTCACAGGGCGCGGCTTGGTTCAGCTCCTTCGTGTCTGTTGTCCTGCTTTGCATTCCTGTCCTTTGCACTTCCGTGCAGCTCCCCACGCAGCCGAGATGCATGCCTTGCGCGCACAGTTTGTCTGAGGGCTGTCTCGGCTTCCGTAGTATGTGCACCACTCAGGAGCTCCTGTCGTTTACTGAGTTTAAACTTCACCTGTGATGTTTTAACGTCTTTCTTTCTCTCCTTTCCCCCTTTCTTTCCTCATTCCCACTCTTCTTTCTTTTCTTTTTCCCTATTCTTTTCTTCCCATCCTTCCTACATTTTTTTCCCAGACAGGGTCTCACTGTGGAGCCTAGGCTAACTGACAGCAAACTCTTTGTCCTCTTGCCTCAGTTTCTCCCGTGCTGGGGCTAAAGGCATGTTCTGCCATGCTCAGCCATAATGCTAATGTTTAACTTGTTTTTTTTCTTTTTTACAGACAAAAGGAGATTTTAGCCCATTCGTTTGTGCTGCTTGGTTAAATTTACTGTTTTATAAAAATTGTTCCAACATCTTGTCCACTGACATTCTAAGATAGTACCGGCTTTTCTTGTTAGTTTGTACAGTTCCAACTAGAGAATTTCTCATATTTGAAGGTTATTTGACTGCTTTTAAAGACATGTTTGTTTTTGTTTTGTTTTAACTTTTGTCCCAATTTATCTTGTGCATATGGGAGTATAACATTTAAAAATATCAAGGGGCAGTATTTCCTGTTGAGCTTTCTTCCTTGCTGTCAGGCACAGGAAGGAAGCCCTCGGCCTCCGTAGAGATGGAGTATTCACGTGCATTAACATCCACCAGCCACTGGTCTACAAGAATTTGGCCAGGTAGTGCCTAACTTTTACAAAATGCACTTTGGATAAAATAATTGAGCCCATTAAAAGGCTTGCCTCTGAGGAGTTTCAGAGTCCCGTCGACTCCTGAATGTTGGTGAGATGTATTTTGCATCATCATGGATTAACTTGGTCCTAAGTGATGGGCAGAGGCAGGGGCAGGTCTGGCCTGAGGCCCACTGCCCAGACTTCTTCCTAACTGAGCAGTGAGGCTTTTTACAGGAAACCTGTTCCCTGCACCATGAGCTCAGGCTCGGCTGTTCTGTTTCTGTGTGGCAGGAACCTGGAATTTAGCATTTTGAAATCCCCTCCTGTTTCCTAACAAACTCAAAAAGACCTCTGTCCCAGATCTGAGTGCTCTGCTGCTCCCTCTGGTATGGGCTTGTCTGCTGCTCTGTCCTGGAGGCTGCCTGTCTCTTTGCAGAAATGGGTGTGTGTGACTTCTGACTCTTAAGAATTGTCCCCTCCTCCATCAAGTGCAGGGCATCCAAGGGGAAACTCAGCGCTGCTTGAGGACTGGAGCCCAAGGATTTCCCGGTGATGACGAGCTAAGCGATGGCAGTGTAGCTCAGGTGGCTGTCGCAACAGTTGAAGATTTTGAAGAGTTAAAGAGTGAGTTGAAGACTGGGCTTTTTAGAATGCCTGGTCTAAAGAAGTCTGGGATTCGCTTTTTAAAAATTTTCTCCTGTTACCAAAATGGGGGTGATACGTGGCCCCAAACAGTGTGTGTCACAAAAGTAGGTTCCTCCAGTTCTGTTAATACTTCTATCTCAAAAGCCTTACAGGTTCCTTTTTTTTTTCTCCTCTTTGACTTATGAGGGAGCCTTGGTCACTGCGCCACGCCACCTATGACCACCAGGGGGAGCCCCACACATTTCTTCCGCCTGGATTCCCTGATGATATTCCTCCTTTATCCCACCAGGGGGAGCCAGAGAGCTCCCTAGCAAGTAGGTGAGGGGTTTCACTTGTTCCAGGGCAGAAATAACGCATCTTTACCAAACCAAACAGGCCTCCTCTGTTGCAGGCACGCATCAGCCACTCCTATCACACCTCTAGTCTTCCTTTTCAGTGACTGGGGAAAAGAGAACAACATTTTTACTTATTTATATTCTTAATTCATAAGCGTGTGTATGTATACTCTGTGTGTGTGTGTGTGTGTGTGTGTGTGTGTGTGTGTGTGTAGGCACACATGAGGATATCCTGTCTGTTGTTGATCCTCCCCTCCACCTCGCTGAGGCAAGGCTCTCAGCTGACTCTCCTCTGCCTTAGTCAGGGGGTCTTCCAGGAGCTTCCCCAGATTCCCAGTCTCAGCCTTACGTCTGCACAGAAGCGCACGACTTACACATGGTCTCGTTACTCTCTCTGCCTTTAACTATTGTTTTTAACGTGGGTTTGAACTTAGGTCCTCCCACTTGCATGGCATGCATATTTACCCACTGATCCATCTCTGAAACCTCAGAACACTTCAAAGCAGATTCTTCCGAATGTTGCAAACACCAAATGCCCCTTTGCAGGATCTCCCCATCACAGCATCTGGATTCTAACCGTGG
This sequence comes from Acomys minous, assembly GCF_964271855.1. Lineage (NCBI taxonomy): Eukaryota > Metazoa > Chordata > Mammalia > Rodentia > Muridae > Acomys > Acomys minous. The sequence continues at coordinate 12,975,109 of NC_140484.1, read as the reverse complement.
GGTAATATTGCGTGTCTGAGAGGTACCAGATTTTGATAGAAGGGATTGCTGAGGATTCTAAAGACAGCTGCAAATCTCCAGGGAGGCCAGGCCATGGTGTCCGGTGTCAGCGGGAGGCAGCTGTAAAGGAATCCATAGGGAGGTGCCTTCCAGTGGAGGAGCGTTAGGCTTCCCCAGCACACCAGTCGCTTTTCTCCTTGCGGTGACCAAATATGCGACAAGAGGGTTTATTTTGACTTGTGATTTAAGGGTATTGTCAATCATGGCGGGCAAGGCCTGGTTTGCAGCTGCGGAAGCAAAAACATACAGCTGCTTGTTCACATCTGTGGGTGACAGGAAAGCAAGACCAAGCTACTGAGAGTTGGGTGGTCCTTAGCTATTTCTGAACATTAAGGCAGTTTAGAGCTTTCTGCTTTGTTTTCTCCCCCCTGTCTTAGTTACTTTTCTGTTGCTGTGATAAACACCATGAGCAAGGCAACTTGGAGGAGTTTGTTTGGTGCTTGCAGTTCTAGGAGGTTAGGAGTCTATGGCCCTCATGATGGGGAACAGGGCAGTAGGCAGGCCAATATGGCGCCGCGGCTGAGAAGAGAGCTCATGTTCCAGTCCACAAACAGGAGGCAGAGAGCTCTACCTGGACACGCCTCAGAGTTTTTTGAGGTCTCACAGTCTACTCCCTGGTCACATCTCCAGCAAGACAACACCCCCAATCCTTCCTAAACAGTTCTAACACTGGGGACCCTACGGGAGCTGTTCTCTCTCAAGGCTCCATACCCAGGCATCCAGGACGGAAGCCGGCAGCAGACACTTCTCATTGTTAGATGCTTTTGACTCGGTACCATTTTGTTAGCGTTTTGGTGCCACCTAATGTTCTTCCAGACTTTCAGGACAATGACCAGGCTCCCTCTACACCAACCTGGGGAACATGGAAACTTAGACTTCAGGGCCCTGAGGTTTGCTTTCCCTTCTGAGAAGGCGAGACAGACAGGGGAACAAATGGGTCCTCCCTCAGGATGGTGTCCTTTCTGGGGCGCCTTCAGGCGCTACTGTTCACACATGCTTGTGGTTCCTCACCACAGCCTCTGAGGGGGCCACACATTTCACCACCCCCTTACACATGAGGACGGCGCGAGGAAGGAGGCAAGTCCTCCTGGGTTCTGTGTTGCATTAGAGGTGAAACTCCGCACAATGAGCATATCTTTGAATATAAAACCCTGAGCAGATCACAGTCAGGAGTGTGCCACATTTGGAGTGTGCCTGGATTTTGGTGCCATTTCTACTCTGCGGAGTTCTACCTTGAGTTTTCTGAGCTGGGGTCCCTCACTGGATTGGGGCTTTACCGGTTCAGGTGGCTCTCTATCAAGGGAATCTGACTCACCTGTTTCTACTTCAACATTGTTGGGAACACAAGAGTGCACCACCTCACCAGCCTTTTCCTGTGTGGGTTCTGAGGAGCAGCTTTAGAAAACCCTTTACCAACTGAGCCGTCTCCCCAGCCATGAATGTACAGTTTATCTCTGGGCAAAGCTCTGTTCCTCAGCAGGCTCTCCAAACCAAAGATGGGACTCTCAGCAGAGCTTGCTTTCAGCAGCTCATGGGCCTGGCAGTTTCCATCAGCAACAAGAGGGCAGTGTCGAGCTGTTGTGTGCTGTGTACAGGTCAGCGTGTGTGAGCAGCTGGCTTAGTTAGCTCAGTTCAGTGTGTGTGTGAGCAGTTGGCTTACTTAGGCCAGTTCAGTGTGTGTGTGTGTGTGTGTGTGTGTGTGTGTGTGTGTGTGTGTGTGTGTGTGTGTGTGAGCAGCTGGTTTAGTGGGGAGCTTGGCATCCTGCTGTTCTCTCTGGGAAACAGTGGTTCAGCAGTAACTACTTGTGATTAGGAAAGCTGCAGGCACTCTTTTGTGACTGTCTGGCTGTGATCTGTTGAAAATGTGTTTTCCAAGCCAGGTGAACCTGCACACCCAGCACTTGGAGAGACAGAGGCAGGCAGATCTCTGTGAGTTTGAGGCCAGCCTGGTCTAAAAATCGAGGCCAGCACAGCCAGAGCTACACAGAGAAACCCTGCTTAAAAAAAGAAAAGAAAAGAAAAGAAAAAAGAAAAAGAAAAGAAAGGAAGAAAAGAAAAAAGAAGAAAAAGAAAGTATTTTCTTTACAGTTCACCTTTTTGGGTCGATTTGTCCCATTTGAGAAAGAAATGTTTTGTTTTGTTATAGAATGTTTATGATGTTGAGTAGCAGATGTTTGAAGAATTTGAATAAAAGAAGAAAGGATGGTAAAGACAACACTGGCATGCAAGGGAGCCAACTACACAGCACTGCTCTGTCCAGCATTAGCTCTGGACCCGCTGAGCCGAGAAAAGGGAGAACATAGGGACTGCAGTTTCCCTGTTAGTGTGGAGCACGTGGGTGATGAGGTCACAACTCCAGCAAGTGGAGTTTCCGGCGCTGCTTTCTAGCATCTGGACCAGAGCTTCATGTTCCCGGGGAACAGGCAGTGTTGGCCTGAGGTGTGGTTTCCCAGCTCCAAGCTGAGCTGCTCTGGACACAATCGAGGACTCAGAAGACTCTGTCCTAGGCGAAGGGAAGGGCTGGGCCACCTCTGCCTGGGTTGCTTTTTCCAAATTCTCCAGTCAGATGAGCCATGGTTTTTGCTCAATGTTGAAGGGAGGCAGGGAACAGGATGTGGCCAAGAAGACTGTGGTCCTAAAGGTGTTGGAGGAAACATGGCGGGGAGGGATAGAAGACTGGCAGGCTAGTTCTCTGTCCTTGTAATTAATCTGCTATGTTTATTTAGCATCCGCAAATGTGTCAGCAAATGTGTAAATTAACTGGCTATTGTTCTGTGTTTCTAGATTCTTGAGTATCAGAACACTACCTTCTTTGGTGGAGACCATATATCCATGATTGATTACCTCTTCTGGCCCTGGTTTGAGCGGCTGGATGTCTACGGACTCTCTGAGTAAGACATTTGAGTAGCGACTGCAAATCCAGAGCACCAGTTGCTGAGAGCGCTGGGCCCTGCTAACTCCCCTGTGGAGCGCCGCAGGATGCTTGTGGAACAGAAATCAGGGCTGGAAGCCACTCAGGCAAGATTGCCTGTCCTAAATGCACCGTGTTCAGCTCCTACCGAGTACAGGGTCACATGTGACCTACTCTCTGTGGATAAGACCCTGTGCACCACAGCCTCACTAGTGCTTCAGAGCCCAGTGTCTCCTGTACCCACAGACACTTGAAATCATTGGTAGCGCCCTCCACAGCCGCACATTTGGTCCTGCTGAGTCACTCAGCACATGCCGCACACCTGAGTCCCATTTCATGCCACCACCCCCCCATAGGAATGCCCTTTAAAAAAAAAAAACCATGTTTTATAAGCAATGCATGTGCTATGTTCATGCAAACAAAATGGCAACCACATACCACAGAAGCGTCCCACTTTAAAGTGTGGCAGGGATATTTAAAGCTTTGTTACCTCAACGCGCCGAGGTGACACTGGCCATGTGTGCTGTGTGCTGGTGCTGAGTCAGATCCCTGCCAGCCATGTCAGGCATTACCAGACATTTGCAGTGTTTGAAAAGGAACCCTTCCAGCCAGACAAAGGGACCGGGTAGTGAGACACACAGGTAAGTTGTAACCCCCCTCCTCGCAAGGCAGAGTGGAGAGCCCGCCGCCCCCCACCCCCCCCATTAACAAGACTCCGTTGTGTCCTGGCTGCCCACCCACCAGCCATCTTCCCTTGGTGCGGAGTTTTGCAGACCCTAGACCTGAATTCCCTGTCTATCTTTGAAAAGGCCTGGATTCTAAGGTTTCATGGTTGCTTGTATTTATTTTAAAAGTGTTTGGGAAGCTACTCGCCTTTTTCAAAGCCCTAAAAGTAGAGTCTGCAAATAGCCTATGACTGTTTGCTCGAGGTTATCAGTCAGACAGCAATGAAATAGAAACTTGGTTCCCCTGCCTCACCTCACAAGTATTTCATCACTCTCACAGAAGCCTTGTGACAAAAGTAAGCCTTTTGTCGTCAGTAAAGATCAGGCTTGCTGCATAATAACTAAGCTTACCATAGTTTTCAAAGAAACCCGTATTTTTGTTTCTTTCAAATCTACAAAGTGACAAATGTCCCCTGTCCCAACCTTCTCCCTTTCCTGTCTTGCAGCTGTGTGAACCACACCCCGATGCTACGGCTCTGGGTAGCCACCATGAAGCAGGACCCCGCAGTCTGTGCCCTGCTCATTGATAAGAACATTTTCCTGGGCTTCTTGAATCTCTATTTTCAAAACAACCCTACTGCCTTTGACTTTGGGCTGAGCGCCCCAGCCGTACGGTAATCGCTGCATTGCCCAGGGTTCTCAGCACATCTGATCTGCATCCCGGCTTGTCTTGGGGGTCGGTGCATTTCTGTTCTTTTCTTTCCTTCCTTCTTTTCTTTTCTTTCTTTTTTTTGAAGTCTCTAATAAACACGGAAATGTTAAATATAGTCTAGCGCTCATGTGGCTGACTCCTGTAGCCTGTAGCTTCTAATGATTCTCTAGAAAGTGCCTGGTGCTGAAGTGAGAGTGTATTTTGAGAGCTAGTGTGACCCTGGGCTCCCCAGCCTCTGGCCAGTTTGATTCCCAGATTACTGGTCACAGTGCTGGAATTAAGGGCCTGATTTGACAGCCGTTTGTCATTCGAGATCGGAACTCTCCAAAAGCCTCTGGCAAGAGGAAACCTTGAGAACATAGCAAAAGTGGGGGTGGGGGAAAAGGAGGAAGAGGAGGAGGAGGAGGAGGAGGAGGAGGAGGAGGAGTAGTCAACCACACACACTCTATGTTGAAATACCCTTTTTCAAAAAGCAAAGAAACACTGCTGCCCACATGGGAAGGCATGCATATCATTCCTGTTCAAACTTTGGCCACGGGCCTGGGAGACACCCAAGGGTCTTGTGACTGGAAAGAATTCTAACGCAGGAAATGAAACACCCGTTTATCACCCTGGACCAACGAACGACGTCAGACTCTCACTGGTGTTACTGGAGCTCAGGATGTCTCACAAAATGTTTTATTAACCAGCATCCTGTCTCCAAAACACCCCCCTCTCTGCTCTAATCCCAGTCACAGGCAAAGGTCACTGCTGGATATGCGTCACTCACTCAGCTGGTTCCAGCAGATGCCTCTGGCTGCTTACTGGGTACCAAATCCTGGACCATGGGGCAGATAACAACGATGAAGACATGCCCCAGAATGGTCCAGGGTTTAGCTGTGGTACACTGGAACTTGCCTTGCAGTGATGACTTGGCCTGGCTTCCCTGGAGCCCTCTATCAACTTGACCAGGCAGTGCAGAGAGCACAGTGAATTTGCTAGGGTGGCTGGTCTGCCAAGCAGGTGCCTTCAGCGGGCAGCTGCTGTTACTTCCTGTGGAGCAGGACTGACACTGCCCCATGCTGTTTTATGTCAGTGTGTCCTCATCAGCCTGTGGTCGTTTTGGCTTTGTTCTCACTTGAGAGTCTTCCAGCCGGTTCAGCATCCCCAGCCATGCCCAGAGGCCAGGCAGCAAGTGGGATGCTTTGACTCCTTCACGCTCCTGCTTTGTCCTTTGTTCAGACCAAACTTTCCTCCTCCCTGCATCTCAGCTGGCTCTGCCACCTGCTGGCTGTGGGCCTATTTTGCACCATATAAATAGTTACCCCCGGTGCTACTCCATGCCACTTAGACAGAGGCAGGCTGTTTGGCTAGGTGACCAGGCCTGCCAGAAAAGGCACCACATGACAGGCAGTCTGTGCTACCATCTGGTCCGGATGTGGCGCCTCGTTGCCATGGTACCCAAGCTCCTGTAGAGTAGATTCTGTGAATCATGACTTGCTGGGATCCGTGGTTGGAAAGAGGGAATCATCTCTGTGGGCTCTGGGGTCTGATTAGCTCTGCAGGTGTGTCGGGAGTCTCCAGCCTGTGGCCTCTGAACTGCTGGTGCACAGAAATTCCATATCTCTGACTTAGAAAGGTGGAGGCATCTTCTTGAGGCCTCCCTTATTAATTTACACAACTTGAAGACCCCGGAAATACAGAGGGGAGAAAATGTTCACAGGGGGAGAGGTTGCAGGCTGGTGGCCTACAGCCTCGTTTGGGTTTGAATGCCCTTTGGGTAAGTGTGACTTGTGCATGCTGCCAGGGTCCTGGTTTCATTCACTACCTTGAACTTGCTTCTTTTTGTTCTTGTTTTTTCTTCTTTTTCATTCCTTTAAAAAATGTGATTTTAAAGCCGGACGTGGTGGCATAAGCTTTTAGTCCCAGCATTTGGGAGACAGAGATAGGCAGATCGCTGTGAGTTCGAGGCCAGCCTGGTCTACAGAGTGAGTCTAGGACAGCCGAGGCTACATAGAGAAACCTTGTCTCAAAAAAAAAAAGGGGGGGGGATTAAATAAAAACCCTGCGTCTTGCCGGCATGTATGTATGCGCACCATGTACATGCCTGGTGCCTGAGGGGAGGGCTAGAAGAGGGCATGAGACCCCCTGGAACTAGGGTCACATGGCTGTGAGCCTCCATGTGCATGCCGGCAATTAAACCTCTGGAGCAGAGCAAATGCTCTTAACCACAGATCCTTCTCCCCGACCCCTCCCTTGGTTCTGGATGTCACCTTCCTGACTCATAGAGCAGATGGAGTCACCAATCTTTGGCTGAAAATAGGCGAACTGAGCCTGAGGACTGTGAGACAAATCAATAATGTTTCATAAAGAGATCTTATGGGGGTTGGGAGAAAAAATATATGCATGACAGAAATTCACAACTGCTGGGGCAAAGGCTCAGTAAAGGCCCAGCAAGCTGGACGTGGTGGCACATTCCTGCCATCCTGGTGCTGTGGAGACCGCGACAGGAGGAATCCAGTTGCTACCCAAGCCAATCTGGCTAAATCTGTGTGCTTACAGACCAATGCGAGACTTCGTTTCACAAAATAAGTTAGGGAGTCTTGAGAGCACTAGCTCTTCTTTCTCTTCCTCTTCTATTTAATTCTTTATATGTATACAGTGTTCTGCCTGCGTTGTGCGCGCCCTCCAGAAGAGGGCGCCAAATCCCGTTATAGACGGTTGTGAGCCACCATGTGATTGTCGGAAACTGAACTCAGAAAAGCAGCCAATGCTCTTAACCTCTGAGCCTCTCTAGCTGCTCTTCTGAAGGACCCGGATTCATTTCCCAGCACACACACATGGCAGCTCCCACCTGCCTGTAACTCCAGTCTCCTGGAATCTGGCCCTCATCTGGCCTCCAAAGGCACCACACAAATGTAGTATACAGATAGTCATGCAGGCGAAACACCCACACATATGAAAACAATTTTTTTTAAAGGCGGAGAATAGAGGAAGACACCTAGTGTCTTTCTGTTTCTGTCTCCGTTTCTCTCCCCCCCCCCCCATTTGTGAACATTTGTGAACACAAGGCAAGTATCAAGATAAATAATGAAGAGCTGCATAAATGGTGAAGCCAGGAAGTATTTTATTTTTATTTTTTGTTCTGAAGTGAATGGTGCTTGGCATTTGCTTACAGAACAGAAAGGGAACTTTGTGAGGCTTTGTTTCATCTGATACTCTGTCCCTGATGGTCTGAAGGCAACATGGAGGTAGATGTGGGTGCCCTTAGACGTCCCAGGTGCGGTGGGAGAAGGAGACGCTTGGCCTGAGTGAGGGGGAAGAAGTCACTGTGACTTGCTGAGGAAGCTCTATCGCAAGTCTTCACCTAAAGCCTAGAAGCCCCATTGTGCATGGGGGAACAATGAAGTGTGTACTGAGTGCTTGATGCATGGTAGGGATGCATTCCCACCTACAACACTTACTCTTCAAAACCTTGCAAGGTGAGGAATAATTGCCCCATCTTACAGACAGGCAAGCTGAGGCTTTGATGTCCTGTGGTTTGTCCAGTCATCCTAGAACCGGTAATGGGCAGAGCCAGGGTTTGCACAAGGGCTGATTCCAGAGCCCATGCCCTCAGCCTCCGAGGCCCCTGCCTTCACTAGTCTGCCTGGGCTCTGCCCGCCCCACCTTCCTCTTTGGCTGGGAGGAACCGGAGCTCTCAAGCAAGACTCGTCACTTTGGCTTTGCTTTCCTAGTCTCTCTGATAGACAGGGCCTGTAGACAGCAGTAACTGCCATTTGGTGTTTGCTCACTGAACACCCTGAGTCCAGGATGGGGTTGGTGACCTGATGGGGGATGGTGCGCCTGACAGCCCAAGGGGAATCTCATGAGGCAGGGGTCACAGCTGTCTTCTCCTGTGCTGTCTAAGAGGGAACTCTGTGTCTCCGGAGCTGCAGAGGTTCTGATGTGCTTGCTTTCCACATTCAAAGAGCCAGTGAGAGCGGAAATCAAGGCGTGGCTCCCCAGACTACCCCACTAAAGCCCATATAAATGTTTCCTAGGAACCTGGCACATGTCTGGCACCCAGGGATATAATAATGAAACGGTTCCTGTAGGTACTACTGTGCTGAAGGGGCCCCCAGGAAAGACAGACTCCATGTGGGAGGCGTTGGACCCACTAGAGCAACCGGAAGTGGGAATTTAGCTATGAGGAGCTCTGGTAGGCGAGAGGCACGATGGGTCCTGGCTTCGGGGCCACTCTTTGGGCCCTAAGCTAAGCACTTGGCACACACCCTTTCACACAGTAACATTGGCACCAACTATCCCCATTTCATGGCTGAGGTAACAAAAACCCAGAACGAGATTTGCTGTGCTAGGATGAGTCACAGCTAGGACTGGGATAGCCTCAGCTACTAGTCCCTGCGCCATGCGCTCACTGGGGTGCCCCGCGAACAGGTCTCATGTGTGGGCCTCTGTATTTGGATGGTGTGTGGAGCTGGGGCAAAGGGCCTGCTTGTCTTGGAGTCTCTCTCTGGGCCGTTAAACACCCAGGTGAACAACCTCAATACTTAAGGGTTGTGTTGATCTGGGTGCCTGTAGCATCAGAGGAAACCACAGACAGGGCTTCTTTGGCCCTGCGCTAGGTGCAGCTGCGGTTCAGGAGAGCCTGGTTGCTTAGGGCATCTGCCGTGGGCTGGCTTGGCCCTGATTCTTGGAACATGAGTCTATAGGAGTTGCTTCCTCATCTCCCGTTAGGACTGACCCGCATCCTCCAGTTAATACCCCGCTCCACCCACACCTTCCAGAAGTTGCAGTCAGCATTATTTATGCCATTTGGAAGAGACTCAAGGCCATAGCCAGTCTTTTAGGGGGGGTCTGTCTAATCACTGTCCCCCGAGAACTTGTTTTCAGTCCACTCTCCGGAAGTACGTAGGCTGGGAGGTGTGCCTCTACGGATGCGAACTCAGTGGGGGGGGGGGGGGCTGCAGTGAGGAGGCGAGAAGTAGTTCTTTGCTCTCTGTTTCTATGTGAAATACAGCGAGTCCAAGAGAAACCAAAAGTCCAACTACGGGCCGTAAGAGAAACAGATGGAAACAAAGCCGTCCGTACTCCCCTCCACCCCCGCCTTGCAAACCCTCACACTGCACTTTCAAAGCCCCTGTCCCATGGAGAAAGAACGAACGTGGTTGGACACCTCTGAGGTTTACACGCTTCCATTTTCTGGAAGATAATTTGTTGCTGACAGTTTTACTTTCTGGTCTTGTTGTGGGGCCGCAGAGGAACATCAGAGGGGTGGCAAATGCTATTTCTCACTCCTAAAGCAGACCCTCGTACCGTGCAGAAACAAACCAGCCATGCTCAGGTGATTTAAGCACACGTATTTGGAAGACAGAACAATTTGGGTGCAACAGGTTTTCTTGGGGATGTGCCTCACATTACCCCATGTGTGAGAAAGTTAAATGCGAAGAGCTCATGTGCAAAGCTGGCCTGGCTGTTATGTTCATCTTTAGTAGGCCTCAGAGCTACCAATTGTATTCCCAATGACTTGCACTCTTTAGTGATCTCTGACAGTCTGTAGCCATTGGCCTTCCTGGCTGGCCCAGTTCTTTGGGTCTGAGTATTGTCTATAGCGTTGGCTTCCTCATAGTGCCTGACTGGGTAGTGCACACACTCATCGCTCAGTACTTGCTTCCGTGCCTTGTTCTTGCTCACACGTGCTGACGATTAGCCACATGCCTGGCTTGATGCACACCCAGGAAGCAAGGTCTTCAGCATGGAGTATAGTGATGGGTAGGGGAGGAAAGCTCATTTCAGAACAGGCTGAGTGCTCAGACATGTTCACTCCAGTGTTGCTTCTAAGAGAAAAAAAACCCAAAAACATTGGAGACTAGGGCTCCTCGGTAAGGAAGATGAGTAAACTGAGGGACACGGGAATATGGAGTGAGGCAGTGAGCAGCTATTTTAAAGAGTAAGGTATACAGACACGTGTCCCAACAGGATGGCCAGGAAAGTTAGATGGTATTACTTGTCAGTTAAAAAAAATCATGATGGTATTGCTATGTGTGCGTGTGTGTGTGTGTGTGTGTGTGCATGTGTGTGTGTGTGTATGTGTGTGAATACTAGCTAAAAGAACAGCTATCTTTAGAAGGCACTGAGAAAAGTTAAGTCTAAAAATTCTCCCTGGTAGGGCAAAGCTGGGTCAGAGAAAGGGGGCCGAGGCCAGCTCTAGGCACGTATCCGCCCTGCCCCTCAAGTGGTTCTTGGCTCTGCTTGTCGCTCACTACTGGCCAAACCAAATAAACTGGCAGCTCTCCCAGGAGATGGAGACTAGACCGAACAAATTCTGAATCACAGCCTTGGAGAGATTGGATGTTCCCTGACCGCTGGCACAGCTGCTGCCAGCCTTGCTCTGGAGGGCGGCCACATACCCCTCACACCTACACCACACCAAGCACATAATTCATGACTCTATAGCTGTAGATGGACTAAGCAACTAAAAAACCATCAGCAGCTCACCTCTGCTCACTGCACGAAGTCAAATGGTACTTTAGCATTCAAGACGTTTATGGTTTGGCCTCACAGACTCTTCTCTATTTTTAAAAAAAATTCACTTTATAGCCTAATTGCAGCCCATCTCCTCTCCTCCCAGCCCCACCATCACATTCCTCCCCTTGTTCCCCTATCCCCCTTATCCTCAGAGAAAAGGAAACCCTCCCTATCGCTACCAACCCACCCCGACACCTCAAATCCTAGCAGGACTAGGCACATACATCCTTTCCTACTAAGGCCAGACAGGGTAGCCCAGCTAGGGGAAAGGGATCCAAAGGCAGGCAACCGAGTCAGAGACATCCCCCGCTCTAATTGTTAGGGGGCCCACATGATGACCCAGCTGCACATCTGCTACACATGTGTGGGGGGCCTAGTTTTCTCTGTAGGCCTGCTGGTGTGTCCTTGCTCCCTCTGGCTGCCTCAGTACTTTCCCTAACTCTTCCATGAGACTCCCCAATCTCCATCTATTGTTTGCCTGTGGGTCTCTGCATCTGTTTCCATCGCCTGCTGGATGAAGAAGCCTCTCAGAAGATAGTTACGCTAGGCTCCCGTCTGCAAAGCATCGAGTATCATTAATAGTGTCAGGGGTTGGCTCTCTCCCATTGGGTTGGGTCTCAATTGGGCCAGTTGTTGGTTGGCTGTTCTCTCAATCTCTGCTCCATCTTTATCCCTGCACTACCTGTAGGCAGGACAAATTTTGGGTGGAAGGTTTTGTGGATGGGTTGGTGTCTCCCTCCCTCCTTCCAACTGGAAGTCCCACCTGGCTACAGAAGTTGGCCTCTGCAGACTCAGTATCCCCCACTGGTAGAAGTCTCAGCTAGGGTGACCCCCATAGACTCCCAGAAGCCTCCCCATCCCAGAGATGCCTGCGTCTTTTGATTTCTGTTCTCTCTCTTAGCCTTCCTCCTCCTCATTCCTGGTCCCTCCCTCCTCCTTTCCCTATTCCTCTCCTGCCCAGTTCCCTCCCTCCTATTTCAGGTGCTTGAATGTCACTGAGAAGGGGATCCTTCTCCATCTTAACCTGCATGGTTTCTCAGTATACACAACCACACATACTTTCTTTGGGATCCTCACTGCTATATACCCCCGTGTGACCCCAGTCAAGTCACTTGACCTTTCTGCATCTCATATCCTCAGACGGAAAATGGGGGTTACAGTAAGAACATCCATTCAGGACTGATGTGGGGTCGTGGGAGTTGATCCCTGGGTGAGCAGAAGGGGATGGATCACAGCTGGGGCTGCTGCACGGTAGCTGCTCATCATTCTCCGTGTTTCTCCAGGCCTTCCCTAACAGCCCTAGGTATCAGTGGTCCTTGCATTTCTTAGGTGGGAAATTGGGTAGAATGTGGGTTCTATGACACAGCAAGGAGCCTGTTCCCAGTGGCATGGGTAGTGAGGGCCACACAGGGATGTGCTGGGCCCCCAGCAGCACCAGGTTTCAGTCTTTGTAGGCATGTGCTACCATACCTATGCGGTATGATACAACATGTGGTGTCGGGAATTGAACCCGGGGCTTCGTGCATGCTAGGCAGGTATTCTACCAACTGAGCTACGCCCTTGGGCCACTCCAGTCCTTTTTGTGGTGCTTCTCATAGGAGAACTTGAAAGGGGGCCCTTGCTCTTCCCTTCTGTCTCGAACAGCATCTCCTATGCACCAGGCTCTCAGTACCTGTACCAACCTGCCAGGAGTTGGGGCTTCCACAGCCATCTGCTGTCCTGGTCACTTGTGGGACTGCAGTTGTGCTCAGGGAAAAGCCCTACGGTAAAGCTGGCACCACACTGACCATATTGACCTTCCTCAGTGAAGGGACCAGCCTCGCCCACGGCTGTCTTCTGATAAAGCAGTGGTTTTCTTGAAAGGAACTTAAGAAGTTTTCCTCAACGGTACCACCTGGGGGATGCTTAGAGCTTTACATGGTCACTTAGATTGGATGCTGAGCACCATGTAGGTCCAAGGCAACTTGGCGGAGCTCTCTGGGTGATTTGGGTGACAGCTTTGTTAATGAGTTGGCATGCTAGCTATTTCCAGGGAGTTCTATAGTTTGGGTGCTGTGGCCAGACCACACCTGCCAAGGGTTCTTGCTTCGGAAGACTGGTTAAGACTAGTGACAGAACCTCAAATTAGGGTTCCTTGAGGGAGATCAGGGTGTATCTTATGCATCCCTGGTTACTTCTCACAAAGGTTAGCACAAGAGTCTCAGCCTGGCTCTTCACCCCAATCAAAGCAGCGTGTTCCCACTATAATGCGGCATCCTCATCAGACATCAAATACAGCCATCTGATCTAGAATCTAGAGCCTTCTGGATGGTGAGCTAGATAAGCCTCTTTTATTCCTAAGTAGTTTTGAGTATCTCATGGTAGAAATGGAAGCTCCCTACTACAGAGGGCTAGGTGTGTGTGTGTGTGCGTGTGCGTGTAGGCCATATAGGACAACACTGGTTTCTTTCTTTGGGAACAGTCTACCTTGTTTTGGAGACAGGGCATTTTATTGGTCAGTGAGGCTAAACTGGCTGGGCAGGAAGCCCTGGGGATTCATCTCTGTGTGTCTGCCTGCCTGCCTGCCTGAGATTACAAGCATTAACTACCACGTCAGTTCTTCCCTTGAGTTCTGAGGATTAAATTCAGTTCCCTGTTTTTATGTGGCAAGCACTTTACTGAATGAGCCATGTCCTCAGGCCCTGGCCTGGGGCTTTTGAGGATATAGTGTGTTCCCCTAACACAACCAACCTCAGAGCCTCAGGTGTGGCAGACCCGGTCCAGAGGCCTACGGCAGAGCAAGTTGGGAGACATTGGTGCTGCCCAGTGTCCTTGGGAGGTGAGAGGAAGTCCATGGTGCAAAGGGGTTGGGAGAGGGTATCGTCCTTTGTGGAAAGGTCCTGTGAGCTCAGAGGACTTAGGCTTCAAGACAGATTCCTCAAACAGCAAACCCTCCTCATTTCTTCCAGGGGCTCCCTGTCTTTGCACAGGCCTGCTCTATGAACTAAGGCCTCATGCTGGACTCTGCCCTGCAGCCAGCTTTCAAAAGCACTTCGGGGGGACCCTGCAGGCAGTGCACAAGCTGCCTTAAGGGCAGAAGTATTCCATTTTGTTATTAAAAAAAAATCCCTGAGGGTGTAAAAATAAAAATGGTGTGTGTGTGTGTGTGTGTGTGTGTGTGTGTGTGTGTGTGTGTGTGTGTAAGCTTTGCTTGCCAATAGGAAATCTACCCTCATCCCCAACTCTACTCTAAGATTTCCTGAAGTGAAAAACAAACTCTACTCCTTACAAGAATTTAATTCTTCCTTTAATATAAATAAGGCAGCACAAAACCCCGAGAGCCCTGGGATGCTTCAGACGCATCTCTGGTGTACAATAGGCTTCTGTTCCACCGAGTGGCTGGCAGACAAGAAGCCAGAGGTGTTTCTCCTGTGACCTTCCTCCTGGAAGTGAAAGGGAAAGCTGGGGGTGGGGGGAGGGTAAGGGTCCAGGCTTGACCTTGGCCTCTGGAGGCTGGTTCTTCACTGCCAGGCTCTCTTTGAATGAACAGTGGGACACGAATGAACAGAAATAGGCACAGATGACAATAAATAAGGACGTTGCCCCGACTCCGGAAGGTACCTGTTGGTGAAGGTGGCTCAGGGTTGCAGACAGAGCCACACTTGGAGTAGGCTCCGTTACTGGGTCCTCGGTTGTCGCTTGGAGGCTGTGAAGGGGCAGGACCACACGTGTTCGGTTCAGCCTCTGCTCCTGCTCAGGCATCCTAGGGTCTCTGGCTACCCTGCACTTGGTAGAGACTCTCTCCACCATCACTTAGCCTTGGTGGCTAAATGGTCCATGGTCCATCTCTGGAGCTTTCTGAGGCCACATAAGGCATGTGTGGGGCTAAGGGAAGCCTGATTTTGATGCCTGGAAGGTTCGCTGTCTTAACTTCTGGATGGCTATGGGTACCACCTTGTTTCTTCTTTGGTCCACTGTAAAAGTTACCATGGAGATGATGTGGAGAAGAAATTCCAAACAGGCAGCCAAGTTTAAGTACAGAAGAAGCAGCTGGATCTTCTGAAACAGGCCTGGACAGGGGCCCAGCTCCAGCCTCAGGCTCTGGTGCTGGTCTGGGGCCCACAGCACTCCTTTGAAGACACGGGCTGTGTCTGAACTACCTCACAGATTCTCAGTGAGCCCAGCCTATACCATGTTCTTTAGCTCTGGGTCATCCAGGAGGTCAGCAAGGCCCATGCAGGAAAGACTGCCTACATATAGAGGGCGAGGCCTTCTTGGAGCTGGGGACTGGGAGATGCTTTGGGTCTAGGTTTTATAGCACCTGTGGTGTACAAGCCTAGCCTTCCCAATGATCAGGAGCCCAAAGATGGCTTAGGGCTATTGTAATCCTCGCCCCGGGGCTCTGGAACTTTCTGCAAAGTGGGCCAAAGTGCAAGTCAGACACGAGTATCTGTGCCACTCTACCACAGATCAGCTGGTAAGATCAGCTGTGGAGAGGGGGGGAGGGGCTTCTGAGCCAGCACCCAATGTTGTAAATGGCACCCATGGTGGCTGGGACGTGGTACAAGGGTAAAAGGACAGGGTGTGTACCTGAGCAAGATGTGCGGCTGAAAAACTGGCCAACTTAAGACACTCCACCACCAAGTACCCATTTCTGTGTAATGGAGACATTAGCCACCACCAGGTCCTGGGCCTCTGCCAGGTTCTTTCCGCCAAGCAATATTAAAAAAAAAAATGTCAGCCACTTGGGACCTCTGTTACTGTGCACGGTGTAGTTCAAAGGCTGTGATTTCCCACAGCAGTCCCCATCTGCGATTCAACAGCAGGTGGCTGGGACCAAGAGTTCCTGGGATGGAGTGCTGGGTCTTAATCTGATTCCCAGCAACCTCCTAGCAGATCCAAAAGCATTCAAATCAGTGCTTGCAATCTCTCTAACTCAGTACCCAGAGACTGTCCGGTCACTGTCTTGGTCATTCATAGTGATCTACAGCTAGCGACAAGGGATCAGTGCCCAAACTCAAAACAATGGTTTTACCAACAAGCCCCTGTGGCAGAAAAAGGCAAAAACAGTGTTCAGGTGTCAGTCTGTTTCCTTCACTCTCCAGGACCTGGCTCCTCAGCAAGGTGAACCTCAGCTGCCTCCAGGCCTGCCGTGTTTCCTGTATGGGGTCACAGAGGCCAGTAAGGTAGATACATAGGATGCTTTCCCTCACGGCCCTCAAATCTCATGCTCTACAAGGCGACTGCTTTTGGTGGTGGGCTGGCGTGGTCTAAAGGGACATGAAGGGAATACTCGCGGACGAGTGTTGGGGCGTTCTTGAGCATTTCATAGAAGGACTCCACTGTGCTGTGGTAAAGTGTCCGCTGCAGAACGAAGGGCCGGAAGAGGTTGAGAGGCTCCGCTCTGCGCAGGGTCTCTGGGAGTCCCATAGCCACGGGCACCTTGCGGTTGCCCACAAAGAAGTGGTGGAGCTTCTTCTCCAGCAGGCTCCTCTCCAGGAAGCAGAAGAGCTCCCGCAGGCGCGCATCCAGTTGGCTGGCCGTCCAATCAGCAGCCTGCCTGGACAGCAGGAGATGCATCAGGGCGGTCTTTAGGTGGTAGTTGTTCAGCCCACTGGGGCCTGTCAGGCGGCTCTGCTTGGAAAGCAAGAACGAGGCGATCTGCAAACAGCTGAGGTGGCAGGCACCCTCCGGCAAAGCCTTTGTTGTCATCCGGAGGAACTGTCTCTCACAGACAGCGAAGGACAGGATCCAGTCAGAGTTCCGGGCTGGAGTAACCTCACACGACTCCTTGGGGACCTGTGAGACAAAGTATAGATCCGAGTCATTATACTGGACCACCGGAGTCAGGGTGAAGGGCATGGACTTTCCCGAGCGGAACTTGATCTTGAGAGACCCTGGGGTGTCCAGCTGGTCAAAAGCAAGGTCGAACTCATACTTGTGGGCAATGTGGTGCCAGGCTCTGGTGAGGGACACTTGGAACCACTTCATGACCTGCACGGTGTCTAGATATGAGGACTCTCTGGAACACAGCAAGTCCTCCATTGCACCGCCTCCGCCACGGCTGGGCCGCACCCTTCTCTTCTTGCCATGAAGGAGACACAGCATATCCTCCTCCCCAAGCTTGGTCTTGCCGCAGATGCAGCCTAGAGGGTCCCCATCAGCCGGCGACACCTTGATTTGGCCGTAGCCCTGGCGATCCAAGGGCACTGAAAGGCTGGAGCACCAGAGCTCTGGGCGGAAGCTATAGGGCTCTGGGGGAATGAAAGGTACAAACAGTTGGTACAACAGGGGCCTCTCCACTAGACAGTTTTCGTACATGTTGCCCACGCCAATAAAGTCTTCCATCTCCATGTCAGTGTCCCGGTTGCAGATGCTCCTCAGGGCTTCCAGCAGGTCGTCCACGAAGCCTTCCACAAACTCCCTGGTGCGGGTGGCGTCACCCGTGGCACTTCGAATACAACGCTCATAGAAGTGGGCCAGGGTGGCCTTATTGGGCAGGGGAAGGCCCCTCAGTGGGGTGCCTCCGAGTCCAGACAGCTCATCGTCATCTCCGCCCAGGCACGCTGGAAAGGGCCCGTCCTGGTGGTCTTGCCGCCACACCTCGATGATCAGGAAGAGGATCATGCAGAGCGTGCTCCAGAGGTCCCAGGCAGTGTGGGCCTCTGGCTGCGGCTGGCCCTCATCTTCCAGCGGCTGCAGAGCCTCCTTCTCGGCCACCAGCCGTGACATCTCCTCCTCCAGGCGCAGCTGCTCCAGCTGCAGCTTCTCCTGGTGCTCCTGCATCTTGCGGATGATCTCCTCCTCGTTTTCCGGGACGGTAGCATTCTCCCGAGGGAACAGCAGTGGGTGGTTAACGATGGCAGTCACCACCACCAGACACACCCTGAAAAGTCCCAGGGCCATGGCTGTAGTGTTCCTAAGAAGAGAAAGACACTTCTGGTCACACCTAAGTTTCCTTCAAGGATCCTTCGCCCTGGACCCTTGTACCAGTCTCCGCCCCCAAAAGCCACTGAGGGCCTGGAGTCTCACACTCAACCCCCAGCCGCCTCCAGTGACCATCTCCCATGCTCCAGTCCAGCCTTAGGGGAAGAGTCTATGGCTTACACACGTCTTAGACATTTCCTTCTGCCTGCTAGAACATTTCCCTTGATGGAGCCAGCGCACTGTTGACCTCGAGGGTCAACCTTCTCTCCTCCTGGCCCTTTGGCTGGGGTAGATCTAAACCGACAGCTCAAATCCAGAGGTGAGCCTAAAGGCCAAACCCAAGATAAGGAGACTGCTCCATGCAGCCACAGCTATACCCACAGTGATTGGTTCTGTGTTGAATGTATGAACAACTTGAGGCAAGGGGAAGAAAGGCTTTCCTTGTTGCTAGGGCTGTCTGATAGTAGGACTGCATCTACACTGTGGGCCGCTCTTTAGCCACCTCCAAGGAGAACCTGCCACCAACATAGAGCAAAGCACACGCCGGTACCCAGCTGTGTATAAAACCATCGCTTCTGGGTTTTTGCAATCAGAGGAGTCCATAAAGGCGTCCCTTCTCTTTAAGCTAAGCTGATTTGTTCTTCGGCCATCAGAACTATGAGGCCCCACATGCTGCCTTCTGCCACCAATATAGTTTGTTTAGTGGCTGTGTCCTCCTGCAATAAAACCTAGTGGTTAAGGATGACATGTTCCAAATCGAATCCTGTCACTGAAGAGCTGTGTGATGCTGGGTACGTCAACTCACTTCTCTGAGTCTAGGCTTAAAAAAAAAAAAAAGGTAATCATATCCCCACAGGGGCATGGAACTGATGCCTCTTGATGCTCTTATCCAAGTGTTTGAACTCTGAATCTGACCTCTTAACAGATTCTCTAAGACAGATGGACTTCTAGCACTTAAATAATTTGGGGGAGAAAGGCTGAACTCTTGTAGTCTTTGCGACTGAAATTGTGATGCATGTAGCACTGCATCTCCTGGGAATCTCGCTAGAAACCTAGAGTCAAGCTGGGTGTGGGGTTGACACACTTAGGAGACAGAGTCAGGAGGACTGCCATGGATTCAAGGCTAGCCTAGGCTGCACAGTGAGACTACCAAAAACAAGATGGGGGCGGGGGGACCTGAGTGAGGACGTAGCAGGTAAGCACACTTGCTACTCTGCCAGAGGACCAGTGCTTAGCTCCTTGTATCTGTACCATATGGGTCACAACCACCTGTCCTCCAGCTCCCGGGGAACTGATGTCCTCCTAGGGTATACACACACACACACACACACACACACACACACACACACACACACAGAGAGAGAGAGAGAGAGAGAGAGAGAGAGAGAGAGAGAGAGAGAGAAAGAGAGAAATAAAAACCAACCAACCAACTAAATGCAGAGTTGCAGCCCCACCCCTGACCTCAATCAGAATCTTTACTTTAAAATCATCCAGATGGGGTTGGGGTTGGGGTTGGGGTTGGAGGGATGGCTCAGTGGTTAAGAGCTTTAGTTACTGTTTTCAAGGGCCAGTGTTTGTTTTCCAGCACCCGTAGGGCAGCTCTCAACAGTCTGTGACTCCTGTTCCAGGGGGATCTGATGCCCTCTTCTGGTTCCCTTGAGCACTGCGTGCTTGGAGGAAGGGCTGTGTTATGGGTACAGTTGACTCACTACTGTCACCTGCAGTTTCATTTTTCCAAATTTTCAGTCGCTTAGAGTCAGCTATAAATTTCAGGCTACACTCTGAGCAAATGTGTTGAAATCATATGGCTCCACTCTTTCTTGCCTGGACTATGAGCCGCACATCTGTCCAACATATCTCCCCAGTGTACACTACTCACTCATTAGTAACTAGGCAGCCAGCTTGCCCATCAGGTTGACTCCTATGACATTACTTATGGTGAACTAACCCTTATTTGAGCTTACGGCGCCAAGTGCAAAAGCAATGACTCTGGTGATTTGCACATGCTGACGAGAAGCAGAAAAGGGTTTCTTTTTATGTGAAAAGACAGACATTCTCAAGGGAAGAAACAAAATCATATTCCAAGGTATCCTATCTGAAATTGTGACGAAGGAAAAGCAATTCTTGCTAGTTTTGCTGTTGCACAGTATAGCCGTAATGTGTGGCGAGCAGAAGCAAAGGAAAAGGCCTTAGGGGTGTGTGTGTGTGTGTGTGTGTGTGTGTGTGTGTGTGTGTGTGTGTAGCAAGACAAAGTACACACAACCTTCAGCACTCAGGCACCACGTGGAGGTCTAGGATAAGGGGCATCTCTGTTTTGACCTTTCATGGAACTTTCTCATTTCCCAGCAGGAGCCCTGGGATGAACTATACCTGCCCTGTCCCTCTCTCTCTCAGTAACATCAGCAAAGATCTTGAGATTCCTGTTGGACAACAAAGAGAAGAACCCAAAAGGGCTGTCACCCTCCTGGGGTAAGCCAACACTGGCTGACAGGAATTTCTGAGCTCTTTTCCTACAGTCTCCTGATTTGTGGGAGGAAACTCTTACCCTCCATGGTAGCAGGGGAAAGGGGCTCATGAGCAGGCAAGGATTCTCCAGCAAGAGGAAGATGAACACTCGCAGCCCGTGCTGGCGGGCCAGGGCAAGCTGCTGTTCATAGGTGACTCAGACAGCTCCACCCCACGTATAGAGCATACCAGTCAGCAGGATCCAGAGGGCCTGGGGTGGAGATCTGGCCCCAGGGAAGGAAGAGAAGACAAGTTCAGGCACAGCTGTGAAGAGCCCATGGGTTTCTACAGAGCAGGAAGCAAAGGGACAAGAGCAAGTGCGGGATGTCAGAAGGGAAGAGATAGGATGGGGGGAAAAGTTCAACGGCGGCCAGCCAGCTTCCCACTCCAGAGCTGGGAAACGCATGGCGGATAACTGCAGAGACAGAGCAGTCATGGTTTCCACGACAGAGAAACAGCAAAGGGTGATCCACCAGGGTGGCCCAGGGCAGAACTCTTGAGGCTGGTTGGAGAGCGGGGATCAGGGCTTTAAATGGAGTCCCTGCAGGATGACACCAGATGGCAGCCAGCTAGCGAGGAGCCCTTCAAGGCCCCTGTAACACAGGCAGCCACCTGTGGGCACCGCTGTACCCATGGCAACTGCCATCAATTGGGAGGAAGTCAGCTTCCACATCAGTTCCGGAGGGAGAACACACCTTCCCATGGGGGGAGTGTGGGCCAACACGAACCCCCAGACTGGAGAATTCTCTTCCCCTTCACACCATAGCTTCAGCTATGCCACCCGAGCGAAACCCACAGGCCTGCTGGAGGATGCGAGACTCTGGGAGCTTCCTTGTCCAGAACTCAAAACCAAGGAGTCACTTGGAGGACCCAGACTAAGCATAGGCACCTTGGGCAAATTACTTGACTTTTCCCATCCCATCTCTGCACCTGGCAAGTGGGAGGAGCAACGCCTGCTGTTGTAAAGCTTGAGCAAGGAAATCCCCCGCCCCCTTGTGTCATCGCTCCTGTTAAAGACTAGCTGTGGCAGGGCGAGAATACACAGATGTCTCTGCCTGCAAGGTGCTCTGGATGGACACAGGCAGCACCCATGGGGGTTATGGACCAACTCTGTTAAAAGCATCAGGCTAAAGGCACAACGAACACGAGGCATCTACGTTGAGACGCCCCCTCGGGCCTGGCCTTGAACTTTGGTTCTGCCCCTGGTGTCATGATTTCCGGAGGGCGGGGGGACCACTCATCTTTTCTAGTGCTCCCATCTTCATCTGTGAGGAGGTCAGAACCTCTCCTCCTTTACAAGGAGGCCGAAGTCAAATGCCCCTGGGTGCTCGGTACAGTACCTGGTGCAGGGCAGGCACCACAAGCAGCGGCTTCTTTTTCCTTGGCCTCCACAGGTGAGGACTCTCACCAGCCAAGCACAGTAGCCCTGCCCAGGTCTCAGGGTGTGGAAGAACGCACGCTGGAAAGTGCTTCGGAAGCAGAAAACACCCCACAGTCATGGCTGTTACTTGGCCCAGCGCGCCTTCCACCCCGCCCCACCAGCAAAAGGAAGGAATCCTTCAAATCCTGCAAGTGAGGAGACCCAGCTGACTCACCCTCCCTCCCCCATCCCACCTCCTGCAGCTCAACCATCACCTTCTTCTCAGGGATCTTAACCCAGTTGTCATTTTTGTCCCTTGCTAACCTTTGTACAGGCTATAGAGCCTTGTGGATGGGGTATGAGGGCCAGGTCAATATACTGAACGGGCTGTAGTCACGTGTGCCTCCCACGCAGAGCTGGGATTGAAGCTTCTGCTCTTCTGCCTCCCAAACCAGTTGATAGGGACCACTGCCCTGAAGGGCCTGGGCAAGAGCAGAGAGGAGTTTGTACTCCGGTGTGAAACTCTTGAAAACCAAAATGACACAAATGTGCATGCACCCTCACACCCTTCCCCAAAGGGTGCCTTTTTCAAGATGTCTGCTTCTGCTGGTCCCAAAGCTGCCAGCTTTAAGACTGCTCCACACCTGTGGCTTGTGATGGCTGTGGGCAGCCTTGGCTTTGGGAATAAACCTGGGTCATTTGGCGGGCTTCCGTCTGCTTGCCAGGAAGCAGACAGGAAGCTCGCTGAATTCCTCTCCACCCCAGCCTCACCCACAGAGAGGGTGGTTCAAACAGCTAAACTTAGCCTGGCCAAAAGCCAGGTCTTGGGGTACAGAGGCTGGGGAAAGATAGTGACCTCTGGGTATCTGGGTGAATGTGGTGGCCAGGACAGGTACTCTACCAGGCTCTTCCTGTAGGGCTAGCCAGGAGCCTAAGACCCTAGAGGGGAAATGTGAGGTGGCTGTTTACTGGGGTCCCTTACTCCTGCACCCCAGAATGCTTCTCACAATAGCTTGGGTGAACAAACACCACTGAGAGTTTACTGCCCACAGCTCCTGTCTGTCAAGCCCTCCCTAGGATGTGCTCAGCACTGTCCACGGTGACCACTGTGGCTTTCCAAGAGGCGGTTATGATCCCTGGTTCACAGATGGGTCAGTCAAAGCTCAAAGGACTTTCTAGCCATGTGGCTGCAGAGGTCAGAGGTAGCTGGAATTCCAGCTGTTCCATCTGTCTCTGTGTGCAAAGCCCAGGCTTTCCCACCATGGTGCTGCAATAAAGCACCCGAGTGCTAGGAGAGAGCTGGCCACTTCAGGATCCTCAGTGAGCAGAGCTACATCCCTGACAGAAAGGGCTTCACACTACATATGGGTGTCAGGCAGCCACAGAGCACCTCACAGAGCCTCAAGAGGCCAGTGAACTAGAGCTATGAAAACAGAGAGCTTTATTCCTGTCCTTTGAAGGCCCTTCTGGGCCCACCCATTGGTGGGGGTGTTAGGTCCCTGGCTCCATAGTTACTCCCTTCCCTCCTTCCAGAGAATTCTGCAACAAGCTTGTGCCCTTCTTTTCCTCCTGCCCATCACCAGCCTAAGGCCATCCAGGGTTGGATGGGTGACTCTAATCCTGGCCATTTCTCAGTGACTAAGTACCTTCCCGTGGAACTCTCCAAGGCTCCCAGGGGCAGTACCACCTGGGAACTGGCTGGACAGATGCATTTTCAGCTCCACTTATTTTTATTTTTGGTTTTTGGAGACAGGGTTTCTCTGTGTAGCCCTGGCTATCCTGGACTCACTTTGCAGACCAGGCTGGCCTCGAACTCACAGAGATCCACCTGCCTCTGCCTCCCAGAGTGCTGGGATTAAAGGTGTGCGCTACCACACCTGGCCTTTCAGCGCCATCTTATGCCACCTGCTGAGCAGAAACGTCAGGGTAGGGCCTAGCACTGTGGTGCTTTTAGCAAATTCCCCTGCTGGTTCTTGGTCCCCCCCCCCCCGCCCCCACTGCCCAAGCCTGACCACCCCCCATTCTAAAGCCAGGTTCCTAGGCCAAGTACCCTCTCTGGAGAAGGACGGTGGGGCTTCTGCAGTGTCACAGCTGGGTTCTGGAGCTTGCCAAGGTCTCCTGCCTGGCCCAGCCTGTCAGATGTAATTAACTCTGCTAATTAATTATAATAGTAGCCACAGTGCTGGAGAGGCAATCTGGGCCAAGAGGAACATCTGATGGCTTTCTTACACAAATGGGATAAAGGAGGCAGGTGATGGTAGACTGTGTGTGGAGGGTTTCCCCCCTCACTGTCTAAGTCTAGACCCTTTAAGAAAGGGATCAAGAAGACCCAGACTGCGCTGACTGTGCTGAACCCTGCTGTGCGCTGGCCTTGTGTTTGGGGTTCCAATTCCAGCTAACGGGGTTCGCAGCTGCGTGTGTGGGAAACAAAGCCAATTTGGAGAAAGTCAGAATTTAGAACTGTACTAGCCTAAGTACCATCTTACAGATTTGCACAGTGAGGCCCCAAAAGCAGATAGGTTGGACCAGGAAGACGATGTAGAGGGGCCTGAGGCAGAATGGGCGTGCATCGTGGGCCCTCCCAGGGGACATTTGGTAAGAAGTTCTGTGCAGAGAACAGCAAAAGACGTTTTTGTTATTAAGAGCTGCTTCGAGTCAGGCACGATGTTAAACGCTTTGCATGTGCTCTTCCATGCCTGGCACATACAATGGCTGGCCCTTTGTATGTTTACTCACTCAAGCCAGGCACAGAGCTTGGCGCACTGAATGTGCTTGTTTAGGTTGGCAGCTGCCTAACTACCATTTTACAGAAGGGGCCAATGGCTGCAGATGGTTTGCAGTCCAACTGAGTGAGGACTACCCAGCAGAGCCCGCCTCTCCTTTGCTCTCACATCTTTATTCCTCAGGAAATCAAGGGAGAACTGAGTGAGTGGGTCCATTGTGTCCTGTGCCCTGGGGCACATCCGGGCCACCAATGTGTCAGTGGCAACTGGCCATCTCATCCAGAGGACTGTCTCCCAGGTTTCCCAGGCCCTGGAGCATCAGGGCCATACCATGAAGGCTCAGTGGACCTCAACAGAGCCCATGTTGGCCTCTATCTTGGTTTGGGGTTTTGGAGTGCAAGGCTGGAGCAGCGTGAGCACTGTGGTGACTTCCTCCTATATCCCAGGTTTCCTGCTACATCTCCAAAGCCACACTTTCTTCAGTGGAGTGGAGTCCCATTAGTGTGAGACTAACTTCCCCCCAGGAGTGAGCTGATCTTCCCCTTCTGGCTGCGAGCTTGGACCACTACCCTGCCCTCCACTATGTCAGTTTATTCACTGGTTCTGCTTTCTCACCCACTGGTCCAGCATAGCAAACCAAGTGTCCTACAGCTTCCAAGTCCCCCTGCACGGGCTAGACTCAACACACAGCCCCAGCTTGTCGCAGGGAGCTGACTTAGCATGTGCTGGGAGATGCCCAGGGCAGATACAGGTGTGGCAGTCACCTGTCTCTACCAAGTCCATTGTTGGCTAACTCAGGACCCAGCACCAGGGCCCAGTCACCTCTGCTCAGTGTGTAATGCCTGAGCTGAGAGCACCCACCGTGCTTTCAGAACACGGGGGGGAGGAGAAAGGCCTGATAGAGGTGGTCCTTATCCAAGCAAGGACCAAAGGGATGCAAGATTCTACTGTAGCATCTCTGGCTGGACCTCTCTTCACCTGTACCCACATGGGGATAGGGGAGAACATCTCTGTTGGGGGCTGGGCTGTGGCAGGCCTCTTGCCCTCAAAGGAGAGGGAGGGGCAGAGAAAGAAAGGAAGTGAAGAAAGAGGAAGGAAGAAGACCAACAAGAATAATTGAGAAAGTAGGCAGAAAGGGTGTGGTCCACCCTCACCCACTTCATTTACCCAGAATCCTTGGAGTCTTGGCCTCAGCTACTATCTACCTCTCCTGTTCAGTTCTTTCTCTTCTCTTCTTCCAGTTGCTTTCCCTAAAAGGGTGGTTGTGAAGCCAAGGTTGTTGGGGAGAAGTGGGAGATAGGCGAGGACACCAGGGAAAAATAAGCCAGGCTGCTGTGGAGGGCTGAGCATGGGGACACTGGCCATTTAGGTGACACACGCTTCACCTGCAAGCAATGACCACCACAGTGCATATCCTGTGGACCCAGAATGGCAAGACCTTTTTTCATCCCTCATAGAAGCCAATATTTTAGATTTTTGTTAGAATCCTCTCATTTTAAAGGACTGGTTACTTTTTCAAAAACATTCTTTTAAAACCACCTGGATCCAATCAGATAATGCCAATGGCTCACCAAGGCCTGTGTGCCCATGTGCAGCCCCTTGATGCCAGCACTGGGCCCCTTCGCTGCTCTGTGCCTCACTTCACTGGGAAGCATTCCTTTCAGCTCTTGCCACCCAGCCCCTAAACGGCTAGTTGGCAGAACTACTATTTCCTCAGCCTAGGCCTAGCCTCCACCCCGCCAACCTGCCCTGACCATCCCAGTGCCTTCTAGTCAGCCTAGCTTTATGTCTGCTGTTCAGAGCCTGGCCTCAGGCACATTCAGGGACCTCTTGCTTCCTTCTTTGCCTGGAAAGGACCATGGTGACAACATTTGAGGGATGATCATACCCAAGGCCTGTGCTGGGGGCTTGACATAGATGCCAGAAACGTTTTCTTTTTTTTTCCCATAGCTTTTCCAGAAATTCTACAAATCTGTAGTCTAAAGAGTATAACAAGGAGAGCATGGTCCTAAAGGTCTGTGGCTCCCCAAAGACTGGAGAAATCCCTCTACGTAAGCTAGAGGAGACTCAGACTGATTGATCAGGTACCGGTGAGGCAGTGGAAGTGCCCACTGGGTAGGGAGGTGGCCCCTTGGGTGAGGTGGGCTGTGTTGTCTATATTGGGATGCTGGCTGGGACCCAAAGGAGATACGAGGTCACACAGCTAAAAGCAGTCTTGGAAGAGAAAGAGGCTTCAAGGAAGTCACCAGGATGCCAGTCCTCTTGGCTGGACTGGGGTCATGAGAGTGGCCAGGGTAGCTAAGGGACAGGAAGGACAGGGGCCTGGACGCTG
This sequence comes from Acomys minous, assembly GCF_964271855.1. Classification (NCBI taxonomy): domain Eukaryota; kingdom Metazoa; phylum Chordata; class Mammalia; order Rodentia; family Muridae; genus Acomys; species Acomys minous. The sequence goes on along the minus strand of NC_140484.1, from coordinate 12,948,428 downwards.
CTGGCCCTGGCAGGAGGGTTACATCCTTTCTGCTTTGCTACTTGGTGTGCCTGCATCAAGCACGGTGGGAAAACCATCAGTCTCCCAAGAAGGACAAGGTGTCCCCTCTGTCCAGCTGAGGGCCTGGCGCACAGGGCATCACAGATAACTTGATGCCTCGGGGAATAGACACACAGACGGTAGGGTGGGGGCAGGAGGGAGGACTGCAGCCCTGAGCCCTGGCCATACCCCTTTCTTCACATTTCTTCCCTGCAGGGCACCTGGGATCCAGCAGTCACCGAGTGGATTGAATGGCAGCCCTTAAGAAGATGTGACTCTACCACACCCTGACGTGAGCTTATTTGGACAAAGGGACTCTGTATATGTATCTAGGTGCAGGAGCTTGAGATGAGATCCTGGATCCAAGTGGGGCCTAAGTCCTTGTGAGAAACGGAAAGGCTAGGACAGAGGACAAAGCAGTGGGAGACAGACCCACACGCGGGACACCCGAGCTGGAAGAAAGAAGGAACACGTAGGTCCTGAGAATACAGTGTCACAACATCCTCGGGAAAAGTGGCCTCCTCTCTTTCAGCAAACAGCTCCCCAGCCATGTATCTGCTTTAACCTTTGCTCTGCACCCATGGCATGTGAGACAGCATAGACTTTTGGGGTGAGGGCCTCTGAGCTCTCCTTGGTATCCTGTTTTTCTACGTCAACCCTGAAGTTCTCCACCACTTTGGTGCAGTCCTCTTTTCACTCGGCAGGATCAAAGCTTTAGGTCTGCCTTGCTTGGCCTCTTTAAACCATCCACTGTCGTCCTCTAAACACCTCCTGTGCATCACCCCCCTCCCCTACTCTGTGCCTCCATTTCTGTAAGCTAAAATGTCCTCTTTGTAAACTCCTTCCCACAAACCATTCAAGGAGCCTTACGGGTCCCTAACCCAAGTGTGGGTTCCCTGGGGCTGCGTCCTTATTGCTGTATCCCATGGTGCAATGCTGGCGAAGGGTGTCATCAACCTCACCTCACAGGTAGGAGCCCAAGGCACTGAAGTTGAACAGCCTGTTTGAGGTCGTTCAACTGCTAAAGCTCCAGGCCCACACCTTCCGTGCACATCCCTCTGGCCTCATCAGTTAGCTGCATCTCTGAACTGTCAGGCTTCCCCAGGACAGGAGGAGGGGGTGTCTTCTTTGCCCTCACTCTCCTAAAGTACCAGGCATGTGCCTGCTCACAGTGCCAAAGACTCACACCTCACTGACTATTCTCTTCTCTCCATGAGTTTGCTAGTTTCCTAGAGTGTACACTGTGCTGGGGGCGGGGACAGGGGGGGTTCCCAAGACCCCTAGGATTCCTACTCAAAGGAATGGCTGACCTGTTAACCATTTCCCAGACTTGTATTAGGTTGGCTCAAAACTCCAAGTAGAATCTCATACACACACACACACACACACACACACACACACACACACACACACACACACACACACACACACTTCCCTCTTGCTCTCAAGATACAAGTTGGGACGGGACAGGGGACATCAGGATAGGGCATGCCAGGGCCCCCTCTTGCACGCTTCCTGCTTCTCCACCTTGAGTTTTGTTCACACACTGCCTCCTGAGGCTTCCTCCTTGGGAGAACAGGCTGCAGGGTGGAAGCAGGATCCCCCCAACAGGAGCAGAAGCGGCTGCTAGAGGCAAAGAACCAAGAACCAAGGGGAAACCACAAAGAAAACAAAGCGCTCCCAGGCCCCTCCCCGTCCCTCTTCCCCCTCCCCCTCCCTCTGCCTCCCTCTTCCCCCTCCCCTTTCAGAGGAGCTGGGAATGGATGGAATTAAAGGAATTGTCAATGCCCAGCAGCCACTTTCTTTTTGATCCTTGCAGGGGAACAAAAGTCAGCTCAGAAGGCAGCCTGTCTGAATTCCCCAGCACCTCTACCCTCTAAGGCACAGGGTAGGATGCCCTCTTGTCCCAATTTCTGCAGCCAAAGAAAGACCAGTTCCCCTACTGTAGGCCTCCCCAGCGCACTCTCCTTAGGCTCAGGCAGTACCTAAAAACACTGGGCCCCAACTGGCTAAAGGAGAGAAAGGAGGAGAGTTGGGAGAAGGCTGATGGAGAAAGGATGCTTTCTGCATGCACGCGCGCACACACACACACACACACACACACACACACACACACACACACACACACACTCTACCCTGGACGGTGGCAGCGGGGGTGGGGGAGGAGGGTAGTCTATGCCTGTAAAGATCTCAAAACTCTTTCATCTTCTTAAAGCAGAACAAAGAGGAGAGGCCAACCCAGCTGTTTAAAAAAAAAAAAAATCCTAAGAGCTATGGTCAGGTTCCTGCGTCGGGATGAAGACGGAGCAGAATGGCTGCCTGCCTGCCCTGACACACCTGCTGGCTACAGCTAACGAATTCTATTCTCTGGAACACAGAGTGCATGAATTCTCCAGCTTGGAACAGCTACTGAAATTACTCCCTGGATCATCTGTAATGGCACAGCCACATTTCCTGCCAATTACCCAAAGCACAAAAGCAACGGCAACGGCCACCATGTCACTTTTCAGCCAATGGTGACAGAGTGGCCATGGGTGATAACGTGCTCTACCTAGGTGATGCCTGGCACAGCGGACAAGAGCCCTGGCTGACCCATAAGTATCCAAGGATGGTATCAAATTCATAAGTTCACTTGCACAGACTTCTGTGCCCCCACCAAAGTCACCTAGAAACTGTCCAAACCTCTTCATCTGGGAATAGTCTAGCCATTTGCTGTATCACCCAGAGTGCAGTAAAGGGGCCAAAACTATATGATCAGAGGGACTGACTGAGGTCCTGGCTCTGCCATGTGCTATGACACCTAGTCCATGGCTTTCAGCCCATTGGTGAGGATTGCAGTCACATTTGGTGCTGTGCTTCAGAAGAGATGTTGGCATTTGTGTTGTTTCCTTGGAGGAGGACAACGAACGGCATTCCAGTAGATTCTTCAGAAGCCTGTGGACACCAACTTCTCTCCTCCTCGTCGTCTAAAGGCCACAGAAGGAGAGGAGAAAGTCTGGTGACGTAGGAGGCTCAACAGAGCATCCTCCTGCATTCCAGCAGTCAGCAGTACCGCCATGGAGGCAGCTGTGCTATCAATGCTTGCTGAATAAATGAAGGAATGAATGGAGTCTTGATCCCAGGAGCAGACATGTGAAAGTCTTAAGAGTAGGGTCCTGGTTGAATTCACACCCAGACAGTCTTTCCAGGAGGAACCCTACACTCAGAAAAGCAAAGCACCAAGTCCCAGCAAATGTGACTCAAACCCCTTGCAGATGTAGCCCTGGAAACGACTGTAGTTCTTTTCGGTCCCAACAGGCCTTAACTTCAGGCAAATGATTACGAAGAAAAAACAGCATGAATGAGGCTTGCAGAACGTTTCATAAGAACTTCGCTACCTTACTTCTTTTAAGAAAGACTCGTGGAGATAGAAGAAAAACAGAGGAAGACTGCAGAGTTAGATAAAAATTCAGTAAGGCAGAGTGAGCAAGTGTCCTTTCTGGAGAAAACTGGGCAAGCTTCTAGCGTGACACAGGCTAGGAGGGTTTAGCAAACCGCAATCAATACATAACATCTGATGCTTAAGCTTTGTGCTGTGTGCTGTATGTCTCTAGCTCTCATGTTAAATCTCTGATGCGGGCACTCACATCCATCTGCAGCTAAGGAAACCGAGGCCCAGAGGAGTGAGGCCACTCACCCAATGACCCAGAGGTGGGATGAAAGTGTCCCATGATGTCAGTGACACGTCTGTGCTTCTGGATTAAGAGGAGTTGAATGAACTCAAGAAGCATCGAGAGAGACCACGTGACCTGGGTAAGCCTCCTACTGATTCGGAAAAGGAACAGGGCTCTTCTGACAGGGGGTGGGGGTTTTAGGTGTTGGGGTAAGACAAAAGAAAGGAACAATTTTGGATAAGCTCAAGGTATCGGGGAGTAGGGTGTGGGAGTGGGGCCTGGCATTGCCTGCCCCCCTCCCTTCCAGCCTGGGGTGCTGTCCTTTCTCCTCAGAGATTCAGAACAAAGTCTCAGCAAACAAAGGACCTGTTCATGAATTTGAGGTGACTCCCTGCCTGCTTCTATAGAAGAAGAAGGCTATTGAAACAGGCTCCCGTGGGAACTGTGCTATGAGCTCATGGTTCTCTCAACAGGCAGGGCCGAGATGATGACAGCATCCCTCTGGGTTGGGTACCACTGGTGGGGCGCTCTTCTGCATGCATCTTGTGCATCCTAGCAGCAGCCTAGGGCAGCTTTGAAGCAGTGTTTCTCCTCCTAGGTGAGCCATGAGTGGCCGCTCATGGGACGCGAACCCCTTGGTCAGCACGGACTCTGTGTTTCCTTGGGATTACTAGGGGAGCATTTTAATGTGCATTGCTTAATATTACGTGGTAGCTGTTACCACGATCATTAGACAGACAAGAAAACAGACCCCTCTACTAATATCACGGAGTAGAGAGGGATCGGAGGCTTAGGCCTGGAACTGGTGATCTGCCTGCTTGCCAGCTTCTCACTTTTGACACACAAGCTATGGGATTCTATGTGGTGGAGTCCAGGCAGAGATGCCTGAGGTAGCAGAAAGAAAGGCCTGCGAGATCTGAGTTGGAATCGTGTCTCGGGGGGCATGGGGGCAAGTCTGAGCCTGTTCCTTTATCTAGAAAACTGTATGTACCTTGAGGGGCTGTTGAGAGTAAGAAAAACAGATTCGGGTAAAGGGTCGTGGGCCGGCTTTACTGGGAGCAGGTGTTAAGTGCGTGAGGCTGGCGTTTTCTATAGAGACCATTCTGTTTGTAGGAACAAAAGGATTTTGGGGGGGTACCAGTGTTCTAAGTAGAAGCATGAGCTTGCAAATTGTCTACCCAGCTAAGGATATTTTAATTTTTTACTCAGAACCCTTAAAAAGGCTATGTTCACACTAAAAATGGGCCTTTAGCCACTGACCTGCTGGACAAGAGAGAAACACGTGAAGCTATTGCACCAGCCGACTTGAATCAGGTCCTTTGAAGTTGAAAGGCCCTAGGTTATAAAGCTCTAGAGAGACAGACCTGTCTTGCCATCTAGTTTTCTTCCACTTCTCTCTGGGAGGGCCTTTCTCCCGTGCCTGTGTCTCTTCACTGGTAGCACTGGCTAGTAGCAGCCCTTGCTCAGGAGTTCTGTCTGAAGGACAGCAGCAGACATCACCTTAGATGAGGAGGCTGAAGCCACAGGCCAGCAATTAAGAGCCTCAGGATTGCCACGAGGTCAGCCGTGTGCACAGCACTGTCCTCAGTGTGTCCCTTTGATGGTACACAGTAGGCAACTATGGCTGCCGCCTTCTCTCCTGCCACTCCCAAATTACCAACTATCTTGAAAAAATAGTTCCAGTACAAGCTCCCAGAGATAAAGGGACTCCACAGGACTGTTATGTGAGGAATCATCCCACAGGGCCTGTGAGAGCTGGTGATAGGTGACTGCCTACCTCTTGGGGAATGTCTACCACACGTTCCTTTCCTTCCCTGTCTTGGGTTATGAAGCTCCCTCACACAGTGCCATGCTTGTCATATTAACTTGATCAGTGAAGAGCCCTCATAGTAATAAGGACATGGGGTGAGGACACAGGGAAAAGCACTTTTCTGGTGCTATTCCACTGCACCAGACAATTCCGCATCCCTCCTTGGAGATTAGGACTGTGGACGGATGCAGAAGCTCACGTATGGAGTCAGTCTGGCTCAGAGGAAAAAAAGGGAATGGAGCAGTCAGCACTGTGCCTTCTCCTTTGCCCAAGGCCTCCACACCTTCCACCAACTAGCTCACTGCCGAGATCACAGACTCTGCCCCCATCCATGGCCCACCCTCTGAGAAACACACCTGTGGTGGCTACACCTTCTAGGTCCTTGTCCTGTAACATGTGTCTCACAGTTGAGGCTGATTTGTGTCCTTCCTGTCTGCCTTGAGGTGGAAGTGTTGCCTGGGTAACAGTGATGCCATCTGAGGTGCTTCCATTCCAGTGATGTCACCGGGTGGGGCACATAAGCATGGGGGAGACACATTCTCTATGAGAAGATATCAGGGGTCTTAAACCATTGAAGAGGACCTGGAAGGCCTTTTGGACACTCTCAAGAGAACCCTCCCCACCCTGCTCTCCTGTCTGGGCACCTGCTGCAGGCCAAGCTTGAAACTGCTTTTCCTTTATCTATGGTAGGCCACCTTTGTCCTCAGCTTGGCAAGACCAGGAAGCTCTCCTTCTGTCCTGGTGGGAACATCTAATTAGAGAGCAGCAGAGCAGGGACTTAACCTGTGCATCTGCCATCTTGACTCTATGGCACCTTGTGATATGGCTCACTAATCATGAAGGCTGGGGGGGGGGGGGGAGTAGGCCAGCTAGGCAGGGCAGGTGGCCTGAGACAGCCAAAGCAGAGACCGTCCTTGGGAGGGCTCAGTTCCAGGCTGAAGCAGGGGTTGGTTCTAAGTGGCCACCTATACACTTCTGCTCCTCAGGGCCTTAGTGCTAACTAGGGACCATGTGTCTTTGTTCTGTGCTGGGCTTCTATTGACTCACGCAGGTCACCTTTTGATGATCCAATTGATTTGCATATAGCAGAGTGCACCACCCTGCAACCCTGAGATTGTCTAATGTTTACCTTATGCAAATATATGTACCTGAGGGTTATTGCTTGCAAAATGTTGAATAAGTAAATAAAATGAAAAAAAAACCGCATTATGAAAACATAAAGGGAGAAATCCTACTGGAGGCATTTTCTAAAGCACACATGGGTTTCTTATGGGTACAGTATTAGGAGCCAAGGCCTATGATGTGATGCACCCAGGTAGACAGGCAGGTGAGAGCTGGCACCCCTCACCACGGATGGCCTGAGACGGACGGTATAGGAGCTAAGGAATCTTTGACATGCGGAGTGCTAGAAATGGCTTCCTGCATGGCATTGGGAAGGGCATGTGCAGATAAGTAGGGTTTGGTGGGGGCAGGAGGAGGACATTGGGGATGAAGGGCTTGGAAGAGCAAGTCCGCATGTGTGATCTCTTTATCTCCTTGGGAAACTCCACCCTGCAAGTTGCTGTCACCTTTTCCCTCTGCACCACACCCAGGTGGCCCTTACTCATCATCCCTGTCACTCCAGGATGCAAACTGGATCTGCCGCCTCATACCACTCAGTAATCAAGAAGGTCATTTGATGCTTGGCCAAACCTCACCTCAACCGTCAAGGCCAGGCTTGCCTCCTTCCTGCCTCTTCCCCAAATGGATGAGCCTGCCATCCTTTTGGTTTTTTTTTTTTCTTTTTAATTTTTATTTTATGTATATGGGTATTTTGCCTGTGTGTTTGTCTGTGCACCACTTGCATGCCTGATGACCTTGGATGCTAGAAGAGGGGGTCTTGTTCCCTGGAGCTGGAGTTACCAGATGGTATTGAGCCACCCTGTGGGTGCTGGGGAATTGAGCCTGGACCCTTGGAAAGGGTAGCCGGTGCTCTTAACTACTGAGCAAGCTCTCCAGCCCATGTTAAACTCTTAATAACTGACTGTTGTGGATGACTGTTCAGCAGTGTATTGCTCAAGAGAACCAGGCTGGGGGAGCAAGGATGACACTCAGCTGCTTGGCAATGAGGTCCTTGTGTTCAATGGCACCAAACAGCATCCTCTTGCTAAGAGTGAGGGCCATGTTCTAATTCACACGAAAGACTGGATCGGTAGTGGTAGCCTTGGAGGTCACCATCTCAGCTTCCTCCAGTTCTGATAAGCCTGGATGAGGGCACCCAAGATGGACCAACATCCGGCATGAATCACATTTTGATTTTTTGGGAAAAGCTGGCCCTGTCTTAGTATACTTTTCTACTACAGTGTCATAGGCTGAAATACTCTCAGATCCTTAGGGGGGCAGTTACCTCTCACCTCCAAACAGGGAAACACAGAAGCATGCACCCAGAAGGCCCCCTTCACAACCTCTGCTCACACTGATGGCCAGCACATTGCCTTTCGGCTGCTGACGGCTGAGCCCCATCTCTGTTCTAAGCAGGGATCTGAGGCCAGGCTGAGCAAGGCATTTTCTTTGATCAAGTTTCAGTGCTTGGAATCCCAAGAGCCATAACCACGCCTCTGTGCATCTCACCCCTAGGTTACACATGCTGTAGCTCTTCTTCCTCACCAGATGCACTTTCTCCACTGGCCACACAATCTCAGCCCTTCTCCTCTGGACAAGTTCTCGTTGGCCAGTGTTGTGCCTCCAACAAGTGGCTTTGAGGACTGGGCTAGTGCACTCCACTGGCCCAACCTTACTCCTTGCAGGCTGCGGAATGCCAGCACGGTCTCCATGGAGACAGAGCATGCTTTTATCAAACAGGATCCCTTCTACACTAACCCCCAGAGGGTCCAAAAAGGGAAAACTATAAAACCAGGTTGCTTGCAGACAGTGGGCAATTATCTCCCAGAGGCTGCCGCACCATCTTGCCCTCTGATTAAAAAGTTCACCCACACACCTTTTATGTTTCTCTCAAGGCCCGGAGAGCTAACAACTTTTGGGATGATGACATTGGGTTAAAAGTTCAGGTATTTTCCACTTTTTAAATGAGACCCTGAAACCGTCGCTGAAATCGGCTCACAGAGAGGGCAGCGTGTGAACAGATGCTTCTCCATCTTCTGCAGGGATCCATCCACAGAGTGGCTCTAACCACCAACCACATGGTTAGCCACAAGTGGAAAATCTGAAGGCAGTATGCCTAGGGCAGCAGCGATTCACAGGGAATCAGCAAATGCCGAAAGTCTCTTAGGCCAGGCAGGCAGGCAGGCAGGCAGGCAGGCAGGAGATAGCACCCTCTTACCACCCTTTTCACTGCTGACCTGAACCAACGACCACACAAGCTGGGTTGGCTTTAGCTGGCAGCATCTCCAAAGCAGAACTAGATGGTAAAAGAGGAGAACCCCCCCCCCCACTCTCCCCCCCACCCCACGAAAGACAACAGGAAGCCAGCCTGACACAGAACTGCAGGTACCAGTATCTGGCCCCCTCGGTTTTGGTGACCATCCTCATACAGGGGTAAAGGGCTAAATGAGGTTCTTCCCTGGCTCGGCCAATAGTTGCCCATTTTGTATGGGGGCCAGGGGCTTCCGAGTGCCATCAGCTGTGGGTCAGAGTGAGGGAGGCTCAGCGCGGGGCCTCGAGGATGGGTTAGGAATCAAGGCAGAGACTATTTACAGCCCAGGAGAAAGTTTTGCAGGGTCTACTCCGCTAGGAGTCCTTAAAGAGGAAGTGGCAGGGGCTTCATCCGGCCTGAAGCAACCTCCTTGTGTCAAGTCAAGTAAGGATGAAACTAACGTCATTTTCATTTCTTTCTTCCAGGACTACAGATAGACACTCCCCAACTCGGCTTAAGAGATGAAAGGCACAAAAACGTGGCCTGGCTAGGGGCTCTGAAGCCTGAAGGGCCTGCCTCCCAGATTAGGGGTGAGGGGTCGGGGGTGGGGGGTTCCGCAGGGCGGTGAGACCCCAAAGCATCACAAGGAAGAGTGGTGAGGGAGACAATGCCCACTTAGCACCCGTGCATTAAAGGAGTTCCTAGGGACCGTCCCCGCAAATGTCGCACCCCGCGTTACGACCTCCCGCGCAGCTCTGCGGGAGTCCCCAGGTCCCAGCGCCCTCTACATCCCACACACTTTGAGCTTGGGGGCCAGCGAAGCCTAATGTTCGAGAGCCCCGCACTTACGTTCAGCCGCGGTAGCGGTAGCCGCAGGGGTACCGAGTGGACCTCGTTCCACGCGCGGGCTGGGGTCCCGGGTCTGCAGGCTGCGGGGATCCAGGGATGCGGGTAGACCTAGCCAGCTCCCGCCTCCTGGACTCCTCCCGCCCTGCGCTACTGGGCTGCAGAGTTACTCATTTCCGTGTTGTCACGGAAACTTTTTGCTCCTTATAAGAACAAAACACCCGCCTTTACTGGCGCCCAGCAGAGGTCCTTAAGGAGGACCTTGTGGGTTGCCGCCGAGGGACCGTGGGTCTGCCTCGGAGACCCTCCTCTTGGTCTCCCAGATGTTCCAGAGAGAACAGCGGAATTGGAGCCACCTGGAGAGAAGGATCTAGCTGCTCAAGAGGAATAGGGAGGGCAGAACACAGGAACCTGGAAGGACGCCCTTAAAAACCGGTCTAGGCTTCAGAACGAAAAGGGTTAAGCCAC